>NW_020824768.1:2690000-3246453 GCF_003285875.2 Drosophila novamexicana
AGGGGTTTGGCAATGCAAACAAAAGGAGCGCAAACAAATCTGTGACTGGCAAACACGCAGTGCGCCCAGCACGCCATCAAGTATGCAGCAAAGCCAAAGCCAAAGCCAACCCAAAGCATCGTCCTGATCAACTGTCCGGCCCAAACGAGCTGCCTGCCTGTCCCCCCACCCATTATGCCACATGCCCCGCGAAACTGCATGCGCTGCACTTTTGTGAGTGTGTGTCTCTCTCTCTCTCTGCATTGTTTCTTTTCCCCTCTGACATCGCCCTTTTAGCTTGTGATTCATTCATTGCACTGGCCGTTGGTCATTCGGCTGTTCGGCCGTCCGGCTGTCCAGCTGTCCGGCTGGTTCGCCTGTCGGTCTATCCGTCTGTCAGGGCTGTCGCAGCGCTCAAACCGCATTGGCATGGCCATGCATCACGAGTGGCAGCCAACCAATTTGAGTCAAGTGGTGCGCACGTAAAAAAACCAAACCGAACCGAACCCAAAAAGCATACTACAAATTTTATTTTCATACCATGTTTTTTATTTTTTTTTTTTGGGTAGAGGGCAGAAATAACAAGCAATTTATTTGGCTATACTGCAAATTGTTACTCAACTCGCATTCGATCAACCTCATCATCATCATCGTCATCATCGTGAGCATCGACTGCATCATCATCATGTTGATGTTGGAGCTAGTGCTCTTTGGGCAGTCGCCCTTGGTCCAACATCATCATCAAAAATCGTTGATTGCAACAAAACAAATTGCATTTTAAGGAGATTACTCGTCGTGCCCCCGCTCGTTAGGTTTACTTTGCATTGACCCCCATTGAGTTCTGAGCCGGGTCTATTTGTTTGTGTGTGTGTGTGTGTGTGTGTGTCCGGCCTGTGATATTAATAAATCATGGCACATTTGTATTGCCCACTCGTTCTGAATTCCATTAGCACCTTGTCATAACTGCGTTATTGTAAATGGTTTTCAGCTTAAGGCAATTGCTCAAAAGTCAATATGCCGCCATTCGTTAAATCAAGTGAAATAAAAGGGATTTCATGCATTATTATTGCACTTTTCAATAAGGCTGGAAAAAAGCACTCAGCAATTGAAAATATCGTGAGTTTTCAGCTGGGCTTAGAACTTTTAGAAAATGGAATTGTTGAAGCGTATTTATCTTGAAATTGAAACTTTTCTGCAAATTAAAATCATTTCTGAGCACAAATACCTATTCTTAAATTCTGCTGAAGGGATCATAAAGATTCCAGGCATCTTTCTCTTCATCAAATACTAACTATTATCTTTATGATTTTATACATACAAAAGCTGTTAAGTTATAGTATATTCATGAATGACAGATAAAATATATGAGTATAGATATGAAGGCTGCCCTTCCCTTTCTCACAACACTTTGCTGAACTATGTATATAAGAAAATATACCAGTGCAATAGAAATTTAATATTTAAATTGAACACATATTGTTTTAGTTGAGTTCAGACTCAGTTTGACACAAAATCGTCCCAGCAGTGCGATAAAAACATTTGCAATGATATTGCCCTAAACTGTTTACAAGCGCTCTCAGGCGACGGCACATAAAAAATAAAAGTAGAAAAAAAAAACCGAAACAAACAAACAGGAGCTAGAAAAACACGCACTAAGTGACCCAAACATAACCAGCCGAATAAACGACCAATAAAAACGCAAGAAATTATAAAAAATGCATAATGCAAAAACACTAAAACAGGGAGCGGCAGCAGCAGCAGAGCTGAGGGGCGGACTTTACCATGACTCACGGCCAGGAGCTGAGCGGGAACTCGCAAACACGCGAATAAAATGAAGCCAACAAAAAGGACAACAGCATAAAAATAGTGCAAAGCTTTAAACATAACCAGCATTAAGACAAACACGAATGAGTGCTCGGCGCGCTGGGCCAACTAACTAGCTGGGAACAGGTCCAAGCCAAGGAGACCACATCGGGACCAGGAGCCGGAGCCACTCATTAGCCACGGAGCACGACCATTTATGGGACAAGCATAAAGTGGGTAAATAAATGCAAACAAATTGCAGAATGAATGCGTTGCGCTTTCACTGATTCTCTCTGGGGCTGGGCGCACAACGTGGCGTATTAGCAATGTAATTTGATTTGATGTTTCTGTGCTGCACGGCGCAGGGGTGTGGGGGTGGAAGCGAATGATTGTGAGTGGTTGGGGCAGGGCAGGTGAGGGGCTAGAACCGGCCGTGATATGGCCGCATAATTGCGTTAAGCGCAAACACACGAAATTATCGCAGTTGCACTGCTAATTGGAGCAAGTGATTAAATTTAATTGCAACAGATAACAAGCACAAAAAAAAAAACGATGCTCGACCCACAGATACCCTCTAGCGCACTAGCCACCCACTTGACCTGAGTTGTGGCATGAACAACATTCGGGACTTTTTCCGCGAGTCATTTAGTTGCCAGTTTCATGGGACAGGTAAAATATTAAACAGAAGATGACGCCAGCAGATAAAGACAGGTAAAAACAAAAGAAAATACGTGTTTAAATATTTATAAGAATAAATTTACTGAGTATACTGAGTAGACAAATCTGGGTAGTGAAGCTAAGTATGAAGTTGGTTTTTATATTATGAATAAAAGGCTTTTTTTAAAGAAGGAAATGGAGCTGAATTTGATGTTGGTTTTAATAATTTATAATTTAATAATTATAATGAAGGAAATATCTCTTTGTAAATATCATTAATATATTTAAGTGCTTTTAAATTAAATTATCGTTAAACTTAACACAAAAGGTTAGTAAATGTAAATATTTAAAAGCTGAAAGACTATATTCCCTAAAAAGTTGTTCCAAAAACAATCTATTCTTTCAACTTAGCTTGACTGTCACATGATGGGGCATTATCTTAAGACAAAATAGAAAATATCCTTTTTTCATACTTTCCCTTTTTGATGTGGACAAAGCCAAAAGCTGGGAGCGTGGGCGTCTGTTCGAGAAAGCTCTACCCAAAATCTTATGGAATCAATGTAGAGTTTGGAATGTGTCACGATTGGTTGATATGCGACTGGTAAGAGCTGAGCCATACTCTTACGAGCTGAGCCATACTTTTATATCTCAAGTAAACTTTATTTAAACACACACAAAAGACGCTTACTTTGAGTCGATTTTATTAATAGCATTTGCGGCTGCCGAGTGTTTGAGAGCTGTAATACAAATAAGTTTGGCTTAGTTACCTACTGAACGCAGGTATTAGACGGAAATGGCCTTAAATGCCGACAAAAGTACTTTTCATTTACATGAATAAATATTTATTTGCAGCTTAAAAACATTTACACATGCCAAGCACACAATATTGATAGTTTAACAACAAATACATCAATGAAACTGAAAATATTTCTGGCTAATATTTATTTTTCATTGTGCCCCTTGGCATAGCTGGGCCAACTATCTAGCATGAATAAATCGAAAATATGCTAACAGCACTTGGGCTGAGTCGGCTTTGTCATGCAAATTTATGGCGGGGTCAGGTGGGAGGGGTAGTGGGTGGGGGCCCACACACGTTACAAGTTCAAAAGTCAGCAATTGGCAAACATTTGAAAGCCACTTTACAAAGCATATTAAACGGAAGAGTGCACAAAAGTTATTGCAAAATATTCGAATAACATTTCATATCGAAAATATATCTATATCTATTTTTTTGTTGTTATTTTTATTTTTATTTTGCGCTCTCAGTTTCGTTTATTTGCATTCACAGTTTAGAACTCGTGCAGGCGTTTTTCCAATTTATTTTGCTGCACTCGAAGCAATTTCCACATTCACACGAATCACAACATTGCGAAATGAATATCAATTCAATTTTATTTAACTGCACACAAATGGACAAATTGTTGGGTAAATACATGTATGTGTGTATGCATGTATGTATGTGTATGTGTGTGCCTTTGTATGAGAATGTATGCTAATTGCTGGCTGCACTCATAACGCAAATTAATATTAATTAAAGGCGAATAATTAATGTGTACACATATCTGTGCACTTTTGTTTGGATATTCCCCAGCGTCAACAAAAAATATCGCCAAATAGATATTTGGATAAGTGGTTTTTGTTTTAATTGCATTGGTTTCTGATTAATTACTGTGCAATTAAAGTAAATTAAATACTCACACTCAAAGCGAGGCTTATTTTCAACTAAAAAGGAACAAATACAATTGAGCTCTTCATTAGGTGTTAATTAGTGTCAAAAGTGAGTTAATTCAATTTTTAATTGACAAGTTTGTTTAGGGCTCTGCCTGCTCAAATATGGGAAATACACACACACACACATATATATAAATGCATAGATAATGCAAATACACACATATATATATATATATGCATAGCTATTCGAAATACACACACACATATATACAGTTATATTTGTCTCCCAGCAGCGCAATGTTGCATTGCACATTGTAACGGTTTATGCGTGTCTCCCTCGCCAGCTTCTTAATTCTGTTGTATCAGCTGTTTTTTAAAATGTTATTTGTTTGGCTTTGAGCAATTGTCTTGGCTGAACTTAAAATAACATATGTTTAATTCATTTCGACTAGTATTTGAACTAAATGTGTGCTTCGTTCACGATCAAGAGCGACTGAGCCAGGTATGCAGTTGCACGCTTTTGTCTGCTTAAGCATGCGAATGGCAAATTAACAACAACAATAACAATAACAATAAGTAAAGCATTTACTTACCACGCGTAGATACTTTTTGCTAGCGACGGCGGCCACAAATAAACAGCATTGACCCCGAAACACTTTATTTGGCTTTTTGTTTTGTTTTCGATGCAAACACGCGAATTGTGCTGCAGCTGCGTATTTTGAATTGTAAATTGAAATATGTAACAGGTTTGTGGGGAATAAATGAATACGTTAATTTATTTCGACTCGCGACACTTTCTGTTGATGCTCGTAAAACATTGCACTTTGATTTTGAACGCCGCTGGCAGTTTCATACGTACATATATATTATTATTTACTTTTCGTTTGATAAAGACAGGCTGATATTAAAATGTAGTCGCTGCAAATGAAAAGCCACGCGACGTGTGAAATGAGGTAATTTTTATTAAAAAACACGCACAACTACAAATTGTTTTACGTGAAGTCAAACAGGTTTTTCTATGTAATAAAGGCATAGATAAAGAGGCGCAGAAAAAATGTGGGCAAATGGAAACCGAAACTGAAACCGAAACCGGAAAAAGGTTAACAAGAAAGTACTGGCCAGGCCTAGACCAAATCTATTTAAATATTGCCTTTAAAAAATTACATGCATTCATATACAAATCTTAACAAGAAGCCAGTCACGACGCGAAAACAAACACAATTAATATCACAGCCTCGCTCTTACGCTCATGCAAAGACAAACCCAACAGAAAAGAAAAGAAAAGAAACAAAAAACGAAAAGACAACAGACAACAATAAAAACGCAGCAGTGTGGGCACAGACATAGCGAAAGACAAAAAAAAAAAAGAGTTGACGTTGACGTTACGCCGAATGTAGGCATAACGCGACGTCGCGATGTCAAATGTCGCACAAATCCAATTAAAAACGTTCAAGAAATAAACTTTAAAATAATGATTAAAATGAAATAGCTTCATTTGTTAAGTAGCTGTTTGGAAAATGTATTTTTTTTTTAGTTTTGGCGTCATCGCTGCGGCGGCGGCGGCGACTGCGGCTGCTGCTGCTGCCGCATTGACACAGTTCGCGCTCTCTCGCTCTTGCTCTCTTATTCTTTTTGTTTTTGGTTTTTGCCTTTGTTTTTTTTTTTATGTCTTTGCACTCCACGTTGCTGGCGCTGCTGTTGTTGTTGTTGTTGCTGCTGCTTAAATTATTGTTGTTGCTGCAGTTGTACAATTGTAACAATTGACGTGCACAATCAATTTTTAAGTGAGATGTTTTTTTTTGATTTTGTTTTAGAAAAACGTGTATGAAGCAAAATAAAATAACAAAAACACGTTGGCAAACACAAACAAGACACAACACAGACACGCACTCACACACTGACACTATTTTAGATTAGTTGTGCGAGGCAAGCAACAACACCAACAGCAACAGCAGCGAGCGCTCGATGCCTATGATTCACAATTGCGAGTGTTGCTTTTATATAAACAAATGTACAAAATGTGCAGAATTTAAACAATAATTCAAAAAACACATTAAAGGTGGGAACGAAATATTTACAATAATGAGACGCTAGCGGCGGCTGCTTAACACCGACAGCTACTGAATTAACGGTGAATTTATAAATATTTATTTTTTTACTGTTCTTATTGTCGTTGTCGGATGTGTTGTCAAAAAGTCGTAAATATTATTGAAATCTTGTGTTCGAATTAAGCGCAAATCGAGTGATCAACAAAAATTTATCCGCGCCAAGAAATCACGACGGCCAAAATAAGCAGACTGACTGTTATTAACAGCGAGCAATTCCTCGAAAAAGCAAATTGACATTAGAGATGCAAGCGCTTACGCGGCTCTTGGCTCATTGAAATTGCCGATAGTAATATCTTTTTGTATCGATAGTTGGGCAGGTCGAAATTGAGAAAATTAAATACATCTGACGGAACAATGGCGTTTTCCTATGCTGGCGGGAAATAATAGCCACATTATTCTTTACAAATAAGCAAAACGATAACTCCAGGTGACCTATCGATACATTTTAGCTGTCTTCATTTCGCCGCGAAACATATGTTTATTATTCGCCGTAGATGTTCACTCCACTAATTCGATCAAACAGCAACAGAATTTGCATATTTTTCTTTTACGCTTAAAAATTGATTAAAATGTTTGCTATTTAGCATATGCTGTTCGGAAAATCGTCTAGCTATCATGGAGCAGCTCCTGGATCAGGTAAACTATTACAAAAACAGTTTAGGGCGTTACGACTGTAATGCAGCAGCCTTTTCATATTATAATATCTGTTGTTTAGGCAAAAACAAATGTGCAACAGAAATTCAATGAAATACGCGCCGCACTGCATATGCGTGAAAAGTTGCTACTGCGACAACTGGAGGTAATTGCAAATACGCAGCGCCAACAATCGGCGCCCGTGTACATCGAATACGACACAGACAAAGAGAAAGATAAGTGCGAGGTGCGATTCGTCACTGGCGATGATAACGAAGAGGAGAAACTGCTGGCGGCCATACGCAGCTTTGGCCAGTTCCAGCTGGACAGCAATATGCAGCTGGCGCTGCACAGGTCGCAGGACAACAGAACGGCGGGGCTGCGCAACGAGGACTACATAGAGCCGATGGATGATCACGAGACCATGTACAAATGCCTAGAGAATGGGGTGCACAGCAGCACCTACTACGATCTGAATGATGAGGTTCAGCCAGAGGCCATTGTGGTGGACTTTTCACGCAACAAGGCGCTGCTCGAGGACAATGCCAAGCGCTCCATTATCAACATTACGCTGCAGGAGGCCAAAGATCTGATACGCCGAGCGAAAATCAAGCGAGAGACTTATGTGCCGCCGCTCAATCTCGAAGAGCTGGACGACGAGCTGGAATCGTCCATAGCCGATGCGGTCTCCAATCTAGGACGCAGCTGTCCCGAGCAGCCGTCCATCAAGCAAAAGCCGAAGGCACGCAAGCCCCGCTTCAAACCAAAAATCACCATCAACAACTGCAATGGCACGATTAATCTGCGCAACATTGCCAGCCTGACCATCAACTGTGCCAGCGAGGACGCTGTCAGTGCTGATCTGCCACTCACCGATGGCGCAGCCGCCGCAGCTGCACACACAAAGTTGCAGCAAACTGTGTCCGCGGACTCGAGCAGCAACGCCACCGAGCTGTCCAGCTGTACGCCCACCAGCTCCAATTACTCGAGCAACGCGAGCTCACGTTCGCAGTCCAAGAAGCAAAAGAACGCCAAGAGGATGGAGCTCAAAGAAGAGACACCTAAGGAAAAAAGGGAGCAGCACTCGGAGACCGTTGAGACCACGCCTACACAGCCCAGCTCGACGGGCACGCAAGAAGCTAACTGCGACTTTTACAATCGCTTGCTAAATGAAATCAAAAAGAGCCTCAAGCAGAAGCCAACACGCACATATGAGCCCGTGCCGGAAGCTGCAGCAGCAACAACTACAGCCTCGGTCACAAGCAGCGATGCGGTGCAGGCAGCTGCTGTTGCACCCGATTCCAGTTGCGTGGCCCACTGTCGGCGCGCGCACGGAGACGGGCCGGTCCATGTCTCCAGCACGCAGGGCAGCGAGGCCGGCGAGTCGACGCTGTCATCACAGCTGCAGCCGGGCAGACGCTTGATATTGAAGAACTTTGAGAACCTGAAGATTATCTTAGAGGCAAACAGCGGCGACGAGGACTCATTTCATCCGGTGCAGATCGAACAGTGGCTGGCTGAGATCATATCCGAGACGGACCTGGAACCAATGCAAAATACGGACATACTTGAGCACAGCAAAATCAACAACAGCGAAAGCAACTAAACAAAAGGCTGGCCAATCACACGTCACACGGCGCACAAAAGAGTTGAAAAATATATATCACAGTATTTCATAATTAGATATATACGTATCTGTAGAACCCATAATTTCCTTAAATAACCAAAAGAAAACTATAGTATATAGTATTATGGCTATACACATTTTAGATCTTAAAAAATCACATATTACACAGCTTTTGTGGTCCAAGTCTATGCATTTAAGATTTAAATATGTACCCCAAAAAAAAAGAAGAAGACCTAGTGTTTCATGTACTTAAATGCACTTTATTTTGTGATTCTACATCACATTCCAAGACTTAATATTGCAGCACTTAATACACGATTAAGTTTAGCACCTAAGATTTAGGCCAATTTCATTGTCACTCTATTGCAAACCAAAACAATTTGTATATTTAATCAAAGTGTGAACATTCAAATGCTAAATACGGCTTAGATGCGCTTTGGACATTGTTTCACCTCAAAAACACAGAAATCAATATTCATAGCGCTCAAATTCTAAATACAGTAGTCACTCGCATAGTAGAACGCCAAGGGAAGCTTCCTATTTGCAACAAATTAAAAGCATTAATGAACATATGAAACTATGTATACTTGAAGGTCTTTTAATAACATAAATCAATAAAAATGTTTTCCAAAATATAAGTAAACTTAAGCATTTAATAGAAAACAGCTAATATGTGAAAGTTCTAGTTTGCTAGCGATCACTGTAGCAATTGTACCTGGAACTTGTCATGCTGATTGTGCGCTTTGGCTTTTCGGTAATTGCAAAATGCCAAAGTTGGAAACGTTTCGTGACGCAATCGAAATGGGGCTGAGCACATTTGCCTTCCAAATCGGTTGGGCTGATAAACATATTGAATGACAATCGAATACAACTATATATATATATATATATATAAAGCATTGAATGGGAATTGGAACTGTAGGCATAATTAGCCAATATTTCTTTTATGTGACAAACAAATATTTAAATAGTAACTATGCTAATATTTGCACGCTTTTGACTTAAAACTAGATTGTTTCCTTGAGGTTGTTTAAGTACACTTGAACGCCAAGAGAGAGCCACATTTCGTATTGTCCTGTTGCCGTGTTACGCCGATTTGCCGATTATATCCAGCAGATAGGGCGTAAAATAGGTTATAATGCAATCCGCGCCAGCACGTCTAAAGCCCTTCATTGACTCCAGCACCGCTTCACGCAGTGGAAAGGCGCCCGCCTTGGAAGCATGATATAGCATGGCATACTCGCCGGACACCTGATAGACGTACAGGGTGTGGTATGGATATGTGTCCTTGGTCTGACGCAAGATGTCCAGGTAGGGCATGCCGGGCTTCACCATGAGCATGTCTGCGCCTTCGCTGACATCACGCTGAACCGCCCGCATGGCCAGGTTGCGCGACCCACTCGGCAGCTGATAGCAGCGACGATCTCCGAAAGCTGGCGCCGATTGTGCTGCCTCTCTGAAGGGGCCATAGAAGTTGGACGCAAACTTTGCCGAGTAGGCCAGCAGCGAAACACTGTTCAGGTTGGCATCAATCAGCGCCTGTTTAATCGCACGCACGCGGTTGTCCATCATGTCCGAGGGGGCCACAATGTGAGCGCCAGCTTTGCCATAGGCCACCGCAATGTTGGCTATCCGCTTGATGCTCTGCGCGTTCTCCAGGCCATTGTCGGACAGGAGGCCGCAGTGTCCGTGCGAGGCATACGGACAGATGCACACGTCACAGGCTATGAGCAGATCTGGAAACCATTTGCGAAGCTTGGGCAATGCCTGCACAACAGGATTCAGCGACGAGTCCGCATGGGAGGCCAACTCATCCTTGAGGTCGCACTCTATCACGCCAAAGAGCAACACCGACGCCAGACCCTTTGCGAGCAGGGGCTCCAAGTGCTCGCGTAATCGGTTCACGCCGTAGCGTGATATGCCCGGCATGCTCGAAATGGGTTGTTCCTCATCGTCGTTGCTGATTATGAAGACAGGATACATCAGGTTGTGTGGCACTATTTCACAGCCAGACTCCTGCAGCAGCCGCAGCGTAGGATGATGTATACCGCTGTGCAGTTTCCGATCCATTTTTTGCTCAATTAGTTCCGCAACTGCTGCCTTCGTTTCGCAAACGAAATCTGCTTTCTATTTCTTTAGGCAATTGTCTATCGGTACATCGATTATTGCCCTTGTTACCTATCGATGTCATTCCGATTAATCGATTTATGTGTGAACGCGCGCAATAATGCAGAAGTCTTGTGTTTTTAAACTGAAATTTAAAAAAGAAACTGATTGATTGCTTGATTTACGGCTCCCCAACTCTCCCAATCAACGTTTTGCCTAAGTTTTGTGTCAAAAGTAATTGCAAATTTAATTTTTAGTTTACAATTGCCCGTTGTGCTGAAAATATTTTAATCCATACATATTTTCATATACAAGGTGCGGGCTAAATTTGATCTCTATCCAAAAATGGGATCTATAAAAATATAGGGTTTGATTGATAAAACCATTAAAGAACTGTTTTTGAATCTTGCAATCTCATTCTATTTTTTTGCAATAGTAAAGAACTGAATAAAAGAATTGTTTATTCTGCGTACGACATTTTATTATAGTTTCTTTTTTCAAACGTATCAAGTAACATCAGCTATCTGCTATACTCCTAACACTCAATTTCGCATCCACACACTTTTGAGTGCCTAATTGAAAATTAAATACATGAATTCTAAGTATATATATATATAAGTATGCATATAAGTATATTATGTATGTTTTATGAAAATACTAGATATTAAATATAATTTTAAATAAGCACAAATAAGTACAAAACATATGTTGTTCTCGCCTCTGTCTCTGCCTGAGCCTGACTTAGTTTTAGTTTTAAAATCAATGAACGTAAAACACAACTAAATCCTAACTTAAATTATATCAATTGGACTTTAAATATTTGGTTTGGTTATCAGATGCTAGTTACAGCCCTTGGAAGTCTGTTTGTTGTTTCTTTGTTGTTTTCTTTTTTTGTGTGATGTCGGTGATGCTAATTAGTTCCTTTGTCTTTTTGGTTACATTTGAATAGCCTCCACTAGGAAACCAGGGCATGGTGATAGTGCACACGCCTCTGACGACGTGGCACACGTTTGTGTAGATTCTGTGGCATCTGCTCAGATTTAGCAGCATGCAATATCACGGTGTAGCTGTGCAGTATCAGTGGCTCCTTGTTATTGAGCTCGATTTGATCGATTTGTGTTGCGGGTGTGAGAACGTGTTGTGTGCTGGAGATAGCGTTGCGGAGACACGATGTGTTCGTTGTTGTTAGTGCTGTTGTTGAGTTCGTACTACTCGTTAGCTTTAATTGTGTTGCAGCTTCGGTTTGAGCTGGTCAAGCGAAAGTTACTTGATAGAAGAGCCATTCTTCCATGAAGGACGGCACAAACGCCTTTGTTGTGGTAAACTTAACCTTGGGCTTTAGCAAACGTAGTTGATCCTCAAACAACTGCAGAGATTCCAAGCAGCTGGTGCCGTTGCCATGGGTCAAGTATTTGCCATCTGGCTTGAGCAGCTGGAACGAATGCTCAAAGATGGTGCGTATAAAATCCCAGCACTCGCCAATCGGTGCATCCGAAATAGGTATGTCAGTTAGATCGCCAAACACATAGTCAAACTTGCGCCCCTCGGCAATGAACTTTTTCATATAGTCCACACAATCGCCCACAATGATCTCATACTGATCCGTCTTGCGCTTCTCCAAGACATCACCACAAATGGTATTCAAATACTTGTTGCAGGCCTGCATGACAAGCTCATCTATTTCGAGCATGACCACATGCTTTGGATTCTCCTTAAGCAGCTCATAGAGTAATGCACCATCACCGCCTCCTAGAATACATATCTCCTTGCCCTCGTAGTTCTCAATGCCGCGGCCCATCAGGGTTTCTGTATAGATCAAATCCGACTCGGCAATATCTGTAAACAGTCAAAGATTTTAGCTCTCGAAATTGATTTTTATTATTTCAGCAACAATAACAGACACGTGCCGTGCACCAATTAGGCCTTGACCCTAATTTTATCATGGTGGCATTGCAGTGGTTGCAAATTTACGTGCAACTGGGCGCATGTGTGCGTGCCTGTTGCTCGACTTACTCTGCAATTCGTCTAGAATTAGCATATTGCCCAGCGTCTTGGAGTGCATGATTTGAATCTTCTGAAACGGTGACCGCGCCTCATACACTAGGGTATCAATGTCGTACTCAATAATGCGCTCATCTGCGAAGAGTACAGGTATTAAATATATTATACAAGTTTATAGTTCTATAACTATTGTCAATTACAATACTCTAGGGCTAATATATACATATAATTACATGCATGCAGACAAATGTTTAAACGTAAATTAACAGATTATCAAAGAACATGGAATTGACTCGAAAGAAAAGTTAAGATCAAACGAAAACATATTGAACGTAAATAATATATTTCGAATTTTAAATGTAAGTATGCATCATGCTCTGTGCCTTTTATAATGTATTTGTACGCAGTGCTTAAGTTGCTCAACTACTTATGACATATATGATATAGCTTCAATAGTTTTTCAATATGATAGTAGTAGAGTATTACGGTATACGTTACCTGCAGATGGATAATACCTAGCGACATCGCCACGCTTCAATGTTGGTATCTTTTGACCCGAAAGGGCATTCAATTTAGTGGCTATGGCATTTTCCAAGCGTCTGCCAGTCTGCTCAGTTGGGTGGTTAATGTACGTGGTGGTAGGTGGAGTTGTTGTTGTTGTTGTTTTACATAGTAGTAGTAGTAATAGTTGTTGTTGTTGTTGTTGTTGGTACCATGAGAGCGAACGAACGAGCGGGGCAGGTGACACATGTGCATAGGGCGTACGTACAATTTAATTTGGTTTTTATAATTTTTTGGTTTGTTGTATAATTCAAGAAATTTGGTTCATGGCAATTGATGTTGATGATGATGATGATGACGATGATGATGAAGAGTAGATAGACCAAAGACATCGTGTGGGTTTCAGTTGTGTATTCATGGATATGAAAATAAAAAAGAGTTTATAAAAAATAAATCAAAAATAATTGAGAATTCTTTAAAATAACATAAATAATAGGCTCTTTTTGTTATTATTATCATTTTGTTTTTTGTTTTTGATTGGATTTCTAGCACGACGTAACAAGCATGCAAGAACTGCCGGAATTAGGTGGCAATTTCTATAGGTAAGCTAGCTAGCTAACCGAGTTATATTACATGGATATATGTAAGGACTACAATGTATATTCAAACAAAACAAAAAAGGATCTCTGTAGTGGTGTATGTGATTGACAAGCCGTTTGCGAATTTATAGAGCCATATTTTGGCTAGGGCCCGTGCAACCAAATATTTGATGAGTATGAGTTTATATATTGTCGAATTGAGTTCAATTACAATTGGATGTAAAAGGTGTATAATTAATTTTTTGGTTTTTGCACTGCTTGAGTTGCAAGTTTTTGGCAATTGATTTTGAAGAGAGAATTCGGCATAGGAAGATATACGAGTAAATACAAGGATTGCATAACTCTTGATATACTGCATTATATGTTGCATATAGAACTAGCAAAAACTAAACTTATTTGGTTTTTTTTTTTTTTTTTGTAAATAATATATTCGACCAACCTGAGCTAGTCATGTATATGTCAATATATCCGCCACGTTTTATCGGCGGTAAATACTTGGATCGTTCGGAATCTAACTTTTGACGCAGTATAAGCTCCATTGTACGCATGGTCTGCAATTGTAATTGTCTTTTTATTTAAGCTTATAACAAGTTCCTGACTGAGTAACAAGCACAAATTGCAAAAGTCAATAAATTAGGCAAAGCGAACAAACAAAATGAAAACAAATACATAATTTACTTAAGCAGGTGAGGTTTCTCAGCGCGTTTTTTAGAAAGTTTTCTCAGCCACAAACTATTCAAGCAACTCTTGTTAGCGTGTGGAATATATATATATATATATATATATATATATATATAGCCAGCCCCGCTGACTACTATTTATAGTTAAGTTTGTAAATTCTTACGAAAATGGAAAGTATTCCCAATGCATGTGCTCATATATTTTATACAAATTTATAACGTATACAACTGAAATTACAATTCAAACATGGGATTTTTCTTTTAAGCCAAAGTGCGTAAACTGCGTAAACAGATAACGCTTCCCATACATATGTACCCATATATATGTAAATACATGCATACATATGCCTACGATTGTTTAAATGGCCAACTTTATAGGGAATCGCATCTGTTTTGGCGCAGAAATCATTTCAAGAATCAATAAAACATTTACTCAAAGCTGCACCCACGTGCTTCTACGAAAGAGAGGAAGCGCAGAGCGAGATAGAGAGCATGAATGCTGCCGGGTCGACGCAAGTATACCCTAACCTAAGCTCTGGCGCATGGAGGTTTGTTAAATTTAACTCGAACGTTCACAATGCATTGATATAAGATATAGATAAAATAGTTATATTACATTTGGGGTAACCTTTTATTTTTAAGCTTCTATTATTATATTAGCCGACCTCAAGCTACTCTGTTCAAACAGTATGTAAACATAATAGTGCTCTCGGTAAGGGTATCGAGCAGAGACGCGGTGTGATATAATAGTCGCAAGTAAATTCGTACGCACACATATCCAATTTTGAAGGTCTTGGACACATGCAGACCGCCTGCCAAGCTCGAGTACAATGCGCCCGCCGCCACCCACCCAACTTTTAAGAGCGTAAAAACAATGCCAGCGATTTTAACGGCAAAAAAAAAAAAAAAAACGGTCAAGTGCATGTGACACACCCCCGCCAAAGGGCCGTACACACATACAGACGCAAGCGAAAAATCAATTTCACTTGCCGCTGTAAACCCTTTCACCACCCCTTGACATTAAAAGCTTTTAACAGCTCATAATCTTAGTGTGTGTGTGTGTGTCTGTGTGTGTGTGTCTGTGTGTGTGTGTCTGTCTGTGTGCGTGAGTTTACTTTCACACGTGTAAGTGCCAGAATTATGTACATATATGTTTGTGCATAAGTTGTTTTAAAAATATAATTATAGTGTGCATTTTATACATACATACATACATCAAAGGACATGATAGGCTCCTTGCCGTCTGCCAAATAATACTCCACATTGATGGTTAACAAACCCTGCTGAAAGATGCGGCATGTGATAATTGTCTCCTTATTCTCGTGCAGCACCGAAAAGTATCCATTATCCATGGACTCCATGGAATAGGCGAGCTCCAGTTGGGAGAACACATGTTCCAGCTCGTTACGAACAATACGGGCCACTTCCTGGCGTTGTATTGCAGTTGCTGTTTTTCCAGCATCCAAAGTAAAATCAAAGAGTATTGTCTGGGCAGCCATGGCGAAATTGTCTAGGTTCAGCCCGCCGAATGTGCAAAATACGAATGCAGGTATTATAAATGTTCGATATGCTTTTATCGTGGCGATATGGTCTAAGTATCGAAAGTGACATATGTTCTGTAGCAATATATCGATATATTTTTAAGTTGTTGGAAAAGGTGCCCATATTCTATAAGAAATCAGTCCATTCACCCTGCAATCAGCTGTTCGGTTTGTTTACTTTTCGCTTATGTATAAAAACATGAAACAAAACCCACACGATGCTTGGGGTACACAGCTAATTTGCATTAAAATAAAACTTAATTCTCTTGTTATATTAAGCAGTGAACTAATATGCAAAGTCTGCGCTGTGTTGCTACCACTTTTCAAAATAACACTATTTTAACATTGTCTGTACAATTAACAGAACTATGTTAACACCGATAGCTGCGTTGTCGCGATATACGATAACATAAATTATCAAAAAGTTAAAATCGTTTCACCGAATCGAGTAGCTGAGTGTCGGTATATCGAGTAACTTCGGTGAATAAACAATATTTAGTTTTGAGTTAGCGTTCGCGGGTCATGACACAGGAAAAAGCATAATATGTACTAAAAGGTACAAGGTCGTCTAAAAAGTGTCAATGTTACAGTTTTCCTGAACCTGAACTTGAAATAAGTTCGACGAAAAATGTGTGTTGCGTGCTGCTGCTGCCGTTGTTGTTTTATTTTGCCATTTGCCGAGACTCTACCAGACGCCCCATAGCCGCATTCAAGGCAAAACACATTGGCGTACGTTTGGCGGCAACAATGGGCTGCTAATTATAAATCCCAGCATAAGAGCGCACCGGCGCACAAATCAAGTGATGTCGCCAATGTTCTTTTTGTTTTTGTTGTTGTTGTTGTTGTTTTCTTCATGTGCTTTCTTTGTGCGTGGGCGGACGTCACAGCCGCGACATGGGCATGCTTTACAGATGCCAATGTCGTTACGTCGTCGTTATATAGTTTTTTTTTTTTCATTTTACTTTTTCCCCCTTTTAATACCGTTGCCCACCCGCCTCCCCTCGGGCAACTTCCTTGCCTTCTGTTGGCGCCACAGCATTGCTGTGGGCAACGCCAACATGGGGAGAGGGTGGATTTAAGTGCTGCGCCGCGACTTCCCTTTATTGCGATATGTGCTTACAGTTTTATATATTGATTTTTTATTTTTTCCCAACCGCAGCTCCGTTGTTCCTGCAGATTGTAGTTTTTTTTATTACCCGCTTCGCCCAGGTCTGAATCACAGCGGCGGCGACAGGTGAGTTGCGTGCTTTGTTAAACACTAAAGGTATTTTTAAAAGTATTCACATTTGCAGGCAAAAGCACAGCGCTGTCCGGAGCTCAACATGGGCTGAGCACACCAGAAGCTGTACATCACATATGGAATCTCGGCCGCAATCTGTCCACATTGTAGTCAAGTTCATGCACACGAGGCTAGAAATCCACCCAATGTAAGCACAATTAAAGAAAACATGTGGTAGCTGATAAAGCACAGTATTACATTAAATGACTGCCGCCAAGTGCTGGCAAGACGGGCTTACAACAGCTGCAGCTAAAGTTCACACAAATAGAAACTAATTAACCTCGCTAACTGCACTTGGCAATTGTGCGACATGCAGCAGCAGAGCGCGACCGGCAGCGAGGAGCGGATAACGAGCAGTCCACGCTCCGCACAGAAGTCGGGCAGCAGCACGCTCTTTGGGCTGCTGAGCAAGCGGCCGAGCAAGGTGGAGCCGCATCCCGTCACCCCCGAATCTCCAAGCGTGCAGCGACGACCAATGTCTGTATGCGGCCAATACGATGTCAGTTTCGCCAAGTGCTCGGCGGAACCGCTCAACAATCATAAGAGTCAAACGTTGCCCGCCAACGCCAACGCCAACAACTGCAATGCCACGCAGCTGCTCGACAAATCGCACAGCGGCCTAATAAGCTTCCATAGACGCGGTAATCCCACGTCCAAGAGTAAAGCGCACACGCACCGCTACAGCAGCGAGGCCGGCTCGCAGAGTGATGGCGGCGCGGATGTGATAATGCGTCGCAAGTCGCCCAAGAAGCGTTCGCCTAATCACAATAGATTTAGCCATCAGTTTAGCCTGTGCTGCAAGGCAGAGAAGAAGCCAATGACGCCGCCAGTTACCGTGCGCTACAATTCTATACCCGACGCCGTGGTCAACGCCAGCAACGTGCTCCGGCGCGACAATCTGTCGCTCAGCTGGAGCATGATGGACAACTCGGGCTCGATGCACTCGCATTCAAGCGAAGGAGCCGCCTCCTTTCAGCTGCCATCTGCACAGCGCCCGCGTCCGTCGAGCGAGTGTGCCAGCGCACCCGAATCTCCAGTGGCGGGCAAAACATTCTTTGCCCAATGCGGTACCAGTGCCACCAGCTCCACTCATCATTCGCAGTACTCGCCGTCCAATTCGTTTAACAAGAGCGACACAGTGCATCGGGCGCCGATACGTCCCATCGCAGTGTCCGCGTGCCGGTCGCGTCTGCGCCTTAAGTTGTTTCCGCCTGGCCAGGAGCAGCCACCGCTAAACTCGGAAGAGAGCGCGGAAACACTGAAGCGCGCCACAACGCCACAGCACATGTCGTCGCCGAACATTGCCACACAGCCGGATTCGCTTGACGCGGTCATACAGGAGGCGCCTGGTGTGCGGTTCATGTCGCATGAGAACATGTCATTAAATCGCCAAGGATCCAGCTCTAATCTGGCACGCCAAGCACTGATGGCCGCGCAGGCGCTGAATCTCATCCCGGCGGACAAGGCACGCGAGCGCAGCTATCTTGATGGGCGAATGGGCTCATCCTCGCTGCTGGGTCCGAGCGAGTTAAGTCGCGTACTGCCCCAAAAAGAGGTCACCATATTCGTGGGCACCTGGAACATGAATGGCCACGCGCCGCCCAAGTGAGTTCGAATCTTAATGCAGTATGTTTCCTCATATGAAGTTTGCCATTTGAATTTCCAGACAAATGAACGACTTTGTGCTACCTTCAAATATGGAACATGTGCCTGATCTGGTTGTTATGGGCACCCAGGAGTCTAGCCCAGATCGATTTGAGTGGGAAGTGACGCTGCAAGAGACCCTGGGCCCCTCGCATGTGCTCTTTCACTCGACGACACTCGGCACACTTCATCTGGCCGTCTACATGCGGCGCGATCTCATTTGGTACTGTTCGGCGCCGGAGGACGCTTCGATGTCGGTGCGTACGGGCTCTGCGTTTCGTACCAAGGGCGCGGTCGCCATATCCTTCTGCCTCTTTGGCACATCCATGCTTTTTGTAACGTCCCATTTGACCGCACACCAGCAGAAGGTGAAAGAGCGCGTCTCGGATGTCAAGCGCATTATAAATGCCCTGGATCTGCCCAAGAATCTGCCCAACGCACGGCACAAGAACAAGGATGTAACGCAGAATTTCGACAATGTGTTCTGGTGTGGTGATCTTAACTTTCGACTGGGCGAGCCACGTGAGAAGCTGCTCGAGTGGATACAGAACACAAAATTTCCGCTACCCTCGCATTTGCCGCATGGCTACATGCACACGGATCAGCTCTCATCGGTGCTGGCCGATGGCGCTGCTTTTCGTGGCTTCATGGAGGCAAACATTACGTTTCCTCCCACCTATAAGGTGAAGATTGTGCATTGCATATTAGTAAATTAATTATAAATAGGTGCCTATTTTCAGTATGATCCTGGCAGTCAGAACTTTGATACGTCTTCTAAGCAGCGCGCGCCGGCATATACGGATCGCATTCTCTACAAGTATCGACAGATGCAGGGACTGGTCATACGCCGGCAGAGCTCTGTGCCGGGTGTCTCCACGCCCACGCAGCCTTATGTGCAGTGCCTGCTTTACGACTCCGTGCCGTCTATTACTACGTCCGATCACAAGCCGGTCTGGGCCTTGTTTCGCACACTCATTCGTGCTGGCACTGATGCGTAAGTAGCTGCCAATTAGAGTTGAAACACATTAACTTATGTTATCTATCTTATAGCATACCACTGGCCGCTGGCTTGTTTAGTCGTGACATCTACTTGGAGGGCATGCGTCGTCGTCTAAATAATCAATACACGGGCGCCTCCGCTGTCTGTGCCATACAGTAAAAGTAAAAGTGAAATGGATATACCCGAATTGTAGTTATTATGGAACCATAATCTACGTGCAGCTATTTAGTTTATTGGTAACTCAATATATATATAACTATATATATATATATTTATATAATTCTAGCAGTGATAGTTGAAAATCTGAAATGCTAGTCTTGTTAACTATACCAAAGCAGCTTAAAAACTGTCCCAATGCTTTACCACGGTTGTGTGTGGCCTTTATAGCATATAGTTAGTTATATAACTCAGTAGTCGAATATTCAATACCCTACTCTTTATACCATGTTCGAATATTGTTAGATCTTAGGCGCTGCCTTTCGCCTTAAGGTCTTTATGTAAAACGTTCCTTACAAAATAGAGGCGCAGTCATAATGAAATCTTTTAGCACAAGTTTAGGTTAGTTGAATCTATTAGCAAATAACTTAGCGCAAATATATAAATGAAGTCAAAAGTATATATATATATGTAAAAACATATATATATGTAATAGTATTGTGCGAACAAAATGTTGGGAAAATGCAGTTGTTATTTGTTATATTTATATATTTATTATTTTAAGCTTGTTAAATTACTTTTTAGTTTGTTGTCATATGATGAATAGTGAAATCTTTTACTTTTATAATTTTAAATATTAACTGTTTATTGCTTGTTTACCTACATACATTTACTTTTTCTGCAACTGCAATAACTGCAAATGGCAGCTGTGGGCGGCACTTGTCAAAGTGAAACTCATAAGCGGTGTCCATAAGTGCGTCAACGAGCAGGATGTGCCCGCGGATAGCACTCGAATATGCAGCCGCTCGTTTATTTACCCAAAAATGCGCCAAAAAGGCCAACGACGGCAGCCGGGAGCAGCATGTGCCCCCTAGTCCCCCCCACATCCTAGTCTCCAATTCCAACCGAAAAGCCCTCTCCGCACACACGCAAATATGTTAAACTTTTGACCAATTTCAACTCGAGTTGGATGCCGCTGGCAAGCGCTCTGGACGCACTGCAATTTATTGCCATGGCGATTGGTTGGCATCGGCAGCGGCATCGGTAACGACATCAACGCTGTCCATGTTCCAGTTGCCGCCGCATATGCTCCATAAGTGGCCCCGCGGTGCTTCAGCCGGATGAGTTCGGTTGTGGTTATGCACATGTGTTTGCCAACAGCCTGTGTGTATGTGCGTGTGTGTGTGTGTGTATGTGCGCTGGCACTCTTGTCGGTGCGGCTCGGTGTCATCCAATTGACCAAAATCATTGGAGGGCTCCAACGCGCCAGCGACCACCAGTCCCAGGGTGGGTCAAGTGGCTTTGTATTGGCCAATGCGTCTGCATTGTTCCCACACTGGCGCTGACCAGCGAAAGGCTGCGGTTCTCTCTCCGCAAAAAAAAAAAAAAAGAGAAGAAACAATTTCGTATCCGTTTTGTTTATTGCAATTTCGGTGCGCTGTGGTAACTGCCAGTTGCCATTTGGCGAAATTCATAAAGTTTGTGCCTACTTTGGGGCCATTGCCTGAAATTAGTTTTTCGAAATGCATTTCGTATATTAAATAAATGCTGGCCAACTATTGTTGTTGTTGTGCCAAAAATTTGAACTCATTTCCGCCCCAGCCCTTTCACACGTAACAAAAATTAACCGCAATATTTGAAATTATATTAACATTGAAGTCAGCCAACTTGGCGCATAAAAAACTGTGCCCCCTTTTGGCATTTCGTCTGTGTGTATGTGTGTGTGTGTGTTAGTTGGTGTGCATGTGCTGCACATTAATATCCTGTGCGCACTCGTACGTGTTAATATGACTTTATGACTTCATATGTGTCCATATTTTTTGTCGTCTCTTTTGGCGCTTCACACTAAAAAGTTTTATTGTTAGTTACGCTCTGTTCTGCTGCTGCTGCTGTTGCTGCCGCTGCTGCCACCATCAAAGCAACAATTTTTATTCAAAGTGTTGAAAGATGCAGAAATTATTAAAATTTAGCATATGCCATCCCTCGGCAACCCCTTGGCGCTTTCCCTAGCTGCAAGCAATGCATATATCAGGCGTTCGCATCGTCAGACAGCGAAATTCTTTATATGGCAAGGATAAGGATGTGGATTATGAGAGACTGACTGACACGCTAACTGTGGAATCAAAGGAGCAGCTCAGCACGATGTGCTCAAAACTTATGCTCCGTACGTGTCCTTGTGGACGAGATCAACCTGTTTCTTAACCTAGAATGGGCTGTTCTTTGGGTTTGGTTTTATGTTCGTATCTTCTAGGGAATAGTTGTAAAGCGCCCCTCTCTGGTTGTATTCTTTTACTATTGCCTTGAAATCTTCCATCTACGTAGCTTTTCCTTTTCAGGTTCGGTTCATAAATCAGGCTTAAGCCAAACACAATATAAACATTCTTTGCATAGTCTTTAGTTAAAACTTGGTTTTTATATATTTCCAAGAACCTAATTTTAAACTTTTAGTTGCCCAGGTTACTGAAAATATTGTAAAACGTACATATTTTCATAAACAAGCTGCCGGCTAGATTTGATCTCTACCCAAAATCGGCGTCTACCAAATATGGTTAGATTGTTCCTTTTATTGGGGCCCAAGTTATTTATGCTGTGGGTTTGAATCGATGTCAAAATTCTTCTATTTTTATTGAACTAAAATAATTTGAAAAGAATGAACTTCTATTTCAAATGAATTTAATAAACCGAACACTCCAATTTTCATAAGCTAATTGGAAACAAGGTACGAACCGTTTTGGTTCATAATTGGCTTGATTTTGAGCATTTTTTTTTTTTATTAAAATGTATTTACTATATTTATTATACATAGTTAATGACTTACGTGAAATTAGAGTCATTTTTCGATATATTCATTAGCTATCATTGATTTTTAGTGGGTATCTTACAGATATTGCCCATTTCAGTTAGCATAGATCGTTGGCAATAAAAAGATGCTGCATTTAAGCAGCACTCTTTGCTGCTGCTTCTGTTGGCGTACCCATTTCTATATGCTTGGGAGGGGGCCGGGCATCCGTCTAGCACTTGGTCGTTGCCGAAGCCACTTGAGAGCTTATTGTACATTTCAAACAACTCTATTACGAATATTTTTCATATTTTCAGCGCACAACAGCGGCACAAAAAGTTAACATTAAGCGTGGCGAAAGGCCGAAAAGCCAGAGTCAGAGCCAGAATCCGAATCGGTGGCACAGCCAGTGCCAGAGTTTGGGGCACGAGAAGCAAGTAATTCGCATGCGGCACGTTACATTCTCGCAATAAAAAATGAAAACCGTTTTGCATGCATGTGCCGGCGTCTCAATGTGTGTATGTGTGTGCTAGTGTGTGTGTGTGAGCAAAAAGTAATAAATGTACGTGCCGCACTAAAGCACAACAACAACAACAACAATGGCAGCAATGGAAACTGCACACGCACTCACACCAGCGCATACGTGTAAATTTAGAGCCAAAAAGATGGCGTTTCCGTTTCCGCTTTTACTCACTCGCACATGTCACGCTGCATGCAAATGCACGCATGTCTCGCGCGCGGATGGGTTTTCGTGGGGGGTTGGCTTTTGTTGCTGTGCGCTAGTCGAGCTATAAATGCAATAAAAATAAACTACAATTTTCTTTGACTACTCTTGCACTAGTTATGCAGAATCGTTTCTCCAAGCCCCTACCCCTACAGCGCACAATACCCAACCCTGCCGAAGAGTGAGATACACATTACTTTCTATTATGCGCATTCTTTGCCTTTGCGTTTTTTTTCCTCCGCATTTGGAGTGGGTCCTTTGTGGGGGGCAGGGCCTGTTGGCTGCGATGGGGGTCGTGCGCTTTTGCGTTTGAAGTAGCTTTGGATTGTATAAAAGTAACCATAGCTACCATAATTTAATGAAAACATAATCTGCATGCATAAAAAACGCAGAAAGTCATGCTGAAATCGTTCGCGAGCTCTAGAGGTATCGTGTGCCCGGAGTGGGAGGCGGTTAGAGGGGCTTGGGGTGTAGGGCAACATTTTTATTAAATGCGTGCCCGGTTTTTTTATTTTTGAGAGATTCCACCGCTTTTTGTAAACCGAACATTGATGTTTCATTTTCGCTTGATTGCAATTCCGAATTGCATTTCTTCAAGACAGAAAACTGCAAAGCTCACAAATCCCTTTTATCCCAAGGCATAAGGCATTGCCTGCGTATGAAATAGATCAAATGCAACTTATTTGTGAAACCTAGTTTATTTATTAGGCCTGTTCTTATACTAGATGGGCTTATGAATAAACAGGTTAAATTTATTGTAAGTACTTGGGGTAGATCTTATGTATACTAATTCAAATTTCCTAGACGATTACAGATTTAAGGAATGTAGATTTATTTTATTTATAGAGAGATAGTTGTAAAATGTTATATTGCATTGCATCTATTTGATCTATGGGCTAGATTTAAAATTAATTTTTTCATTCAAAAAATTGGAGCTTCTTTCCGAAACGTTTTGCCAACTGCTCAAGACAAGCAGGCATTTCCAAGTATCTGGTTGCGTTCCATTCCACTTTCTTTCGCTTCTCAATTTTCGTGCTATTTTTTTTTTAATTTTTCCTCGTGGGTTTTTGACTGGTTTTTCTTTTGCGCGCTGCGCTGTTCGGGCACAACAACAATAACTTGAGCCGCGACTTGAGTATCTGGCAGAAAAGTTTCCAAGACAACTCCTTTAGTGGCAGCAGTATCGTCAGCGCCTGCCTCAGAATGGAGGGAACAGCAAGCAAAAAAAAAAAAAGAAGAAAACACGCAGAAGGACTACTTGCTAAATATCCTTTAGCCTTTGCGAAATCAGTAAAGCGCAAAGGACCACTTGTGAATACGCTTTGATGCGCGCGGCTTTGAGTGCGAGTGTGACTGCCTTGGCGCCGCCTTGGCAAGCTGCGCCTGGAATTATACCTCACTCCTTCCCCTCGAAAGGTGGTGGGGTGTTGGGGGCGGCTGCTTGATATTTATTTTGAGTTGGCTTTCAGCGATGCCTTTGTTGCTGCGGCTGTGTTGGCATCAAGTATTTCGTGAGTAGCGCAAAAAACGCGAGCGCGAAATGTAATAAAAACATTTTTTGCAGAGCAGCAACAACGTCGACGGCGACGGCGAAGGCAACGGCGACAGCAGCTCAGTTGGACAGCCAACGTCTTATTTTGTTGTTGTTTATTTCGTCGTCCTACTAAAGCCGATTTCTAGTACTGCTTCGAGCTACTAAAGCAGCCGCGGCGCTAGTCGGGGGCAGTTGCTGCTGACGCTGGCCCCAAAAGTATCTTCAAGATATTTTTAATACATGCACGCGACTTTGTACACTTGCACACTTGCTCACATATACACATATACACATATAGATATGTATGTATGTATGCATGTACATTTGATGTTGGCCTTAGTCTGGTTTTTGTTGCTTCTATTGGCAGCATAATGAAAAACATTCCAGCCACATACATATATACACAAATATGTAGTGCATTTCGTATATTTTGTTTTCTCAAAATGTGCTGCAACATTTTGCTTTAAATATTTATAGACAACATTTGCATATTAAGCGTGACGCCCCGCAAAAACCTAATGTCGCTCATTTGCATTTGGTTTTGTGGGCCCGGCACAAAAGTCAAACTACAGTGAACTCTGGCCACAGATACTCTCATTCTCTCGTGAACTACGCCCCTTTGATGTCTGTCATGTTAACTGGTTTTCGATGCGCATTCGCCTGACAAGACGCCCCCCAAAGCGTAAGTGTAAGTTGTTTCCTCAAATTTGAATAGATTTTGCAATTCAAATTATCTGCAGCAATGGAGGGCGAGGGGTTGAGGGTCGGCGAGGTCAGCAGCTGGCGAATTGTTGCCAGTTGGGGGTGTTTGGCGGCATATGGCACTGCTTAAGATACGTTTTTCTCATTACGAGGGTAGTGCACTTATTGGCCACTTTTGCGCCTATTGGAAACTCATTAGTTGCTTCGATTAGGGCATGTTTAAACTAATAATGTGGCCGTTGTCTCTGCAGCTCTGGCCGTGCCAGGCTCAATTGAAAAATTTCAATTTATGCCAAAGTGAGAGCGACCATGTTGGCAGACAAGTGGCGAGCAGACAACCAATTACAGCGCCCGGACGCAAAACCAATCTCAATCTGAGGCATCAAGTAGACAAATATAGACTATGCACTGACTAGTTCTTGTGCATCTGTGTGTGTGTGTGTCTGCTCCATTTGGTATTCAAAAACTGTGCGTCTGTGTGATTTGACGCATATTTGCCAAGCCCCAACACGCTCACACACACACGCATCGACTGGCAGACAAGTGAGCTACAAATGTAGCTGCGAGATACATTTGAGGCTTTGAGGCAGCGCCAGCGTCAGCGTCAGCCTGTGCTCAAAACTGAAACACACACAGAATTGCTTCATTTTGCAAAAGGCTTTTATTAAACCAGAAACGAAGTCAAGCCCAGGCACCAGCTAAAAGCTAAAACCATGGCAAACCTTTTGTCGATAAAGGGCCGGAGCGGATGGCGCTGCGGCGTTGCGGCGTGTGGCGTTCATTCTGGCAACGGCTGTGCGTCTGTGGCTGCCACTGCGGCTGTTGCCAGACTCTTCAAGGCAGGCAATCGAAGTGTGTGTGCCTGTGCCTGTGCTTGTGCGTGCCTAGTTATGGTAAATATTCATATTTGTAACGTATGCACAATGTGTTGAAATTAGCATTTATGAATTTTGTGCCAAATGTCGAAATGGCACTGAAACAGACGTCGTCGAGTGAATGCTCCTTTGTACTTACTTATGTGCCGCCACAAATCCAAGAGCGAGTACACTCACACACACGCACACAACTACACACAACTTCACATCAAATGAGTTGGCCCACTCATTTACCGCCCCGCTGCCGGCTGCATTATGCGCCAGATTCTTGGTTATGGTTTTTGTGGCTCTTTTTGGTCCCAAAAACGATCCTTTGGCCAGCCATTTGCATTTAGATTGCGTCGCCAAAGTGTGCTGCCAGGACCTGTCCGGCCCTCTGAGTGACATCTGTGCCTTATGATTGTTGCCCCGACAAGTTGTAGGCCTTGCGGTGAGTGTAAACAACCGGACGCAGTTCATGTTACGGGCTTCGATTACCATAATTATGAGCTCAACGTTTAACTTTGTCGTGAAGGCAGCCTTAAGAAAACAGTTCAAGCAATATGTTTCTCCATAACGAACGTGATTTGAAATCTTAGCGAACAACCTCTTGTATGTTTTATTGGGGAATTGGGCAAATATCATACTATCATAGAGATATTGAAGAAAATGCTGATAATTGATATCCACAATTATACCCTTAATCCATTTAAAAAGCATATAAGGGGCTTATATAGTATCAAAATCCGAGTCCGTCTGTCTGTCCGTATGTATAGATACATCAATATGAGAACCTGTAAAAGCTAGAAACATGTAATTTTGAGCATAGGGAAACTAAGAGCTATTGCTATTTTAAACATTTATTCACAGTATGGAATATTAGTTAAATAACAATAATAGTATATCATATGAATAATAAAATAATAATAAATATATATTTTATAGATTAAATAACAGATATTGATCTTGCGCCCTGTCCTCCTTTTATCAACTATCCCTATTTAAAAGTTATTCTTATTTATTTAAGAAATGACCACTTTGACGAGATTCAAGGCTCGGTCATTTCCCATCGTCGCATTTCCCAGGCTGCAAAATGTTTTCATAAATCCCCATATATTTTCACACAACTTTCCCTGTCATCCTTCGTGCCTGGATAAGAATAATATACCGACCGACGTTGGACTGTTTTGTTTTTACAGCAAATGCGAACACGTTTTTCATCCTTTTATGTGCATTACATTTGCGGCTTTGTTTTTATTGGTAATACACAATTGGCTTTTGATTTTTATTGAAGGCCAAACAGCATGGGGCGAACGCTACAAAAAGTATTACGACAATGAAAAATTATAAAAAAATTCTTTTTGTCAACCATTTGCCATTGGCTGATTGGCTTTTGAAAGCCTTTACTCTGTTGACTTGTCCATAAAAATCAAACAGCAATCGTTTTTTATGTATTTTGAGCTTGAGTGGATATTCAATTTGCATAATGTTCAGTTAAGCGATTTGCCAAACGGTTCATAAATATGTAAAGAGCTTGGTCGTTAAGAAAATGTTTTCTGGATCTGGTTTCGACTATGCGAGTTGCTAAAACGTCTAAAAGTTTCTTTGGATTTAATAAGTTTTGGGTTGCCTTTTATCTATTTTGATATTTACTTTTGGGTCTTAGTGCAGGTCTGGTTGTTCACAAGCCATTTTTTATTTACATAAATTTTCCTTTTAATTTTTTTTGGCAAGTCTGGCAAACAGACGTGGGCCGGATGCCCATTACTTCTGGACATGGCGGTATTTAATTACGTAATTTGTTCACTTAAAAGCGCGGCAGAATCCTTGAAACGACACGGTCAACTCTTTAGCGTGTGGAAATGCCACTCGATTATTTATAGCAAAAAAAAAGTGAGCTCGCTGACAGGACATGGGTAGAAGGACTTAATGCCAAGACACTTTTGCCAGTCATTTGCATTGCAGTGTGGCAGTGGGGAAAGCGGGGCTTGTACTTGTTTGGTCCTTCCAGCATTTGATTAATGATGTGGCCCTGCGTAACGATTCGAGTAGAGTTTCAGTTGCCGCTGATGTGCATTTTAAAAGCGTGCAAAAGAAATTACTTATGTGCATGCACATGTGTGTGTGTGTGCCTGTCTGTGTGTGCTTGTGTCCGGATGCATTGCTGCTCGCAAGATTCGATGGTGGTTAGCGCTCCGGCCCTGAACCGAGTGGTGGTGCGGCCTAGCCCTTTGTTTAGCTACTTTCACGTCTCGGCCTTCGACACCCTCCCGTTCCGCGGCAGTATCGGTGTCGCAATTGGGGTATAATCTGGTTAGCGGCACAAATGATGACGAGCGAAGTAAGGGAACAGGACGACGACAACATTTAAGCACAATTGCTGTGGCTAATGTGACACATATTGTGACAAATTGCATGAGGCTGTTCGACTTAGGATGGGGCAATGGGTACGGCTATGTAAACACGTGTTGTACTGCCTTAAAATTCAATAAGGGCAGAAAGTTTCAAATCAAGTTTGCAGTTTGCGGAATCTGCACTCGTTTGATCGCTTTCACCAAATATCTATAAGCATAGCTACTCATTATGGTCAAAAACATGCCCCCAAAAGGTTGTTTTTAGGCTTGATCAAGTTGTGAATATATCATAAGCAAAATGGGGATCTCTGATATTTTAGAGCATATATACGCCGCATTTACTCCAACTTATTGCGATTTCTTTCAATTGTTTCCCTTTCTAAATAAATTGTCTGTCTGTTTATTCGCATTGCTTCTCATTTATTTCCGATTTCTTTCAGTTCTCAACATACATATCTATCCCAATGATATATCTTATGCACTTAAACTCATTAAACAAATATGTTGCCATATCCAATGTGATTTCTTGCAGTCTCTTTAATCTATTTATGCTTACACATGGATACACGATATTCCAAGATATATGAAACATATGAACCACATAAACCAAATTTAGCTTAACGTTAGTTTAAGTAAATATTAACATTCAAATAATCATGAGCTCTTTTCATTTACTAGCACAATTAATTTTAGTTTTTTTTTCATGATTTGAATTGAATTCAATGCTCTGTTCTGGCCCCGCCCCCTTACAGTTATTGCATGCCAATAGTAAGTCGCCCCCGCTTTCAGCCAGGCTTGGTGGCGGATTGGTTGATGGGGGATGATGGGGGTCGCTTGAGTCAGCGTTGACATTGACAGGCCGGCGCTGTCAACAGGGTCGGGATCCGGGCGCACACATAGAATGCGGTCGAACAATGCCTGACGAATCGGTATTTTACGCCCATTTTAAGCATTATGCCCATCTCGGGGTGGTTGTGGCTGCTGCTGTGTTAAATGCTTTGTTCTTGTCAACTGAGTGGAACGAATTTCGAAGGCTGCACCTGCAGGACAACCAAAAAGTCTCGCAACCTTGCGCTGGGTGGTTGCACCGGATCTCCGCACCGTATTGGGATCTGGCTCGGGCTCGGGGTTGGGTTCTGCACGTGCTGCTGCATTTAGCGAAAGGTTCCGCACCACTATCTCAAGCGAGTTTCTAGCACATTAACATTTTGTTTATTTTACAAATACTAATTTTGATTTTGGCTTAAAATTGTTGCAATCTGCAGGCGAGACTAGTGGTCCATGGATTCCTTGCTGCTGCCACCGCCGCATTCGCCGTAGGCGCCCAGCTCTTCGGGCCTGAAATAGGAGCTCTGCATGCTGTAAAGCCGATCGATCGGATTGATCATTGGCGTTTGCGTGAAGGGACCCATCAGCTGCTGAAAAGTGGCATAGCTCAGGCCAAGAATGGTGTTCAGGATGGGCTCACTGTTCTTGTTGCAGTTTTCTGTCGATTTTCGGAGATTTAGTTTAGCTGACATTTTGCTGGAAATTTAGCTGCTTTGGCACTTACCCTTGTTGGTCTCCATACAGCTTAAAGTACCCTGCTCCTGTTCGTCCTTGATGTTGCAACGCAGCCTCGTCAGTCCGTCAGAGTTTGTGGAGAATGGCGACTCTTGTTGCGACTCGCTATCACTGTGCGCTTCGTCCTTGATTTTTGGTGTCAAGCTGCTGTCATGCGACTCCTGTGAGTCCTGTGAGTGCGTGTCGCTGACACCCTTGGCCGGCGGCTCCTGTTTGGCCTTTTTCTGTATTTTCTTAACTTTGGCACGCTGATTTTGAAACCAGACCTAGGACAGTATTTAAATAGAATATAGTAAAAGAATTTTCTGCTATGGTATATTGTTTACCTGTACAATCCTCAGACTCAGGCCCGTGTCCTTGGCCAGATTCTCTCTCACTTTTCGACAGGGCTTGGGCGATACTTCAAAGGACGCCTTGAACGCGCGCCGCTGCTGGGTGTTCAGTATGGTACGTGGTCGCTTGGGGCCCCGTCGTCCATCCATTTTCGGTGGGAACAGGTCATCACCATAATAATCTACAAGCATATGCCATTAGACAGAAGTGGGAGCATATTGATTGGATGCCTTACCATAGCCCTGTAGCATCTCCACCTCCTTCTCATAGTCGAAGCGGCAGAAGAGCTGACCCTGCTTGACCACGTACTGCTCGCCCTTCTTCAGCAGCGCCCCGCAGACGACGCAGGCAAAGCACTTCAGATGGAAGATATTCTCCTGCGAGCGCATCACAAGTTCATCGGCGGCAATTTTATGGCCGCAGCCAAGGCAACGATTACGCAAGTAGAGTCTGTGAATTGGAATCTCTCTTTACTGGTCACTCTGACAGCCAGACCCACCGACCCACCTACCTTTCGTAGTCAATGCGACAGTAGAGCTTGCCGTCCCGCGCATAGCAGGAGTGCACAAGATGCAGCGAGCAGGCGGTGCACTTGAGGCAACCCTCGTGAAACGAGTTGTCCACCACGCGCATGATATAACGATCACAAATTGGCTGGCAGCAGTAGGTGCACTGGTTGAGCGCTGGACCCATGCTAATGCCCATGCTCATGGCTACATCCCCTGCCATGGCCATGCCCATGACCGTGTGCTGCTGCTGCAGCTGAGGCGCTTGCGGTGTGTGCGGTGCTGTTGAGGATGTCGGCGGCGCCGTGGGCGCCGAAAAGCCATCCAAGTCATTGAGGCTGCACTCGCCCAAGGTGACGCGTTGGCTCAGCTGCATTGGTGGACCCGGCCCCGGTCCCTGTCTAGTCATTGTCAACGTCAGAGCTTGTTGTTGTGCGGTGGCCATGCTGCTGCTGTGGTTGATACAACTTCCGTTGACATTTCGGCTGGCTGACGCCATTTTGTCATTGTGGGAGTTGGCTCCTGCTGCTGCTCCTGCAGCTCCTGCTGCTGTCTTGCTGGCTGTTGGCTGACAGGACGCAGTTGCTGTTGTTGCCGTTGTAGTTGTTGTTGTTAACATGCGCTCATTTCCGTGCAACAGCAGTTGATTGTGCCCCATTGCAATGGGTCCTGCGGCCGGCTGCTGCGTGTGTCCAGCTCCAGTTACATGCTGCTGCTGCTGCTGCTGCTGTTGGTGGTGTTGGTGGTGGGGATGCTGCTGCTGCTGCTGTTGACATTTGATGTCCATTGGAACTATTTTGGTTTTTGCGGTTGTGTCGTGGACGAGGCCCAAACATGCAAATGAGAAACATTTCAGTTATTTTTATTTTCACATTGGCATGCAAATTGCGGCCAAGCGTGTGCGCCCGCCTCAAATTTACAACTGCGGCCAGTTGTCCGTGGCAAAAACTATGTCCCTAACAGGATTTGCATTTGCGGTTCCACTTGGAGAGATGCTGCTGCCTCACACACAAGCACTCACACTCACACACACCCTGTTGTGAGTGTGACCATTTGCCAACCATTTCGAGTTGTAGTAAATTTGTGGTTTTGCAATTATTGAAATGACTTTTGTAGAGAAATATGTGCGTGACCGACCGTATGCATATGTCTGTCCCATTGTCCGTCTGTTTGGTCGTACTGCAAAATTCCACGCACTTGCTTTTATATGGCAAACGCTGCGTATACGTATTGTTGTTTGTGCGAGTGCGGTTGTTCGAGTTGGTGGCAAAAAATTACTGTACATTTGTGGCATTTGTTGCTGCTGCTGCTGTTGGCTGTTTGGCTGGCTTTTTGTTGCTTGTTGTCTCAATTTATGGCAAATTGTTGAAATTGTACGGTAATTTGTTTGCCACTGAGTGCGTGTGTGTGTGCGCCGTTTATCTTGCTTCGTTACGCGCTTTTTCAGTTGTTATTGTTTTGCCTTTATCCGCAGGTTTCCTCTTTTTTTATTTACTTGACATGAATGTGTGCAAATACATACACACACTCTGCCCCTTATATCTATCTGTGTCTGTGTGCGCGTGTGTGTGTGCACAGGACTTCACATTCTGCGTTTGTCATTTTGTATATAAATGATTTTCACATGTGCGTAATTTCATTAAATTTTCACAAAAACTTCTATGGCATGCAAAATTTATGCCAGAAATATGTGCAGCATTTTAAAGTAATTTACGTTATCAATTTGTATTGTGGTCTCACGTGTAAGAAATACAATTTGTGTTATGTGCAAATTAAAATTCAGCCACGAATCCACATCCACATCCCACTACTTTAGCTATTAACCACGAATTCACCTAGCCAGATGGCTCGAAAAATCTGATAACTATTTATTTCAATTCGACTTTCAATATTTTAATCGTATATTTATATAGGTCTTTTTATAACTTTCTTATGGCATAATGTGAAAAGCTTCTTAGGTGTGGAAGAGTATAAAACATGCAAACAAACTTAGTATTTTTGAATAATATAAAATCATTTAATTAATTTGGTAAATTATTATACGAATTGCTTATAGGCAAACTATAACAAGCATAAATTGTTTTCGGTGGCTTGCCAAAGATTATAAAAAACCCTTTCAGAAAAAAAGTATTTAACATAAGATTTTCACAACTGTTGGTTGGAATTTCCAAATAAGGTAATAACCGAATAAATGTCAGCCTCTTAACTTTAATAGTTTGAACTATGTCTTTAGTCAGTCCGGACCAATATTTGTGTGTATATAGGTTGATATCGAAGTTGTTTCCGGCTTACGCATTTCAATCAAACATTATTATAACTTTAGCAAATAAGTAAACCTATTGAACTAACTAATTAATTTAACTGTCTAGGCCAATCTAGCCTACAGCTTAGATATCATACTGTGCGATACGCCGCCTCTTGGAGTTGAACTCTTGGTGCTGATGTCCACACGGCTATCGCTAGATCAATTGAACAGATTTATTTCTATATAAGCATATGTTTGGTAGTTCCCGTAGTTCAATTGTCAAGAGCAACTGCTGCTGCTGCACTCTCATCATCTCATACATTTGACGTGGGACACCTCTTCTAATGCGAGCTACTTTGGCTTGCTGCAGTGATAATCTGCTCAGCTGTCGCACCTGTTACACTTTTGTCCTTTGTCCTTTGGCTGTTGGGAGGATGTCAGCATGTTGGCTGGACATGTCAGCGCCTAGCATCAGCGGATTTGTGTGGACAAGTGCAAAGGCGACATTGATAGACATTGCCGCTGCGCTTTCGCCGCACTAATTAGATTCTAATGTGCAGCAAAAATCAGAAGGGCGTTGCGGAAATCACCCTGCAAGGCGACTTATAACTAAATTATAATAGAATTTACGAGTAGTGCGTGCGCTGGCTAAACGAGACGCCAGAGATTCAACCCCTACGCTCGCCTTGGCTCACCCCACGCCTAAAATATGTGTGGCCTGTCAGGGGATGGCCGGGGTAGGGGCGGGGGTAAGGATTCATTACGTTGGTTACGGCTGCTGCTGCTGCTGGCGGCATATGTTGGCAGTCTTCGGCAGCAGCGGGCGAGCGGAAACCCTTGCCAGGATACTGTGTGCAGCCGCTGCCGCCGTTTGTCAGTCGCTGCTGAGTTGTTGCCGGCGACTGGCGTTTAATTTAATCGGATTTGGGCGGACAATGAAATTATGGCGCCGCTTTGTTGTGCCAGCGATACACATAAACATAAATGCTTTGTTTTGGCCTAATCTTTGACAGAAGTCAGCATTTGTTGTTTGCCCACTATAAAATGTGTCCAGATTTTTGGCTCACTGCCAACTCGACTTAAGCACACTTCGCTCAAGTGGCAAGTGCTGCACTCGCTGTCAATTTATGCTCAAACAACAAGTACTCACTATTTGGTAAGAAAAATATAAATATATTTAAAAATATAAGAATTTCATCAGGTATTGTTGTGTTGAGAAGCAAGAACTTTTCTCAAGAAAGTGTGCAGGCATGGTTTCTAAATAAATATGAAAGTATATATTTACAACTCTTAAAATCTCATATTTATGCGCGATAAAACCAAGCTGGAGATCAACTCCTAGCGCTTGTAGATACCTTGTGTGAGTTATTGATTATTCGAATTCGAATAAATTTATAAAAATCAAGAATTTATATGGGTTGCCATTTTAAACGATTCGTAATGTCAGAGCAATACAAAAAATTCTTTAAAATGTTCTAGATAAAATTGATATGCTTAACAACCCTTCAGGGTTTCTTCGAGTTATTTCAAGAATCAAATATTTTCTTGGGCTATCCCCCCAAAATACTTAAAAATTTAAAACGTAATCATTGCTTAAAGAAATTTTCTTAAATTATAGCTCGTCATAGAATTTTCTGAGTGAAAGAACGCGTAACTTTATAAATAGGCCTTGCCCCATACCGAACCCTTGAGGCATGCAGCGCCCACAAGGGGGTGTAATCGCCCACTTCGCGAGAATTAGAGCTTACCTTTTCTATCTTTTGTACACAGTTACGCGATAAACTAGAATTGATAGCTATTTCTATGAATTCAGCACATGAATATTAATTATGTATTGTTCTATTTTTAAAATTCTGTGCATATCCACAAAGTTATTTCTACAAGTTATTGTATTGATATTTTAAATAAGCTAATTAAATGTCTTCACATTTATAGAATTGTGTAACAAGTGTCAGATATTGGCTGGGAAAGTAATTTAAATTTAAGTTAATATAAGTAGTAAGCTGTTCTATTATGACTTTACTATCAGAACTTTATTAAGATCTACGGAAATTCCCTTTGTTAATCAACACTTGCCCCTTATGCATTGATTTACATTTATTTTAAATACGTTGCAAAAAGCCGTCGGTAAAATCGAGAGCTTTTGCCGTTGCGACGGCTTTTATAATGGGGCATGGCCAAAAGGCTTTACAGTTTTGGCAACACAGACACACCAATACTTACATAGGCCAATTTGCATGGGATGCTGTTCGTCGATCATTTTTGTGGTTTCTCGCAGCCACCAAATGTCCACAAGCACAAACTGTCCGCAGATCTGAACCGACTTTTAATATTGTTCTAATTCGTTAGTTTTAAATTGAAACACGGTTTTTTTTTGCGTTGCTTTTGACGGCACTTTTTACGCTGTTTTATGAATGTTATTGGAGGTCGCGTCAGGTGAACTGCAGGTAAATATGCATCGGGATATCTTTCGAATGGCTGAGAGTGGCCAGCGTGAAAGGTATCGTCAGGCCAGTTACGAAACGCGATGCTTGAATGATTACGGACCTCTGATGTTAATGAAATTTGTTAAAAATCATTTGCTCAGTTCGGCCAGACGTGGCCATCGACAGCCATGCTCGAAGCAGGAAATTTTCTCAAAATGGAGGAGAAGTGTCTCTGTGTTCGTGTGTGTGTGTGTGTGTGGGTGCGCCCCCCAAAGCGTGGCAACGCCATTTTATCCGGCGTTTGTAACAACATTTCCTATGCGCCCTTCCAACCCCAACACCAACCCCAGCCATGTCCATGTACGTGCACACAAGCAGAGGCCAGTGGGTTTCCCCGCTTCGTGAGATTCGTCAGTTGGGCGCATGCGTTGATCCTGGACCCGTTCTCGTTCTCGTTGCCCGTGCCCGTTCCAGGACTCGGCATGCATTTTGGGGGCGCTTGTTGGGTTTTGCTTTTGTTTTTGCACTTTTGACTTTTGTCTTTGTTGCCATTCGGTTTGTTGTTGTTGTTGATGTTGTTGTTGTCGTGCTTTTATTTGATTTGTTGTACGTATTTTGTATTGACAAAGGATGTTTGGCTCGGCGATTTTGTGCTGCGTCTCAACAACAACAACAACCCGAACATCCCTGAAGAGAATTTTCTCTAGCATCGAATCTATGGCAGGGCCATGCGTTCTTTCTGATGTTTTTTTTTTCTATTGTCATACAATGTTTTAAATTTATTGATTTTTAATGCTGCTTCTGCTGCTGCTGCTGCTGGAGTCCGCAAGCAAATTAAAGTCTCTGCTTTAATTGGGTGCCCATTTCCATAGCCCGCTGCCCCGCCCACAGCTGCGCTGTTTTGTTTTGTGTAGTTGGCCGTGTTAATGACTGATAAATGTCGGCGCGGGCTGCCGACACTTTAAACTTTGGCCAGATGAATTTGGTCTATTTAACGAGCTGGCTGGCCAAACTTTAATGTCTAAGCTGGAATGGCCGTCTCTTGTCTGGCTTGGTCTAGCCGGTTGACTGGATGCCTGACTGGCTGACTGCCTGACTGCCAGCCTGACTGCCAGCCTTCATGCCGGTCTCTTGTTTTCCGAGGGAAATTCTCTTAAAGTTGTAAACGTGAACGTGTTACTCACAATTAGTGCAGGCGGCCGGGCCACTTAGTTGGCATTTACTTTGGGTGGCAGCTTCTTAGCCATCTTCGCCCCGCGTCTCGACCTGCTTTCCTTGTGGATGGATAATCACCATAATTATGTGTTTGCTACTTTTTATAATTCATTATCACTGCCACGGCACACAATGTTTTGGTCTTTTGATTGTGCTTCTCCATGACTGTGGCTGCTCTTCGCTGAATAGAAAACTATATTTTTGTAAGATGTAAGATTTTGCGTATGCTATGTTTATTTTTATTAACAGAAAATATATTTGATTTTTTTTCAATTTTTAAATAAACTATAAGGTAAAACCTGAGGTAAGTAAGCTATAGTTTTTTAAATTTTGTATTAATAGTAGGATAAAGTTTAAGATTAAGGTTGAATAATTTAAGCTTTGAATTTAGAGGTAAAACCATAATCAAAATGGTCATGAAAATAGCTTAAATTTTGACTAAGCTATAGCAGTTAAAATTCTAGAAAAAATTGTAACAATGGATTGGGGATTCCTATGGCGCTGGAAGGTATTTGTTCAGTACACGAGGCCATTGATTCATTGAGGTCAGTGGAAAAGAAGGGCCTAATAGCCTGTAAGTAGTTATCTCTTTGTAGATAATGATCGGCTGTTTATTCGATTTGTTAATACAGACAACACGAGGACTTCAATCCAAGGACATCAGGACGTGTTAAAAACCGCTTTCCAACATTAATCCATTGAGCGGTAAGTTTGGAAATATGCATGATCAGTCAGCTATTAATGGTTTGTTTCCACAGCATTAAAGTGACACGTGATACGCATTACCTGGAAGTGACAACTGCTTTTTGGATTGGGTGTGTCTAAATCGAAAATCTACATAATTAGCTTTGACGGAAATATCAACATTGGACTATTGCTAAAATGGAATCTCATTTGAAAGAAATATATCTGGGTGAGCACAAAAAAATTACATTCTTGGAAGCTCCTAAGAAGCAACGTTTTTGTATTTTGTACCGATCACTTATTTTTTACAGTGTGCGAAGCTTTTGTTATCACGCGTTAATTTAATGACAAACATGTGAACAAGTGTGTATGTGTGCGGGTGTGAGTAAGTATTGGTAGGCGAATAGAATCAAGAGAAGCTATGAATTATGCCGAGTCATATAAACAAAGCATTTTTTTGCCCGATATATTCATTGTGACCGGGCAGCTTTTTAGGCCCAAAGCATTTTGCTGACAATGACTGAGGAAAAAAACATTCAAGATATTTGTTTTGCCTTAAGCATGCCCACCGAGGTGCCATACACACACAGGCGATGATAAGCAATAGAGTGAGAGTGAGAGAGAGACTAGATGCCGCTCTACAGTTATTTGTTGATCTGGTTTTGTCTCTCGCCTAGTTTCGCTCGATTCGTATATAAAGGTGCGGAGAGCTTGCAGTAATTTTCAGTTTGAGCGGCGCTTTGGTCAGATGCAGTCGCAGTAGAAAACTGATAACAAAAAAAATGTCGCTTATCAAAGCGCGACAAATAGCGTTGGCTGGCGCCAGATCTGTGCACGCCGCCACAGCATTCAACGTGAGCTGCATTTGATGTAGGGTTTAGGGAATTGCATGAAATTAAACAATATGAACTTTTCTTACAGCCGGCCGATGATGTTGCTGCTGCGCAGGCGCGTCCCTTTAGCGAAGTGCCGCGACCAAACAAAATAAAGATTCTGCGTGGCTTTATGCCCGGCGGAGAGTTTTATGACAGCTCGTTTTTGGATTTTGCCATCACCATGCGTAAGCGCTATGGCGATCTCTTTATTATCCCGGGTTTTTTTGGACGCCCGGATTTTCTGGCCGCCCTCAATGCCAAAGACATTGAGACGGTGTTTCGCAACGAAGGTATTTGGCCACAACGCGAAGGCCTCGATTCATTGGTTTACTTTCGCGAGAAAGTAAGGCCGGAAGTGTTTGGGGAGCTGAAGGGCCTAATAGCCGCGTAAGTAGTCGCCTGTTAATAAAAAATGATCAGCTGTTCATTCGATCTGTTTATGCAGGCAAAACGAGGGCTGGGGCAAGTTTCGATCGGCTGTGAATCCCGTATTTATGCAGCCCAGGGGCCTGAAGATGTACTACGAACCGCTGTCCAACATTAACAATGAGTTCATTGAGCGGTAAGTTTGCAAATATTTAATATCATTTAGATACTAATGAATCGTTTCCACAGCATTAAAGAGATACGCGATCCACATACTCTGGAAGTGCCCGCGGATTTTGATCAGGAAATAAGCCGCCTGGTCTTCGAGTCGATTGCATTGATTGCCTTCAATCGTCAAATGGGCATCATACGCAAGAACCGTGATAATCCAGACGCCTTGAGACTGTTCAAGTCGTCGCGACTGATATTTCAGCTTTCCTTTAAACTGGACGTACAGCCCTCTCTTTGGAAATTCGTGTCCACGCCCACCTTCCGTAAACTGATGCGCATTCTTAACGAGAGTGTGGATATTTCACAGCGTCTGATTGAGGAAGCCCGGCTGGAGGAGGAGCGGCGACTGCGGTCTGGAGATAAGAGCGTAAACAACAGCATGATGCAGCGACTGATAAATATTGATCCCAAGGTGGCAGTCGTCATGGGTCTGGACTTGCTTTTGGCCGGAGTGGATGCATCTTCCACATTTTTGGGTGCACTGCTGCTGTGCCTGAGCAAGAACCAGGATAAACAGCATAAGCTACGCGCTGAGCTGCTGCGTGTGATGCCAACCAAGGAAACGATTCTGGATGAGGAGAGTATGAAGGACATGCCATATCTGCGGGCCGTTATCAAGGAGGCCCTGCGCTATTATCCCAATGGAGTGGGCACCTTCCGCAACTGCGCCACGGACGTTACCCTTTCTGGTTATAATATACCCAAAGGTACACAGGTTTTGCTCGGTGCGAATGCTCTGATGAAGGAAGAAGCGTATTTCCCACAAGCAGACAAGTTCCTGCCCGAACGTTGGCTGCGTGATCCCGAGACGAACAAAAAGGCAGGGGTCACTCCGTTTACGTACCTGCCCTTTGGCTTCGGACCTCGCATGTGCATTGGCAAGCGTGTGGTGGATCTAGAAATGGAGACCTCGCTGGCTAAATTGATACGCAACTTCCATGTAGAGTTTAACTACGATGCCTCCAAGCCATTCAAATCATTATTCCTCATGGAGCCAGCCATACCGTTCCGCTTCAAGTTCACCGATGTGGACAACTAATGCGAACATACAAACCAAAGTCTTTGCTTAAGATTGTACATATATTATTTAGTCCAGCGATTCCTAAAGTACTTAAAGTATATACTATAAACTATGTTTAACATATATATATGCGAAAATCATAACTTCGACTAAGCAGAGTCCTGTGGTGGGGGAATTTAATTGATACGTACATATTATCGAGATGTTTGTCTACACATGCGGATGGCACCGATATTTCGGGTTTATTTTAATTATTTCATGTCTCGAACAATTCTAAACCGATGTACGAGTGAACTTGAATTTTTCACGCCTCGAGCTGTGCAGACGACAACAGTGGCTGTCGTCAGTCGACCCTCGGTCCCTCTTCACACTGCAGCAACAAAAGTTTTGCCACTTTGTCGGCGCGTAGCCTAGCCATAGACAAGTCAAGGTTTTGGATGCGACTCCCTTGCTCCCTGTTGCTGTGTCTGTCAGCCGAGTTCTACATTGCTGCCGGCGCACACTTGCTCCCGCTAATGACTAAGATTAATTTGGGTCACTGTGCTGCCCGGCTGCACCCGGCTGCCATAGAAACGTGCGTCAGTTATGAACGCCTAACTCGTGCCTTTCAAATGAATGAACGCGGTTGCAGCTACTCTTAGTGCATGCGTTTATGCCGTGAACAGCAACTATATATATACCAAATCAATATGCAAGGTATTTAAATAGACTAAATCAATATATTAAGTATATACATATAGTTAATCAATATTTTTCTAGTCTAAGCTAGTTTCCAGCGATAGACTAGACGGAAATGTCAATATCGACCTTGGCTGCTGATCAATGATATATATACTAAATGGAGTCGGAGAACTCTTTTTATACATTGAACATTCTGTAAGAAATTTATAATACTCATTTAAAAAGGCGCTATCAAAACTAACCAAAGAACAAGACAGTTTTTAGGAAAAAGAAAAACGTTAATTTTATCGCATAAACTTTATATAGGATACTTGCATATTATACATGCGACCAATATGCGTGTTTGTGTGTGGCGGTGTTAGTTTGTGTGTATGAGTGTTAGGCTGCGTGGGTGATAGTGTGTGTGTGTCGATGTCAGGCAGCCAAACTGCTGAAATTGTTTGGGGTTAATTAAGCGCGACATATGTGGCATTGTATGCATTTGTGCAGCGACTGTGGCTGCGACTGCAATTGCGACTGCGACTGCGATTGGGATGGTGACCCCCGACTCCAGCGGTTGGCGCACGCCCACAAGTGTGAATAGGCCCCGGTAGCTGGGGGCTTTGGGCGCTAAACAATACCCCATAATAGACAAATTACTGGCCGCGTCGGTTCATTATGCTGCAATTGCGACCGCCGATGCATTTATGAAGCTGCAAAGCTGCAGCGCGTGACTATGTGCTGGTAAATTGATTTATGAGTCGAGTGCTGTTCTAGCCCCCGGGCCTGGAACCTGTTGAGCTAATCGGGTGGGTCAGCAAAATAAATACATTTCTATGTATTTTATATGTATTTATTATTGTTGCCAAAAAAAAGCGCACGGCCTGGAATTGGAGAATAAATAAAATACTTGGCATTACAAATTGTTGCGATTTATTTTTTTTGGCCCAACGCCCGCATCCAAATCCCAAAGGGCTGCCAAACGCCGTGGGGCGCAGCGCGTGGCGACAAAAGTAACGCAAAATTATGCGTTTGCTGCTGACCAGCACAAGGACCAAGGACCAAGGACCAAGGGCCGTGGGCGTCCTTGTTGTTATTCCACGCCGGCAACAGGCCTAAAAAATAAACAAAATCATTCACCTTAAGGCGTAATAAAAGTTTATGGCTGACAATATATGTACATAAAGAGGACGCGCCACTGCTTGGCAGTTTTTCGTGTGGTCTGGCAAAACAAAGCCTGGGAAGTTTGTGCGGAAATCCCTATATGGGTGCGTTTAACGCCATTAAAGGATTTGCTCTTGGATAGAGTCGACGTCAATATTTGCCGCCAGTTGGCTGGCTGGCTGACTGCGTTTCCAATAACCATTACGGAATTGTGAAAATTTGCGCACAGCTTCGCACAGCGGGCAAAAACAAATAGTTGTGCACACTACAAATACAACACTTCCTTGGCACTGTCCCATTTTATGGTTGACTCTTCTGGATGGGGATCGGGCATCGAAGAGTCATATCAGCACCGAGGTCTCTCTCCGTCTGTCGCTCAGCATGTGACTGCCAAGTATCTGAGTTTGCCTTCAATTTATAAGATTTTAAGGCCTGTGCGGCTCTCGCTTGATGCCGATTTGTTGCTGAAAACCCCCTTGCGTCTCTTCCGACGATTATCGCAAATCCCTTCTTAAAGGATTTTTGCATCATCGTCGGCAGCACAGCGCTTGCAGCCCCATTGTATTTGGCGCTGTAAACTCTTTTTTATTTAAGAAGTTTTTTACATCTGCGGCTTTATGATAATGTCTCTGCGTGGGTAGCTTGCTTTTCATTTTTGCATGCTTAACGCTGCTTTCAGAAAATAATCTCTCTATTTAGCTAAATGCTGTTCTTAAATCATACTCCTTAAAAATATAAAACCTTATTATTTTAAATAAATTCGATACAATACACGTTTGGGATATTTCCTTTCAGATATAATTTTACCCATTTTGGCATGGAAAAAGTTTGAATATATTTGTATTATTTATTTCTTTTTGTTTTTAACTGCTTTGCGGCTATCAAGGCATTTCATTCATTTTGGGTTTTAATTCAGTTAATCTTTCAGTTAGCGCATTTTAAAGCTTCAGAAGCTACAAATTCTGTTGCTTCTGTTTGCAAATGGATCAAGGATATTTACCGATGGCACGGGCTAGATATTCCTGAGATATGTAAACAGCACTGAATGCAAACAGTTCAAATCAAATAACACACACAAAAACGCCATAAAAAAGCAATGCTCACACACACAGACAAATATATATATATATATATACGTAGAAGATGTATGTAGGTATGTGCACACACATACATGCACACACTCAGGCAAGATACGGCAAACAAGCGCTAGGCACACAAAATGAGCAAGCGACTAACCTAAGGACAACAAAATAAACATTTTGAACTCCACTGAAATGCGAAAGCGCAGCCCCAAGGACACTTGGGGCGTTCGCGCCGCCTGTCGTCCGCCTTCAGCCTGCCGCCTTTTGCCGGGCCAGAGGGCCGCTTCCCTTGTAAAGGCTAAGCGCAAATATTACAAGCATTATATGAATGTCTATGCTTATGTTGGTGTATGTGTCTGTCCATGTATTTAGAAGCCAGCAACATGCTGAGCCAACAACAACAACAACAACAAGCACTCTGGGTGATGCCAACAAAAGTGTAGAAAATCCGACCAAGCACAAAAACCGACTCAGCACATTTCGGAACAACCAAACACGCAGTAAACCCCAACAGCCCACACAGCTTCGACCTCAACAGCAGCAGCAGTAACAGCAACAACAACAGCAACAGCAACAACAACAATAACAAAAGCAACAGCAATGGCATCGCCAGCTCAGGCTCAGCAAGTCATCAGCACATAAAGCTCGAAAGATTATGTAGCCCACGGCGGTGGCAGCCGCACCCACCGACAGCGGCTGCGGAAGTGATGCATGGCTATAGATGGGGCACAACGGGAAGAGTGGGTGGGGCCGGGATCGGGGCCGGGGCGCTGTGGTATTAGACGACAATAGAGCTTTGGGGTTGGGCATTCTGGCTTGCCTTTTTGTGCGCCAAGCCTTGTGACGTTTGACGCCATGTTTGATGGATGAAAAAGCCATTCATGTTACCAGCTGGGGCACAGAGGTTGCTCGGTTGGCTGTCGCTCAATGTGTGTGTGTGCCTGTGTGTGTGTGTGTGTGTGTATGCAAAGATGGCGCAATAGACGTGAAGTAACCACCTCCTGTGGCGCAACTAAATCCTTTCGGATTTTACCCGGCCAGCGCAGTATGTTTTAATGCGCATTTTATGAGTGTGTAGGTAAACGCTAAGCTGGCGCTGGATCGCTTGCCAGGACGCAGAAGCTTAAGGGAGGGGGGCACCTTTAAAGTGCAAAATCGTTTGGTTAAAGTTCTTTGGCACTTGTTTGTTTTGTTCATGTGTGCCCCACCAGCAACGAGCTGTGTGCTGCTCTCCTTTTTGACTTTTGGCACTGCCAACTGTCGACCTGTCAGCTGCATGCGAACCAAAGTCAACAGCAGCCATTCCCCTTCCAGTTGCCGCTTGGGTCGCTTGACATTTGGCAAATTTCGTTGCATAAAGCGCAGGTGGCAGCCTGCAACTGCTGCCACGCCCACCTGGGCTGTGGGCGCGGCATTAGCATAATTTTGCATAGAGCCAGCTACTTTGGATCTCGGGCGCATATTTCACGCAAGTGCTGCATATTTTTGGGCGGGCGACACTTAAAACTCAAAATGAAGTCGCTCCGGTTTCCGGACAAGTCCCTGGCCACATGCAAATCCGGTGTGAAAAATGCGCGTATTAATAAATGTGTGTAGATGAGCCACGCCCGCCCCACTCAGGCAGTCATTTGGATGGAAGCACTCGCACTTTTTCCCTTATTTCTCACTTTTTTATTTCCGACTGCTTAGCACGGCAATTTACATTTCAAATTAGCGACTTCATTGCTAGAAATTGTGGAATTACTTTTCATTTTCATTATAAGGCCTGCTCTCGAAAAGTTTTGCGGCTGCCACTTGGTGTCAACTGCGGCCCAAAATACGAGCCGTATTTAGCCGGATTTGGGCTTACGGCTAGGACAGTGGACAGGTCCACTCGCCGTTGACTGCTGCGCTTTTGCTATGCTAATAAATTAATATAAATTCAAATTTGTTTGCCAACTGCTGCCGTCTCGGGCTGCCAAAGTGTTATGTTTGTCAGAAAGGCCAAAAATCTACAGCAACATTTTTCTAAATGGCTGCCAAAGTTCTCATAAAAATCGCCAATGAAACATTCAGCCCCCCCTTCAAAAAGAAAAATGCGACAACTACAACGCTGCCCCATCCCACTGGACACACAAGTGCTTAGCTGCTTGAATATTCAATGGCTACTTCCGTACTTGGACTGAAGCCCCACTTTGGGCCGCCAAAACGCTTGAGAAGGCAAGTGAAGTGCTTTAATAAGCGCGAGCGGTGGGAGACTCAAGATGCTGCAAATGAAGGCCAGCCTGTGGAATTTCAGTAATCTCAGAAGGCCTGGGCAACAAATGTTTTCCAAATATTTCAATATGTATAAGAAAAAGAATCGTAAATATACTATTTCTTAATTCGATTGTAAGTAAACGCCTAAATTGGACAGAAACATTTTGGAATACCCTGTAGGAAATTCAAATATGAACTATTAAAGGACTGCTACGATTATCTATATTCAATATCTATATCCGCTTATCTATATACATACACAATAAGTAACAGATGCATAAATATACCATTCATAAATTCGACTGCATATAAAGCTGCTTAAGCAGGGTATTTTCGAATACCCTGTAAGAAATTCTCTAGTGTAAGGGTTAACTGTGTGGACTATTAAAAGACAGACATAGGAATTTCAGTCATCTCAGGAGCTCTGTGGAGAAAATGTATAAATATGCCATTGCGAGCGTATATAGATATGTTTAATTTGGAAATACCCTATACGCAAAATACCAGTGATTTAGTCAACTTTTGATTATGTTTGTACCTGCTTAGTAAAACATGCCTTAAACTTTTCATACGAATAAGAATTGAATTCGAATTAACGGAGGCCTTAACTCTTACCCTTTCTTTTATCGAGTTTCCAGCTAAACTTCTGTTGAATTGAATTCTTTATTTACATATAAACAGTTAGGAAGCTTAAGCTATTAAGCACAAATAACAGCCACAACTTACAAAATGTACCCTGCACTTGGATAAAAGGGTATTCGAATCGAAAAAAAAGGGAGAACATGTGAGGGCTGCAGGCTGTGACTCGTCGGCTGCTAAGCCAACGCACGTAAGGAAAAAATGTACGCGCATTGCTCGGGTATGCGAGGAATTCGATGATGCTGCATAGATGAGAGTCCCGCCAGGCCAGACGCACATATACCCTTGGTATCATTCGCATTTCCCACTACCGCACCCCGCCGGGTATTCCCAGCCCAAGCGAACAACCCTTGCCAGCGGTGCGGAACGGGGCATTAGCCACGCGCATTTAGCCCGGCAATCATTTAACAATTTACAAATCGATGTTTAAACGGCGCTTCGGAGCGGTTCGTCGAGCCAAGTTACCGAATCTGCATTAAAACTTTGGCTTTAACGTTAATGTCCTGCCGAAAAGCCAACAAAGCTCCGCGTGTCGGCATTTGGGGCCAGGACGAGACGTTGCCAGCATCCGTTAATGCCCGCCCGCCCGACTGTCATAACAATAACGGCATTTTTAGCACCTCATTAAAAAAGAGTTCATATCCGAGCATTTTGACTGAGTTGCTGTTTGACTGTTTTTCCGCTGCCTGCCTGCCTGTCTCTCCCAGGGCCCCATAAAAGCTGACGTTCAGCCGTAAACGTCGCGCCGCGTCGCTGCTAATGTCCTTTGTTCCCTGCAACGATTGCCGTTTGATGGGCTTATCAATTTTTACAACAATATTTATTTGTATATTTGAGTTGAGCCATTTCAGAAATGTTAGCATTAAATTTAACCCAGTAATGACAAGCATTGACTTTAGCCGTAAAATGTGGTCGAACGTAATCGATTTATGGCTAAGCCATAAACTCCTGCTTATAGCCAGACTAGAGATTGGACATTTCGTCGTAAGATATATCTTTTGGGTTGTAGCTGTAAGTGATGCGAAAATCTGTCGATATTTGCAGATAATTATCCATACTGGCCCGCTTCGATGGCGTCCTTAATCGATAGTTTATACCGATTTAGATAGAATTTGATAAGTTATCGATAATTAGTCCGATTCGATAGTCGATCCTTCTTATCGTGATATATGTCGAAGCGATTAAAACCCTTTCTCTTCCAAATCTACTCTTCTTCAATAGCCAACCGTGCTGCCAAAATGTATTGTTAGATATTTTAATAATAGTGTTTCTTATAGTTATCGATACCTAACAAACAGAATACAAATGATCGATTACTTTTATCGGAAAATATATCGTAAGCTATCGAACAATTTGAGAAATACTAATGATATTATTATTTTAAGAGTTATTAATAGACCGACTTCTAAGATACTTGTGGGTAGAGCCCAGTTGGGAACCCTTTCTGCAGCGCATAAATTGCTTGGCTTGTGTGATGCAATGTGATTTCCGGGCACAAATCTCTTGCTTGAAATCTGCATAGTAAACTTTTCGCAAGCCAGAGTGAATGGTCTGCCTTTAGCAGTGCCTGCCCCCCAGCGTTTCCCTTGCTCTGCCACCACGCGGAAGACCATTTAGGAAACAAAACGTTCTGGACCGCATAAACAAAGAAGAGTGCTGTGTGGAGCTTTTGCTGTCTTTAACTTTGCCTTTATTGTGACAGTTAAAAGCGAAAATAATAGCAGTTAAAATCCCATAAAATGCGTCTTAATCATAAAAATGCGATTATAAAAATGGACGAGGCGTCGAGGCACAGGCATAGCTGCTTGGAGATCGCGTTGGTGAACTCTTTTTGCCCGCAGCTGCCCGCTGCCCGATGCACGCAGCTTCAGTTTGCTCCATTGGCCATTGCTGTTTGTTGCCTTTGGCTTTTATGAGCTGCACGCTTATGGGCAAATGCGACTTGGGCGCGACTTTATTGCAGTTAAGCCCAGATGATAGCCAGGGGCAGCGCGCGGCATGGCCGGGCTTGGGTAAAGATGTGACATTTGTAATTGTTTATTATGCCGCGGTCTGGTTGTGCATGCTTTAAACAGAGGTCGTGCCAGTTGGACATGAACCCCAAAAGAATTTTTATTAATTGTGCGCGTTTTTGTTTCACACCAAAAACCTTTGCAACTGTTGTGCCCCGAAAAGCGCAAATCCTATAAATTTTTTACTACTTATTTACGCTGCTAAGGCACATTTAGCCATGTCAAGCAATCGCATGGCCGTGCTCGTAAAAGCAGAGCACCGCACCGCACCCCAACGCCCCGCGCCACAGCCAAAGCATTCACCCACAATTCAACATCGACACCAAATGCCGGCCGCTGTCGTTGTCACTGGCCCCAGCTCGAAGGTGGAGGGTCGAGGGTTCGGATCCGGAGCCTGGGGTGAGTTCACTTTTATTTTTGTGAAATTTCATCACGTTTTTATGTTGTGACCACGTGACGCCAGGACCATGACTCCGACTCTGATATCGCCACCCAACGCCCAATGCCAGCCAGGTCCAGGTCCAATCTCAACTAAGGAGCACAAACAGTCTTTATGTTTGGTCTTGGACTGGCCAAAAGTAGCGCAAAAGCGGACGCACGAACACAACTAAGCAAGCCAGAGCACCTGCACCTGCTGGCAACCCAGCAGTTGGCCGGGCACGTAGAAAATAGAAATGGCGATGCAGATGGAAATGGAAATGGAGCAAATGGCCGCCAGTGGCGCCAGTCAAAGTGTCAGTGTGTAAGCTAGTAGCATTTACCTAGATTGTGCCTGTAAACGGATTTGCAGCGACTACATTTTTGGCCACACTCACATCCAGGCTGGTCGCACTTGACGCTATACAGGATGCCATTTAAGCAGGCAAGGCTTTAACAATTCGTTACGATTGGATTCTGCACGTAATTCGCATCTAATCTCTAATACTCTTTTATAGATTTGCGGTCCAGTTGTAAATCTTGATTTTTGTGTGTGTTACTTATAACACCTCCCCATATCATTTAAGCATAGGATTATTGTGTTAAGTCTTTTTGGGTGCGTTCTTAAGATATTTGGAATGAGTAGGTACCGATTGTATTCTATTCACGGCTTCAACTATTTTTGATCAAATCAACTTTTGGTTACTAATAAGTATATTTATTTTTAGCCGAAACTTATTTTACAGATATCCATTGAACATATAGCGAGTGGAATTCATCGAGTGGAAAACTCTCACCCAATGTTACAAACAATTGAAAACTGAAGGAAAAAAAGAACTAAGCAGCAATGCTCGTTACAATACAGCGGGGTGCTGCCGATATCCCCCAGGCATTGGCCGGATCTGTGGATGGGTCCCTTCAATATGTTTGCATCGAGCCCTGCACGGCAACAGCTGTTGCGCAAGAGAACCGAAAAAAAATGAAAAAGAAAAATGCCTCGGAACAGTTGTTATAAGCTTAAATTGCCGGAGCTTATGTACAGAATGTCAAAGCTGGTATCGGGGACCGCCAGTGAAAAAATGTTCAAAAGCTGGAATACCATGGGGCGCTATTTTAAAGGAATTGGAGACCTTGAGCATGACGACACACATACTGGCCAACAGCAGAATATAGCCAGCCAACCAGCCAGCCAACAGGGGATGCTGTACTAAAGGTGAGGCGGCAGCGCAAGTTAAATGGACAGTCGTCCAGCCGAAGAGATGTGGCACTTCAACCCTGTGCGACAGAGTTTTAGCGCGTTGCCCTGGCCACCGACAAACGGCGCGTTGTTTGGCCAACCGTGAGGTTGGGTCAGCCGAATAGCCACATCTAGATGTCCGTCGCCAGCAGTGCCAATGGCACTTATAACAACATTCTTCTATTTGACCACACAACGTGCAATTGGCAGCAGCAACAGCCCCATTGATGTATTTTATGCACTTCCATTTCATGGTCAGTTGGCGTTATGGTTTTTGGGGTCGAGCGGGCGACATGTGTGCTCGATGACAGAGCCAAGGCAGAGAATTGGGCGTGACAAAGGCCGGACTTGAGGGCTGTTCTAGCATGTATGTAGAATTTATTTGATGGGGGACACAGACTGCCATTAGGTGTGGATAGCTGGGCAAAGGCTGCAAGGTATTTTAAACCTCTCTCAAACCTTGTTTTCTAGATGTACGAATTTGGGTTTTGATTCAAATTTTGGTTTTCTACACCCTTGATCTGATCATCACTTATATTGGCAGTCCTATCTCGGTTTGCTAGGTTGAAGTCCAATAACGGCTCGATCGCGTGCTTAAATTTCCGTTCATGTAAACAATTTATGCTCGGTCTTTGCAAATATTTGCTGTTTGTTATTTGCTATTTGCTAGCAAAGTGCTCGTTTGCACGTCAACAAAAAAGGCACGCGACTTTGTATAAGCGCTGGAAGTATGCAGACTATTTGCAAACATTCAACACAGATACTCAAACACACATGCACACACACTCGGTAGATAAATCTATACAACATGCAAAAACTAATTTTCCATCAGCAAAATAAAATGCCAGAGAACAACGGAGCTGCTGCTGCTGCTGCTGTTGCGAAAATCCAACGATAATTTTAGCGCTTTTTTGCTGCTGCATTCGATGGCTTTTGTAAATGCGCAAATTTTGTAACAAACAATATAAATATATATTGATACATTGATGCATACAAGCATCGCTGGCAGCGGTCTGTTGGCCAGGCCGCGGATGTGCATCCGAATGGGGATGTGGAAGTGGATCCAGCCGCCTTTTATAAAACACATTTTTGAGTCTATTAAAAATGCGTTTAAAATGCTTTCTGTGGTTTTACGGTTAAATTGTAAAATTCAAATAAAATTGATTTTTGTCCGTGCACCCAACAATTGGGCGCTTTTTGGGCTAGCCTTGCCTCCACAACGGAGCTGCGCTCTTATTGTTAAGTATCGTATACCCTGTAGCAGAGTGTTTAAAAGTCTGCTGTAATGAGAACGAGAAGTCGCGGTGTTAGTTTGAGTTCTTTTGAATATAATTTGCAGAGAGCGATGCTGACGCGAATAATCCGAATGATTGCATTTAACACAATTTTTCAAAAGAATTCCTGTAAAGAACGAGTACTTTGCATATCATTTAAACCTTTTCTATACACTCTGGTGTTCGTACACCTTTCGATTGCTTGGAAACACCACAGGTGAATATATATTAGACGCCTTTGAGCCCAGTGACAATGGGTGTTGGGCAAATAATGTGCTTTAACGCCTTACAGCCAAGCTGGTGTTCACACAACCACACCCACTCCATTGACTCCATTTCTTTTTAGCCGCATTGGGCTAAAACTTGGCTTGCCAGAGCAGAAGTCGAAGTCGATTGCTCAGTCGGGTGGCTCAATGAAACATGCAACGTAATTTCCATGTGGGTAACCAGCAATTTCTGGCATGTAACATTTTTCAACATCAACAACTCCGACAATATGGCGGCGCTACTCCAACCACACACACACACACACACACACACATACATACACATACAAACACGAAAATATACACATAAATGCTGGCACGGATGCGTCAACCTTAGGCCCTGCAACAGCCAGGGGCAGAGATGGAGCGTTGGACGGCGCAGCCAAGCGCGAGCACTACAAGAAAAATTGTAAGTGAAGCGTATAAAATATTATTTTCTAATGCTCGCAGACATACAAAGCTGACGGGCGGCGGAAAAGCCGGAAAATGGTTGAAAAGTGCACGCGTAGAAAAGCCAAAATGCTGCAGAAATCAAGAAAAATTGTTTTGTGCGGCTGGAATTGTAGATGCAGCTGGAGCTGAGCTGTTATTCGCGAGCTACTTGGGCTTAATCTTAATCCATCTTAGTCTAGTCTTGGCCGGGACTGGCTTTTGGCAACTGGCAGGACTTTGAAATGTTGCCAACCAGCGCAGCGAGAAGCAGAAGTGTAAACACAAAACCAAATTATTGTGCAGCATTTGTTCGTCTTTTTGTTTAAGATGCTCACAATTTTCTTTTTTGCCTTTTATATTTTGTGTGTGCTCATGGAAAAGCGCCTTAAGTTATGCTGCCATTTTTTCATTTCTTCTATTTGGTACAATATTCTTTGTAATAATGTTGCCTTGCAGCGAGCGCGTTGCAAAATGAAATGAATTGTGAAAAATGTGCTCGTGCTATGGCTGGTCTTCGGCTTGGGTTGGCCTGGGACGTGGCTTGGTGGCTTCTGGACTGGCCGCTTTCGAACTCAATTACATAAGCGCAGCGTGCACACACACACACACACTCAGAGCTTGGCAGCTTGTAATTTTCAGCAAATGGCAAGTCACATTGCCCGCGGCACCCGACCGTTTTGGGGGTGTGAGCTGTGACCTCGTCTCTCCGCTGCTCCAAAATCACGTAAAATGTCAAATTGGTGAACGTCAAGAAAATGGCGCGTTTGTTTTGTCATTCCTGCTTTCTTACCATTCGCCTTATCTACTATTTTAACGGGCAATATTTTTTTATACCCTCTGCCCATGAAATGCTTCAAAATGGGCGTGCTAAGAGATAAACCAGGTATGTAACAGCCAGCGAGCTAGAGAGAGCTAGGGCTTGTCTCGAATTATCACATATCTATCTGCCTTTGCCCTATACTTCATTATAATTCACAACTAGTTTAAGCCTTTTTTATGTTTATGTGGAAACTCTGGAAACTCTCTAACTGCAATTAGTTTTCATTACAGGGTCTCTGCAAGTCGAGCAGCCTTATTTGACGACTTTTGTGAGATCACGTATTTGTCTAGGTACAACTTTAATTTAAATTTGAATGCTTCTTTCTCTGCTTTTTCGCTTTACAGGGTATCTGCACATCGAGCCCTCTTTTTTTTCCAACTATATACTTGTTTTCTTCTCGGCTTCTGCGAGCCTTGTTGGACTTTTGCCCATACCGCGCTGCTTCCATACCGCTTTCAGCATTCAAAGCACACAGCAAAAATGCCAACAATCCAAAGTTGAGTTTTCTTTGGAATTTGTTGGCGTTTTCTTTTTTCCGTTTCGTTTTTTTCTTTTTTCGTTTCGCTTCGTTTTTTTTTTGTTTTTTTTTTGACATCTCTGCTGGGGGGGCAACATGCGCGCGCCACATTGACAATTGCTTATTTGTGTCTATGTGTGGGTGTCTGCCTGTGTGTGTGTGAGTGTGTGTGCGTGCGCCTGTGTGCTTGTACGTGGGGGTGGCACTGCCACAGTTAACATGTAACTTCAACGTCAAGTCAAACTGATGTTGTCCTCGTCGCCATTTTGTTTTCAGCTGCCTTTTCTTTTTCTTTTTTTTTCTGATGGCTGCCTTTGGGCGCCTTTGTTTGAGCGCTCGTCTTGTCTCCGGCTGTGGCCGTTTTGTATGTTTGTTAAGTTGCGCAGCGCTACGCATTCCGTTGGTATTTCACCATTAATACTTGTCTACTTAACGGTAAATTACAGACATTAAATGCACGCACACACAGCAAGACAAATGCGTGCGTGTGAGTGTGTGGGTGTTTCAGTCTGTATGCACACATCTTTCAGTGTATTGTACGCTTGTCAAGCAGCCTGTGTGTGTGAGTGTGACTGTATGTGCTTATTTGTTGTCAGTACGCGTCAAACATTTGAAAACATTTGTTTTTGCCCCTCTACAAATGCTACATTTCTTCGTATTACAGTTCTTTGCTTTTGCCACTGCCAGCTAACGAGTATTTTTCTTCTTCTTTTCGTCCTTGCCTTGGTTTCCTTCTTTTGCTGGTTAACAGCTTCTTGTCTTGTCGTTAAAGCGCACTCAAGATAAATTAAAACCATGTCCAAGGTCTCACCATCTACATATTGGCATTCTACAGTTCGTTTCAATGCGAGCGCTTTTGATTGAAAAGTGACACCATTTTTTTATATTTTGTAAAATTTGATATATTTTTTCTCTTTTTATTGTAATAACACGAGAAAACATGATTATTATTTGTTTATTTATTTATTATTTATGTTTACTATAATTTAAAGTTAGAGTATCCTGTCAGGTAGTTCATCTGCCTCGGTCTCAGTCTTCTCCATATTCTCCTAGGAAGTTCGAAGAGAAGGGCATCCAGACTTAATAAGTTATAAGACTTTGATTTTAAAAGAATTATTTATCAATAACTCCTCGATATGTTATTTTCTGAACAGAGAATCGATTGCTTGCGATCGTATTTTATTAATTTTTACACATGCTGCATTTGAAATTTTTGTAGATGCGATTTGCGCACATTGTAAAGTTCCTTAAAGCTTGAATCTTTTCGAGGGCGCAGCTAAACACACAGCTCGATAAAAGGGGGCCATTTCCTTTGTATTTAATTTCTATTTCAACAAAAGTAAAACAATACCAAAAATCAAACACACAAAGCAAGTGAAAGGTGATGCAGCTTTCGGGCTATGGGTTGGGATCAAGACGGGGCAGCTTTGAGGGGCAATAAGGCTCGGGGTAGATTGGGGCGCACAACTTGCGAAATACTTTTGTGTAACTTTGGCTGAAAACTTTATTTTGTGTATTATATATCCTGTTAACAATATACTTCAGTTTTTCTGCCGTTGCCTGCCACCGCTTCAAAGGCAGGCGGAGCCAGAATAACAAAAGCCAAGAGTCACTTAGCAGCTCGTATATGTGTGAGTTTGTGTGTGGGCGGACACGTATTGGTATGCTTGGGTGTGTGTGCCTGCGAGTGTGAGTGTGAGTGCGGTTTCCGTTAGCCAACAGTCTTAGTAGGTTTGTCTCATGCTGAGCACTTGAACTGAACTGCTCGAGCTTTTCTTTTGTTTAAATTTTGGTTTGTGTCAGCAACCACATGAACGTACGCACACTAACTCACACATGCACACACATTGCCCGTTATACAAAGCTAAATTGTTTTAAAAGAAAGTCAAAAGTCTTGCACGCCAGCCAGGCAAACAAACAGTGGGCTGTGGCTCTGTAATAGGCAACCAGGCTCAGTTCGGTCGCCTGCTGGTCGGGACGAAAGTTGTTCAAACTAAACAAGTCATGCACATTGCAATACCCCACATTCCACACGAATAAAGGGGTGTTTGTGTTCATATTGTGGTTAAGAGAAAAAGGTTTTAATACAAACAGCGCAGTCTTACTGATATAATTATATTCATCTCGCGTATTCCAGACTTGGAATATTCTTTTTATGTGCTATGATTAATTATGTCAAGAGGGTATTTGTTAGTCGAATACAGTTGCTATCATAGTTCTTCGTTGCACACATATACATATGTCTCCTATATTGTACTATATTCTTCACACATCCGTTTCCTGCTATTCTCCATGTACAGACACATATATATATATATACACACACATATATATATAATTGTAATTACCATACACATACGTGAGCGCCGTGTCAAAAGCTATTTGGTCGTGTCACGCTCTTGTCATTTACATGTTTCCTGTGCAAATTTGCATTCGAGTCTCGCGAGCACTCATTCAGATTTACGCAATTCACTTGAGGCCCTTCGATGGGGCTTCTCCATGAATAAATTTGTATAGCCAAAGGTGTAAATAAGTTTGGAGTTTGGGTGCAAGTGCCTCGCTTCGGGCCACAATTGCCTTGGCACAAATCACTGTCTGACTGGCTGTTAGACTGGAATGGACGGCCATAAATATCAAATTGACACTATTACACGTATTACACAGCAGCCGACTGCCACGCCCCTATTACCCCCAGCCAGGGCAAGCATCTTTTATGGGCGACGAGCGCGTGTACGCCTTAATGGACACCTTTCAGATTAATTGCCGTCGGCGCTGCGACGTTGGCGGCCACATGAACCGCAAAAAGGACAAAGCATTAAGCCAGCATCTAGTCGGCGGGGATGGCCCGATCTGGGCTGAGCTATGCTGGTTTCGTCGTAGCCGTCGTCTGTTTAACCAGCCGAAGTCACGTGTCAAATAAATTGTCAACAAAACAATTGAGTTATTTATTTGGCAATGGTGCAGAAGCAGTCTCTAGCCGCTTCGGCGAGGCGTTTAATTTGAGCAGCTCGCTGGCGGAGAAGCGTGTGCCGAGTATTTAAAAATCCATTGGCGGTCACTCGGCTAATGCCGGGAGTTACTTTGTCAGGCCGTCGGCTCAAGTGTTGAGTTCATTGCAATGCAAGGCGCACGTCTACGTACGCAGGACAACAATACCAACCCCACCCGACCCCGACCACACATCCGCCTCGGGGCCCAAACAACTGACACGTGCGCCCAGTGCTTTACTTCTGTGTCCTGACTGTGGGCTGCCTGGCAACTAGAAAATCATTTAGCGGCAGCAGCGGGATTAGCTGATGACACGCGTGTCGTAGGTTAGCGCCCAATCCCAGCCCACGGGTAATGCTTAAAGCCGAGCTGCTCAATTGAAATGAAAATGATATTTGCACAGGCCCAGCCGGCAGGCATAGGCGTAGCCTTGTGGAGGGGGTACGTGGACGTGGACAGACAGCCGCTGCGCATCCTTTTTGGCTTTCGCTGCTAAGCAAACACAAATAAAGACCTTTGATGTGAATTTATTGGCAATGGCCAAAACTACAAGCGGGGAGTGGCAGCGGCAGCGGAGGCGTGAGAAAGGACTTCCTCTCTCTCAATCGCTTTTCCTGAAAATTTGCACAACAAATGTGTGCATGAATTTGGCTGTGCATAAATGCATATAAATAAATAAAGTGTGTGCGTGTCCATTGAATATGAAGTAATTTATGTATGCGCATAATAAATAAATGTTAAATATTTCAATATACATAGATATATTCATAAGCAGCATCTTAAATGCGCTATTGTAAGGTTTTTCATTTAAAACACATTTCCACTTTAAGCAGTTGCCAGTTGTCACTCGCCTGCCTGACGCGTGGAAATTATGAACAGCAGACGGAGCTGGAGCGGTCGAAAGTGTCACACGATGTCATAAAATGAAATGTGGAAAGCACAAATGGAAATTGGTTGCAAGTCCAAAGACGCCCGCAACGGGCATAAATTATGTAAATGCACACACGGGCAGTGCACGGCGCGGCCCGGCGCCCAACCTCAATACCTACAACTTGCTTGGCTTGGCTAGTGTACACTGTGCACTGGGAATTGGGCTGGGCTTTGGCCCATTAGGCCCACCATATGCGGCAAGCTGCTTGCTGTACAAAATTTCGACAGCATGTTGCGGCCCAGCAACAAAGTTTCCCATCCCCCCAAAAAAAGGTCAACATTTTACGGTTGATTAAAGTACGCTGTGCTGTTTCTGTGGCCCCGGGGTTATGGCAGCGGCTCTCGGCCTGTGCCTGGCACCCAAATTGTTTAAATATTTAATGAAGTGCATAAAAATAATTTACAAAAATATTTCATGCATTTTTGGTCGAACAAAAAATGGCCGAAACACGCATTTGCTGTTTCGCCTGCTTTTTATATAAAGCGCTTGTATATATATATATATGTATATATATATAAGTATTGTTTTTGTGTGTGTGCTTAAGTATTTTTGTCAAAATATTTTTTGTACAATTTATTTGTAAAACCGCCAAAAGGCAATTTGTGCATATTTGTTAATGGAAATTGTTAAAATGGCTTAAAGCATTTGGCCCCAAATGGACTGCCGCCTGCGTCGGCTGGACAATGTCCGCCTAATTGAGTGAGTGGGGCCACAAAAACGAACAGAAAAGGACACACGCAACATACATACAAGTTTTTTGTTGTTTTTTTTTATATTTACTGTGACCTTTGGCTGAGCGCTCGGCACCTTTCTTAGTCGCCGTTCAGATTGGTCCCTTTATTAAAACAAAAAATATTTCAATTATTTTGGCTAAGCCTTTGCGGACCAAGGTGTTAATTTGGCTAATTTCATTGCGGGCACAAATATTTGAGATTATTTCATATTAAACAATTTGCGGCCAAAAAACCTTATCCAGCAACAACCCCGTCCAAGGGACCCAGAGACCCACAGCCGAAGCGTTACCTAAGGAGGATATACGAGCGTGTGACAGATTGTGCCCAAAAGTGGGGTGGGTTACAGGACACAGCCGCTCTATAAAAAGCGTAACAAAAGCGAGCAGCACATAAATGACAAGCCGGTTTTGGACTCGAATCGGGGGGTGGTGGTGGTGCGCAATGCTGCAACAAGGTGGCAGAACAAGTGGCGGCCTTTCCTTTTTTTTCTTGTTTCTTGTTTGACCGATTTTATGGCGCAGAAAATTGAATGATTGATCGCACAAATAGGCGCAACTAATTAATTTACGTCCGTGACAATCGGGTGTTGAAGTGGGCGTGGCCGCCTGGCCACCTGCAACGGCGGACGCACGTGCGTGCTACTGCTGCCGCTGGTGGTGCCACAAGGCGCAGCGTCTGGTTGTAAGTTTTTATTTTAATGTTTCTTTGTTAGCACGTTTCATTTGCATAATTTGCAACTTAATTTAAATGGTTTTATCGTTTCAGCCGCCGCACTTTTCACACGTGTGCGACATTTTTTGAGCTTTGCAACCGCAGCGCCTAGTACGCATACACACACACATAAACACACTAACCGCAATGCCACATTTTGCGGTTCACTTCATTTTTGTCATTAAGCCAAAAAACTTACTGCCACGTAGTAGCTGTGGGCGTTCACTGGCAACGGCCACGCCCATCGTGAAGACATTGCATAAACCATCGGCTTTGGGCTTGGCATTAACTTTCGCTCTGGGCGCGTGTAGTTTTTCATCCGCAGTCGTCGCAAGTCTTTGAAACTCAACTAATTTATTCATGACATCATCATTAGGATGTCATGACGTGCGCGCAAACCTTTTGATCCTGGCTGCCGCTGTTCATCCGCACCTTTTCAGGAGCTGTTTGCCGTTTGCCAGTTTTCAGTTTGCTGTTATTTATGTTTATTTAGCGTCGAGCTAAGACATTTACTTTGTTTATGTTGGCGCCTTTGTGGCGTCTCAGCTTACGTTTCGTGAAAGCCGGAGAAGCCCAAGGGCTGTGCTTTAATTGGCTTATTCGTACATAAGTTTGCCGAACGGGTTTCCTTTGCACCTCATCCAGGGCGTTCTACCTTGAATTTTAATGAGTGTTGTAACAGTTCAAACTGCATGTCGGTTGTCTTTAAGGACTTGAATAGTTGGGCTCTTATTGAGTCTTGATGTGCCTAAACTTTATTTTAGAACAGAAAGTTCTTGGTCAAGAAAAGTAGTTCGCTAAAGAGTTACTTGTGTGCCATACAGATACTTTTGTAATTTAGAGAGAAAAAAGTGATTGCTTTTAAATTCTATATTTTTTATTGAACGCTGGTATTGATCAGTTACTTCTGGTCTCTTCCAAGCGGAATAATATGAAGTTTTATTACAAGATTGTGTAACTTAAGTGCCAAATAAAATGAAGGGATATTTACAATGATAGGATATTTACAATAATGGTACTGTTAGCATAACCTTATAAAATTAATAGCACTTCCGTAATTTGCCTGGATGGTAGGTCGCAGGGGTCAGCCAGAACCCTTTTCATTGCGAAGAACTTGAAGTGATCTGCAACCTTTGCTTGCGAGCTACCATGGAAAGCCACCTTGCAGACTGCCTTGGCTTGGACTTATGTTAGTGGACAAAGGAGTTTAACAGCATAGTACCAAATGGACATCACCATCGTTTTCATAAGCAGCGCCTTGTTGGAGATTTGCAGCCTACTTCGGGATATAAGTAGCCAGTCGAGCCAGCATTTGTCATCTGTCAACGTTTGCATCTGCAAAGACAAAGCTGGAAGCTATTACAATCAAAAACTAAAAAATTGAAAAACAATTTGTTGTATTCTAAAGAATAGCTTTAAAAATACTTAGCTTTTGTACAAAATTTGAATAATTTGCACAATTATTATTAATAATTTCAAAGTTCTTAGTATGACATTTAGTTATAAGCTGAACTTAAACTTTTAAACAAGTGAGACTGGGTTTCTGAATCAAATCACCTAACGAGAATTGCAGAAATACCTGATCATTAAATAACACTTTGGGCAAGTTGCAACTATCAGACCGTTTGCTGGATTTGTTGCACAAGTTGCCTGCCTCATCTTACTGCCAGGCAGCTGCCTGTACGAGTTGTTAATTGACTTTGCAGCACTTGGGCGCTACAGTTGCAGTTGCTATTGGACAATCTTTTGAGTGGACATCAGCTGCCCTTTGTGGGGATCTCCCGTAGCTGTGTCCCTGCTAGCAGCAGCGGTCAAAAGTCAACAAAAGGCCTGCACAAAAGGACACATGACATGCATGCAACATGCACTTCAAGTTCATTACAAAAGTCACGGCACAGACACTGAATTGACAGAGGACGAAAAGCATGCAACGAGGCGCAAATTTACATTTACATTGACTGAATGATTTCCGGAAGCAGCTCCAGAGTTGCGGACAGTGATGTTGATTGATTCCGAGTGCATGTGCGTGTGTGCCTGTGTGTATGCGTGTGTCTGTGTGTGTGTCCAAGCGGGTGATGCTGCAAACGAGTCTTGCGTAAAAACCACGAAACATATTTGGTTTGTCATTGGATGCAGTGAAGCGCACGCTCAATGGCTTCAGCCTGTGGGCTGGGTGGTGCAGTGGCTGCTGATGCGGTGGCTGGGGCCTGCCGATGGAGCGCCAAAAAGTGGCCAGACTCATTGACATTGGACACACGCAGGCAGAGTGCTTCGGTTGCCTGTTTCTTTGCATGTTCGTGCGTGTCTGGCAAGTGGGAGATGTGGCTTCAATTGGTTGTTCGGCACACACACACACGCACACACACAGCCATGTGTGTATACGTGTGTGTAAGTGCCCATTTAACTGTTTTGCACTGCTGTCATGTTGATTTTTTTCCTGAGCAACACTTCGTTTGTGCTGGCTCTTCTCTCTGTCTTTTTGTTGTTGTTGTCGCCTGCTGTGTATACTGTGTGGTTACCAGAGAGTCTGCGTGTGTGTGTATGCGCGTTTCTATGTGTGTACTTTCATATCCTTGTGTGCATGCATGTGGTGAGTGCTGCAATGTCCTTGTGCAAACTTCCCCCACTTTGTCGTTGCCGTCGTTGTCATCGTTGTCGTTTGGTACTTTCATCGTTTCCTTGTCCACCGCCTCAACCTACTTGTCGGTCGACTGGTCCTGGTCCTCGCTCAGCTCCTGGCCCAGCTCCTGGTAGTCACTTTGATAGTTGTTGCTGCTGCTGCTGCTGCTGTATGTTGTAGTCGCACTAGTTTGCTTGCTGCTTTTCAGGCACTTTTTTTCATTTTTAATAAGTGGCTCGTACATTCGGCATACGCCATGTTGTAGCACCAGCCATCAGTGCCATGTTATTTCTCTTCTTTTCGTTGCTCGCATTTCCTGTGGTTGTCCGAAACGTGCCACAAAAAACTATTCTCACTCTTGCTTACTCCGCACACATTTATCTATAGCAGAAGATAAGAATGCGACAGAAAAGCGATATCGCCAATGATTCGTAATACCAGCCTTCCAGGTGAAATGATATCTTAGCGAAGAGATCAATTTTGAATGTTGACTTTAAACATCAAGTATATATAATAGTTATTATTTTTGGTTCTTTTTGTCTAATTGACTAGCCGGGCGTTAAAAGTTAGTTAAAAATAAAATGTATCTTATAACGCCCGTTTTAAATACTTCCTACTTATGCATATGTTTATTTTTTAATGCTCTCAGTTACGTAATCAATTTGGTATGTGTTTCATTTACATTTACACATCCTCAACAGCACTTGTCCTTAAGTTCACCAGGGACAACTTGAACCCAAAATTAGCTGCTCGCATATCTCATCGATGTGATCTACAAGGACATCAAGTGGTCTGTCCCCGTCTGATTCTGCTCAATTGCGTCGAGTGGCGCATATCTGAAAGCGATATCTGTCAATAAAAAACGCTCGAGGGCAGAGCGAGGACACACACATACACACACACGCTGGCACACACTCGAAACGTGGCAGCGCGTGGCGGTACTTAATTGTTAAACATTTTGTAACATTTCGCGTAGATTAGCATCGCAAAGAGCGGCCTCGGGAGGTTCGGGTCAGGGTGTGGTAGAAATCAAACAGGTCGTTGGACTGGCATACAGACCAGAACCAGAAACAGGACCTGGCGAACGGCGAACGGATCAAGGCCGGAGGCACATGCTCGGCGGGTAGTTTGTTTGTTGTTGGTGTTGTTTTGATTGTGATGCGCGGATAATCCTCGGATCGGCACGTGAGCGCTGTTTATTTGTTTGTTTGCCTATTGGCTCGTTCTCGTCTCTGGGAAGGTGTAATGCGTTAAAGGCAACAACGGACTCAATGGGCGAAGGCACCATCAATGGCGAGCAGCGCGTGCTCGGAGCACGCGCCATAGATTTTTCACATGGATAAGCTTTTGGTTGGCGACTTCTTGCTGGGCTATTTTCCGTTTCCCGGCTGCGCGAATGAAAACTTTGCGAGGCTTTGAAGTTGCCAGCAACGCGTTGGCTACTTCAGGAACATACACGCGCGCGCGCACACACACACACACACATAGAGTCTTGGCCACAGTTGTTGGTCGCCATTTCGTGAAACGTTTTGGCATGTCCCTGCGGCCATTACTCGATATATATGTATAAGTATCTGTGTGTGTGCGCTTGTGTGTGTGTGTATTGGTACCATTTTTGTCTGAAACATTTTTTCTAATATTTTCGGCGACTGCTGACGCTTTTTGCGCAACCATTTTGTTAGCCCTCTGGTCCAACTGGCCTCCATTGAACGGGCCAGTGGCAGTCGCAGTCGCAGTCGCATTTTTCGCTGGCTTTGCCTTTCTTTTGTCTCGCTTTTTGCCACTATCCCGACTACCCGGGGTAGTCCTGGCTGCTGCTGCTGCTGCCAAAAACCATATCCTGTGCGCTATTTGCTTTGCCCGATTTCTATTTGCCCCGGTCGCTCCTATGTGTGTGTGTGTGTGTCTACGTGAGTGTGTGTATTTCTAAGTATGCCGAGCATGTAGCTTTTGGTATTTATGACTATTGTCGGAAAGCAAATATTTGTCTGCAGCGCATAAAAACAACAGTTAAACGAACGGGCTACGTAAACGGAATATGTATGAGATGGAAAATGTATGTATGCATAAGTGTGTGTGTGTGTGTTAGATTGTATGAATGTGTATATATTGGGTATCTGTTGTTTTGTTTGTTGCTTTGTCGCCAGCTATAGTAGGCAATAAAAACAACTGCAAGTACAACAAACATAAAAGATCCTAAAATAAAACTACTGCCAAAAAATACGTATTTACTTTGGTATTTTTTTTTATTCACTGTTGGCCAGTATTTAGATGCTGCTGTGTGTTTTTATGCTGACCCCAAAGATGGTTTGGCTTTTATGGCACCTCACTGACCATTGACGGTCCTCTATAAATATGTGAATATACATATTTGTATAGTTTGGTAAACATAAAAAGCCTCGTTGGAGTTGTTTCCAAATGATATGCTTTTTGACTGACATTGTAAATTGATAAGAAAAATAAAAAAGCTGTAGCAAATCCTGTATATAACATTTGATTTATTTGTTTTCCTAGCAACTTCACATTATAAAGCTGCTTAATATCTAAAGGTTGTAATCACACGCAGTTATATTGTTATCAAATTGACCGCCCGCTTGCAGAACTTAAGCAACCCCGACTGAAATCACGCCGTACTCTCCCAGCGAACATACCTCAAAATTCTTCCCAAGGGCTTGAGCACACATCAAATGCTACGCAATGACAATTTTTAGGGGCGCGCAGATTGGCCATGAAGTACGGTCGAAATTGCGATTTGTTCGGTCCATGAGCAATTTGTGTAAATATTGAAACTTTTGCGAAAGGCAGGCGGCAGGCAGGCAGCCAGGCAGAGCAGAGCAGGGCAATCGCAACAGCATCAGAAAATCAAAGATTGTGTGGCTGATTGGAGCTGGGAACTGGGCGCGAGGGTTGTTTGCTTACGTATCTGACGGATCTGAGAGTTGCCCGCCTTCAATATTTGATGTTTGCCGTTGTGGGCTATCAACTATTCTTCACAGATAAATAATATCAGAGTTGCCCCGAAATAGATTTTCCCATTGATAGCTGACATTGCTGAGGGGCACCATGTTCGCACCAAATCGCTGGCAGCAGTAGATGGAGCTGGAGCTGGATATGGAGATGGAGATGGCGCTGGACCAGTGAACCAAGAAATGAGCAAAAATTCAAATATTTTTCAAATTAAACTTAAAAACACTTGACTTTGCTAAGCGGCATACAGCTTTTTGTTAGCCAAAACGGTTTTTACGCTTGACTTCAAATCGCTCAAAGGCAACGGCCAATGCCAACTCCAGCGCGTTTGTATGCGTTTGAGCTAAAACAAAAAAAAAAAAAAAACACAAGGGCAGTAGCAGAGGGGACGTTCCACGAGAATTGGCGGGTTACGCATCAAAAGCTCTATGAAAAATGACCAAAGCTGGCAGCGCCAAATTGAAAGCAAGAAAAAATATGGCTGAAATGTTGCTTTTTCAAACGGCCAAATGGCCAAATAGCCAAACGCCTGCCCACTGACGATGGCGATGGCGATGGCGATGACGATGATGATGACTGCGCTTGGATGGCCCTCTGTTGGCGCCGTCAATGATGAATGCGCCCAGGCCCCCAAAAGCTATAGCAGGGGCCGCGCTCACATTCCGCGTCCGCAGCGCAAATGAAATTGGAAAATGTGCCGGCAAGCGAAAAGAAAATATGAGCAGTCGCTGCAGACGGATGGCCGGAAAATGGCTAGCAAAATGAAAAATAGTCAAGCAGAAGCTGAACGCGAACAATTTGAGCAGCCATCGATACGCAGCGGCGACTGTTTGAAAAATAATTTTTATGCGTTTACGGTTTATGCGGCTCAAAGCGCGGCGCATATGAATTACGAGCCCGAAAACCCCAGCGCCCAATAATATCTAGTGGGCAAACGGTGGGCCAGCAATTTATTGCCGCTTCATCGCACGCCAAATGAATATTGGGCAAGCCACACAAAGTAAACCGCCCGCCAGTCCTGGAAACTATTCGATTTCGGTCTCAGCGTATTGCCAATATTTGTGTTTCGTATTTGTGTTTGGGCTTGCCAAAAAAAAAAAAAAAATTATGTTACAAAGCATCATTTTCAATTTGACACTCGGAGCACAGAATCGATTCGGGGTACGGGCGGAGGGCACGATGTTGGCTGAAAAGTTCACACCATAGAAACTGTCTTTAATTATGTCGCATTCATTTGGGTTCACAGCTCTACGTAAACATTTGGTTAGGCTGGCAGACAAGTCGTTTCAAACAGCTGATTATAAACAAAACCCAAATGGTATTTCGCAAGATAAATAAACCAGATGAGGCAACAAACAGGCACCAATAATAACTCTCAGCGGCATATCGTGGATTCATTTTTTGGACACATAACGTATCCAAGCTCGAGTTAAAAATGACACCATCCTTAGCTGGTTCTGTGTGGGAGAATTCACAAACGGTTTTAAACAAACAAAGAGATTTATTTATAGCACTCAAATCTGCGGTTGACTAACTCAAATGTAAAAATTAAAACTACTCAAAGCCATCAACATTTTTCGAAAAATAGGGTCGGTTCACAAAATAAACATTTTTTTAAATGATTTTTACTGTCATTTTAATTTTAATGTTTATTGTCAATCGATAGTAGGCTTCGTAAAAAGGTACAACATTTTGAAATCAGGCGGTATTTACCCGAGATATTCAATAAAAATCATCAAAAAAGGTTTGGTTTTTTGAGCCGACCCTATTTTTCGAAAAATGTTGATGGCTTTGAGTAATTTTAATTTTTACATTTTTAGCAAAAAACGTGATGTAACCCCTTGCTTTTTTTTCAAATTTGGGTCAAAATTTAGATGTTTGTTTTTTGAATGCCAATCAATAGTACTGATCGTTACGAGCCTAAAAAGGTATATCATTCCATAATTAGACAATATTTGGCTTAGATATTCAACAAAATCATCAACTAAATGTTAACATCATGACTTAACCGTTTTTTGTCTATAATTTTGATATGATCCCCCGAATGTTTATTTATTGATTGCCAATCGATAGTAGGCTTCGTAACCTTTACAGAAAGGTATAACATTTTGAAATCAGACGGTATTTACCCGAGATATTCAATAAAAATCATCAAACAAGTTTTGATTTTCGAGCCGACCCCGCTTTTAGCAAAAAACGTGATGTAACCCCTTGCTTTTTTTTTTCAAATTTGGGTAAAAATTTAGATTTTTGTTTTTTGAATGCCAATCGATAGTACTGACCGTTACGAGTCTAAAAAGGTATATCATTCCATAATTAGACAATATTTGGCTTAGATATTCAACAAAATCATCAACTAAATGTTTACATCATGACTTAACCGTTTTTTGTCTATAATTTTGATATGATCCCCCGAATGTTTATTTATTGATTGCCAATCGATAGTAGGCTTCGTAACCTTTACAAAAAGGTATAACATTTTGAAATCAAACGGTATTTACCCGAGATATTCAATAAAAATCATCAAACAAGTTTTGATTTTCGAGCCGACCCCGCTTTTAGCAAAAAACGTGACCCCTTGCTTTTTTTTCAAATTTGGGTCAAAATTTAGATGTTTGTTTTTTGAATGCCAATCGATAGTACTGATCGTTACGAGTCTAAAAAGGTATATCATTCCATAATTGAACAATATTTGGCTTAGATATTCAAAAAAATCATCAACTAAATGCTTACATCATGACTTAACCATTTTTTGTCTATAATTTTGATATGATCCCCCGAATGTTTATTTATTGATTGCCAATCGATAGTAGGCTTCGTAACCTTTACAAAAAGGTATAACATTTTGAAATCAGACGGTATTTACCCGAGATATTCAATAAAAATCATCAAAAAAGGTTTGGTTTTTTGAGCCGACCCCGTTTTTAGCAAAAAACGTGATGTAACCCCTTGCTGTTTTTTCAAATTTGGGTCAAAATTTAGATGTTTGTTTTTTGAATGCCAATCGATAGTACTGATCGTTACGAGTCTTACAAGGTATATCATTCCATAATTGAACAATATTTGGCTTAGATATTCAAAAAAATCATCAACTAAATGCTTACATCATGACTTAACCATTTTTTGTCTATAATTTTGATATGATCCCCCGAATGTTTATTTATTGATTGCCAATCGATAGTAGGCTTCGTAACCTTTACAAAAAGGTATAACATTTTGAAATCAGACGGTATTTACCCGAGATATTCAATAAAAATCATCAAAAAAGGTTTGGTTTTTTGAGCCGACCCCGTTTTTAGCAAAAAACGTGATGTAACCCCTTGCTGTTTTTTCAAATTTGGGTCAAAATTTAGATGTTTGTTTTTTGAATGCCAATCGATAGTACTGATCGTTACGAGTCTAAAAAGGTATATCATTCCATAATTGAACAATATTTGGCTTAGATATTCAAAAAAATCATCAACTAAATGCTTACATCATGACTTAACCGTTTTTTGTCTATAATTTTGATATGATCCCCCGAATGTTTATTTATTGATTGCCAATCGATAGTAGGCTGCGTAACCTTTACAAAAAGGTATAACATTTTGAAATCAGACGGTATTTACCCGAGATATTCAATAAAAATCATCAAAAAAGGTTTGGTTTTTTGAGCCGACCCCGTTTTTAGCAAAAAAACGTGATGTAACCCCTTGCTTTTTTTTTCAAATTTGGGTCAAAATTTAGATGTTTGTTTTTTGAATGCCAATCGATAGTACTGATCGTTACGAGTTTAAAAAGGTATATCATTCCATAATTAGACAATATTTGGCTTAGATATTCAACAAAATCATCAACTAAATGTTTACATCATGACTTAACCGTTTTTTGTCTATAATTTTGATATGATCCCCCGAATGTTTATTTATTGATTGCCAATCGATAGTAGGCTTCGTAACCTTTACAGAAAGGTATAACATTTTGAAATCAGACGGTATTTACCCGAGATATTCAATAAAAATCATCAAAAAAGGTTTGGTTTTTTGAGCCGACCCCGTTTTTAGCAAAAAACGTGATGTAACCCCTTGCTTTTTTTTCAAATTTGGGTCAAAATTTAGATGTTTGTTTTTTGAATGCCAATCGATAGTACTGATCGTTACGAGTTTAAAAAGGTATATCATTCCATAATTAGACAATATTTGGCTTAGATATTCAACAAAATCATCAACTAAATGTTTACATCATGACTTAACCGTTTTTTGTCTATAATTTTGATATGATCCCCCGAATGTTTATTTATTGATTGCCAATCGATAGTAGGCTTCGTAACCTTTACAGAAAGGTATAACATTTTGAAATCAGACGGTATTTACCCGAGATATTCAATAAAAATCATCAAAAAAGGTTTGGTTTTTTGAGCCGACCCCGTTTTTAGCAAAAAACGTGATGTAACCCCTTGCTGTTTTTTCAAATTTGGGTCAAAATTTAGATGTTTGTTTTTTGAATGCCAATCGATAGTACTGATCGTTACGAGTCTAAAAAGGTATATCATTCCATAATTGAACAATATTTGGCTTAGATATTCAAAAAAATCATCAACTAAATGCTTACATCATGACTTAACCGTTTTTTGTCTATAATTTTGATATGATCCCCCGAATGTTTATTTATTGATTGCCAATCGATAGTAGGCTGCGTAACCTTTACAAAAAGGTATAACATTTTGAAATCAGACGGTATTTACCCGAGATATTCAATAAAAATCATCAAAAAAGGTTTGGTTTTTTGAGCCGACCCCGTTTTTAGCAAAAAAACGTGATGTAACCCCTTGCTTTTTTTTTCAAATTTGGGTCAAAATTTAGATGTTTGTTTTTTGAATGCCAATCGATAGTACTGATCGTTACGAGTTTAAAAAGGTATATCATTCCATAATTAGACAATATTTGGCTTAGATATTCAACAAAATCATCAACTAAATGTTTACATCATGACTTAACCGTTTTTTGTCTATAATTTTGATATGATCCCCCGAATGTTTATTTATTGATTGCCAATCGATAGTAGGCTTCGTAACCTTTACAGAAAGGTATAACATTTTGAAATCAGACGGTATTTACCCGAGATATTCAATAAAAATCATCAAAAAAGGTTTGGTTTTTTGAGCCGACCCCGTTTTTAGCAAAAAACGTGATGTAACCCCTTGCTTTTTTTTCAAATTTGGGTCAAAATTTAGATGTTTGTTTTTTGAATGCCAATCGATAGTACTGATCGTTACGAGTCTAAAAAGGTATATCATTCCATAATTGAACAATATTTGGCTTAGATATTCAAAAAAATCATCAACTAAATGCTTACATCATGACTTAACCATTTTTTGTCTATAATTTTGATATGATCCCCCGAATGTTTATTTATTGATTGCCAATCGATAGTAGGCTTCGTAACCTTTACAAAAAGGTATAACATTTTGAAATCAGACGGTATTTACCCGAGATATTCAATAAAAATCATCAAAAAAGGTTTGGTTTTTTGAGCCGACCCCGTTTTTAGCAAAAAACGTGATGTAACCCCTTGCTGTTTTTTCAAATTTGGGTCAAAATTTAGATGTTTGTTTTTTGAATGCCAATCGATAGTACTGATCGTTACGAGTCTAAAAAGGTATATCATTCCATAATTGAACAATATTTGGCTTAGATATTCAAAAAAATCATCAACTAAATGCTTACATCATGACTTAACCGTTTTTTGTCTATAATTTTGATATGATCCCCCGAATGTTTATTTATTGATTGCCAATCGATAGTAGGCTTCGTAACCTTTACAAAAAGGTATAACATTTTGAAATCAGACGGTATTTACCCGAGATATTCAATAAAAATCATCAAAAAAGGTTTGGTTTTTTGAGCCGACCCCGTTTTTAGCAAAAAAACGTGATGTAACCCCTTGCTTTTTTTTTTCAAATTTGGGTCAAAATTTAGATGTTTGTTTTTTGAATGCCAATCGATAGTACTGATCGTTACGAGTTTAAAAAGGTATATCATTCCATAATTAGACAATATTTGGCTTAGATATTCAACAAAATCATCAACTAAATGTTTACATCATGACTTAACCGTTTTTTGTCTATAATTTTGATATGATCCCCCGAATGTTTATTTATTGATTGCCAATCGATAGTAGGCTTCGTAACCTTTACAGAAAGGTATAACATTTTGAAATCAGACGGTATTTACCCGAGATATTCAATAAAAATCATCAAAAAAGGTTTGGTTTTTTGAGCCGACCCCGTTTTTAGCAAAAAACGTGATGTAACCCCTTGCTTTTTTTTCAAATTTGGGTCAAAATTTAGATGTTTGTTTTTTGAATGCCAATCGATAGTACTGATCGTTACGAGTCTAAAAAGGTATATCATTCCATAATTGAACAATATTTGGCTTAGATATTCAAAAAAATCATCAACTAAATGCTTACATCATGACTTAACCATTTTTTGTCTATAATTTTGATATGATCCCCCGAATGTTTATTTATTGATTGCCAATCGATAGTAGGCTTCGTAACCTTTACAAAAAGGTATAACATTTTGAAATCAGACGGTATTTACCCGAGATATTCAATAAAAATCATCAAAAAAGGTTTGGTTTTTTGAGCCGACCCCGTTTTTAGCAAAAAACGTGATGTAACCCCTTGCTGTTTTTTCAAATTTGGGTCAAAATTTAGATGTTTGTTTTTTGAATGCCAATCGATAGTACTGATCGTTACGAGTCTAAAAAGGTATATCATTCCATAATTGAACAATATTTGGCTTAGATATTCAAAAAAATCATCAACTAAATGCTTACATCATGACTTAACCGTTTTTTGTCTATAATTTTGATATGATCCCCCGAATGTTTATTTATTGATTGCCAATCGATAGTAGGCTTCGTAACCTTTACAAAAAGGTATAACATTTTGAAATCAGACGGTATTTACCCGAGATATTCAATAAAAATCATCAAAAAAGGTTTGGTTTTTTGAGCCGACCCCGTTTTTAGCAAAAAAACGTGATGTAACCCCTTGCTTTTTTTTCAAATTTGGGTCAAAATTTAGATGTTTGTTTTTTGAATGCCAATCGATAGTACTGATCGTTACGAGTTTAAAAAGGTATATCATTCCATAATTAGACAATATTTGGCTTAGATATTCAACAAAATCATCAACTAAATGTTTACATCATGACTTAACCGTTTTTTGTCTATAATTTCGATATGATCCCCCGAATGTTTATTTATTGATTGCCAATCGATAGTAGGCTTCGTAACCTTTACAGAAAGGTATAACATTTTGAAATCAGACGGTATTTACCCGAGATATTCAATAAAAATCATCAAAAAAGGTTTGGTTTTTTGAGCCGACCCCGTTTTTAGCAAAAAACGTGATGTAACCCCTTGCTTTTTTTTCAAATTTGGGTCAAAATTTAGATGCTTGTTTTTTGAATGCCAATCGATAGTACTGATCGTTACGAGTCTAAAAAGGTATATCATTCCATAATTGAACAATATTTGGCTTAGATATTCAAAAAAATCATCAACTAAATGCTTACATCATGACTTAACCATTTTTTGTCTATAATTTTGATATGATCCCCCGAATGTTTATTTATTGATTGCCAATCGATAGTAGGCTTCGTAACCTTTACAAAAAGGTATAACATTTTGAAATCAGACGGTATTTACCCGAGATATTCAATAAAAATCATCAAAAAAGGTTTGGTTTTTTGAGCCGACCCCGTTTTTAGCAAAAAACGTGATGTAACCCCTTGCTTTTTTTTCAAATTTGGGTCAAAATTTAGATGTTTGTTTTTTGAATGCCAATCGATAGTACTGATCGTTACGAGTCTAAAAAGGTATATCATTCCATAATTGAACAATATTTGGCTTAGATATTCAAAAAAATCATCAACTAAATGCTTACATCATGACTTAACCATTTTTTGTCTATAATTTTGATATGATCCCCCGAATGTTTATTTATTGATTGCCAATCGATAGTAGGCTTCGTAACCTTTACAAAAAGGTATAACATTTTGAAATCAGACGGTATTTACCCGAGATATTCAATAAAAATCATCAAAAAAGGTTTGGTTTTTTGAGCCGACCCCGTTTTTAGCAAAAAACGTGATGTAACCCCTTGCTGTTTTTTCAAATTTGGGTCAAAATTTAGATGTTTGTTTTTTGAATGCCAATCGATAGTACTGATCGTTACGAGTCTAAAAAGGTATATCATTCCATAATTGAACAATATTTGGCTTAGATATTCAAAAAAATCATCAACTAAATGCTTACATCATGACTTAACCGTTTTTTGTCTATAATTTTGATATGATCCCCCGAATGTTTATTTATTGATTGCCAATCGATAGTAGGCTTCGTAACCTTTACAAAAAGGTATAACATTTTGAAATCAGACGGTATTTACCCGAGATATTCAATAAAAATCATCAAAAAAGGTTTGGTTTTTTGAGCCGACCCCGTTTTTAGCAAAAAACGTGATGTAACCCCTTGCTTTTTTTTTCAAATTTGGGTCAAAATTTAGATGTTTGTTTTTTGATTGCCAATCGATAGTACTGATCGTTACGAGTCTAAAAAGGTATATCATTCCATAATTGAACAATATTTGGCTTAGATATTCAAAAAAATCATCAACTAAATGCTTACATCATGACTTAACCATTTTTTGTCTATAATTTTGATACGATCCCCCGAATGTTTATTTATTGATTGCCAATCGATAGTAGGCTTCGTAACCTTTACAAAAAGGTATAACATTTTGAAATCAGACGGTATTTACCCGAGATATTCAATAAAAATCATCAAAAAAGGTTTGGTTTTTTGAGCCGACCCCGTTTTTAGCAAAAAACGTGATGTAACCCCTTGCTGTTTTTTCAAATTTGGGTCAAAATTTAGATGTTTGTTTTTTGAATGACAATCGATAGTACTGATCGTTACGAGTCTAAAAAGGTATATCATTCCATAATTGAACAATATTTGGCTTAGATATTCAAAAAAATCATCAACTAAATGCTTACATCATGACTTAACCGTTTTTTGTCTATAATTTTGATATGATCCCCCGAATGTTTATTTATTGATTGCCAATCGATAGTAGGCTTCGTAACCTTTACAGAAAGGTATAACATTTTGAAATCAGACGGTATTTACCCGAGATATTCAATAAAAATCATCAAAAAAGGTTTGGTTTTTTGAGCCGACCCCGTTTTTAGCAAAAAACGTGATGTAACCCCTTGCTTTTTTTTCAAATTTGGGTCAAAATTTAGATGTTTGTTTTTTGAATGCCAATCGATAGTACTGATCGTTACGAGTCTAAAAAGGTATATCATTCCATAATTGAACAATATTTGGCTTAGATATTCAAAAAAATCATCAACTAAATGCTTACATCATGACTTAACCATTTTTTGTCTATAATTTTGATATGATCCCCCGAATGTTTATTTATTGATTGCCAATCGATAGTAGGCTTCGTAACCTTTACAAAAAGGTATAACATTTTGAAATCAGACGGTATTTACCCGAGATATTCAATAAAAATCATCAAAAAAGGTTTGGTTTTTTGAGCCGACCCCGTTTTTAGCAAAAAACGTGATGTAACCCCTTGCTGTTTTTTCAAATTTGGGTCAAAATTTAGATGTTTGTTTTTTGAATGCCAATCGATAGTACTGATCGTTACGAGTCTAAAAAGGTATATCATTCCATAATTGAACAATATTTGGCTTAGATATTCAAAAAAATCATCAACTAAATGCTTACATCATGACTTAACCGTTTTTTGTCTATAATTTTGATATGATCCCCCGAATGTTTATTTATTGATTGCCAATCGATAGTAGGCTTCGTACGGTATTTACCCGAGATATTCAATAAAAATCATCAAAAAAGGTTTGGTTTTTTGAGCCGACCCCGTTTTTAGCAAAAAACGTGATGTAACCCCTTGCTGTTTTTTCAAATTTGGGTCAAAATTTAGATGTTTGTTTTTTGAATGCCAATCGATAGTACTGATCGTTACGAGTCTAAAAAGGTATATCATTCCATAATTGAACAATATTTGGCTTAGATATTCAAAAAAATCATCAACTAAATGCTTACATCATGACTTAACCATTTTTTGTCTATAATTTTGATATGATCCCCCGAATGTTTATTTATTGATTGCCAATCGATAGTAGGCTTCGTAACCTTTACAAAAAGGTATAACATTTTGAAATCAGACGGTATTTACCCGAGATATTCAATAAAAATCATCAAAAAAGGTTTGGTTTTTTGAGCCGACCCCGTTTTTAGCAAAAAACGTGATGTAACCCCTTGCTGTTTTTTCAAATTTGGGTCAAAATTTAGATGTTTGTTTTTTGAATGCCAATCGATAGTACTGATCGTTACGAGTCTAAAAAGGTATATCATTCCATAATTGAACAATATTTGGCTTAGATATTCAAAAAAATCATCAACTAAATGCTTACATCATGACTTAACCGTTTTTTGTCTATAATTTTGATATGATCCCCCGAATGTTTATTTATTGATTGCCAATCGATAGTAGGCTTCGTAACCTTTACAAAAAGGTATAACATTTTGAAATCAGACGGTATTTACCCGAGATATTCAATAAAAATCATCAAAAAAGGTTTGGTTTTTTGAGCCGACCCCGTTTTTAGCAAAAAACGTGATGTAACCCCTTGCTTTTTTTTTCAAATTTGGGTCAAAATTTAGATGTTTGTTTTTTGATTGCCAATCGATAGTACTGATCGTTACGAGTCTAAAAAGGTATATCATTCCATAATTGAACAATATTTGGCTTAGATATTCAAAAAAATCATCAACTAAATGCTTACATCATGACTTAACCATTTTTTGTCTATAATTTTGATACGATCCCCCGAATGTTTATTTATTGATTGCCAATCGATAGTAGGCTTCGTAACCTTTACAAAAAGGTATAACATTTTGAAATCAGACGGTATTTACCCGAGATATTCAATAAAAATCATCAAAAAAGGTTTGGTTTTTTGAGCCGACCCCGTTTTTAGCAAAAAACGTGATGTAACCCCTTGCTGTTTTTTCAAATTTGGGTCAAAATTTAGATGTTTGTTTTTTGAATGACAATCGATAGTACTGATCGTTACGAGTCTAAAAAGGTATATCATTCCATAATTGAACAATATTTGGCTTAGATATTCAAAAAAATCATCAACTAAATGCTTACATCATGACTTAACCGTTTTTTGTCTATAATTTTGATATGATCCCCCGAATGTTTATTTATTGATTGCCAATCGATAGTAGGCTTCGTAACCTTTACAAAAAGGTATAACATTTTGAAATCAGACGGTATTTACCCGAGATATTCAATAAAAATCATCAAAAAAGGTTTGGTTTTTTGAGCCGACCCCGTTTTTAGCAAAAAACGTGATGTAACCCCTTGCTGTTTTTTCAAATTTGGGTCAAAATTTAGATGTTTGTTTTTTGAATGACAATCGATAGTACTGATCGTTACGAGTCTAAAAAGGTATATCATTCCATAATTGAACAATATTTGGCTTAGATATTCAAAAAAATCATCAACTAAATGCTTACATCATGACTTAACCGTTTTTTGTCTATAATTTTGATATGATCCCCCGAATGTTTATTTATTGATTGCCAATCGATAGTAGGCTTCGTAACCTTTACAAAAAGGTATAACATTTTGAAATCAGACGGTATTTACCCGAGATATTCAATAAAAATCATCAAAAAAGGTTTGGTTTTTTGAGCCGACCCCGTTTTTAGCAAAAAACGTGATGTAACCCCTTGCTTTTTTTTCAAATTTGGGTCAAAATTTAGATGTTTGTTTTTTGAATGCCAATCGATAGTACTGATCGTTACGAGTCTAAAAAGGTATATCATTCCATAATTGAACAATATTTGGCTTAGATATTCAAAAAAATCATCAACTAAATGCTTACATCATGACTTAACCATTTTTTGTCTATAATTTTGATATGATCCCCCGAATGTTTATTTATTGATTGCCAATCGATAGTAGGCTTCGTAACCTTTACAAAAAGGTATAACATTTTGAAATCAGACGGTATTTACCCGAGATATTCAATAAAAATCATCAAAAAAGGTTTGGTTTTTTGAGCCGACCCCGTTTTTAGCAAAAAACGTGATGTAACCCCTTGCTGTTTTTTCAAATTTGGGTCAAAATTTAGATGTTTGTTTTTTGAATGCCAATCGATAGTACTGATCGTTACGAGTCTAAAAAGGTATATCATTCCATAATTGAACAATATTTGGCTTAGATATTCAAAAAAATCATCAACTAAATGCTTACATCATGACTTAACCGTTTTTTGTCTATAATTTTGATATGATCCCCCGAATGTTTATTTATTGATTGCCAATCGATAGTAGGCTTCGTACGGTATTTACCCGAGATATTCAATAAAAATCATCAAAAAAGGTTTGGTTTTTTGAGCCGACCCCGTTTTTAGCAAAAAACGTGATGTAACCCCTTGCTGTTTTTTCAAATTTGGGTCAAAATTTAGATGTTTGTTTTTTGAATGCCAATCGATAGTACTGATCGTTACGAGTCTAAAAAGGTATATCATTCCATAATTGAACAATATTTGGCTTAGATATTCAAAAAAATCATCAACTAAATGCTTACATCATGACTTAACCGTTTTTTGTCTATAATTTTGATATGATCCCCCGAATGTTTATTTATTGATTGCCAATCGATAGTAGGCTTCGTAACCTTTACAAAAAGGTATAACATTTTGAAATCAGACGGTATTTACCCGAGATATTCAATAAAAATCATCAAAAAAGGTTTGGTTTTTTGAGCCGACCCCGTTTTTAGCAAAAAACGTGATGTAACCCCTTGCTTTTTTTTCAAATTTGGGTCAAAATTTAGATGTTTGTTTTTTGAATGCCAATCGATAGTACTGATCGTTACGAGTCTAAAAAGGTATATCATTCCATAATTGAACAATATTTGGCTTAGATATTCAAAAAAATCATCAACTAAATGCTTACATCATGACTTAACCATTTTTTGTCTATAATTTTGATATGATCCCCCGAATGTTTATTTATTGATTGCCAATCGATAGTAGGCTTCGTAACCTTTACAAAAAGGTATAACATTTTGAAATCAGACGGTATTTACCCGAGATATTCAATAAAAATCATCAAAAAAGGTTTGGTTTTTTGAGCCGACCCCGTTTTTAGCAAAAAACGTGATGTAACCCCTTGCTGTTTTTTCAAATTTGGGTCAAAATTTAGATGTTTGTTTTTTGAATGCCAATCGATAGTACTGATCGTTACGAGTCTAAAAAGGTATATCATTCCATAATTGAACAATATTTGGCTTAGATATTCAAAAAAATCATCAACTAAATGCTTACATCATGACTTAACCGTTTTTTGTCTATAATTTTGATATGATCCCCCGAATGTTTATTTATTGATTGCCAATCGATAGTAGGCTTCGTAACCTTTACAAAAAGGTATAACATTTTGAAATCAGACGGTATTTACCCGAGATATTCAATAAAAATCATCAAAAAAGGTTTGGTTTTTTGAGCCGACCCCGTTTTTAGCAAAAAACGTGATGTAACCCCTTGCTTTTTTTTCAAATTTGGGTCAAAATTTAGATGTTTGTTTTTTGAATGCCAATCGATAGTACTGATCGTTACGAGTCTAAAAAGGTATATCATTCCATAATTGAACAATATTTGGCTTAGATATTCAAAAAAATCATCAACTAAATGCTTACATCATGACTTAACCATTTTTTGTCTATAATTTTGATATGATCCCCCGAATGTTTATTTATTGATTGCCAATCGATAGTAGGCTTCGTAACCTTTACAAAAAGGTATAACATTTTGAAATCAGACGGTATTTACCCGAGATATTCAATAAAAATCATCAAAAAAGGTTTGGTTTTTTGAGCCGACCCCGTTTTTAGCAAAAAACGTGATGTAACCCCTTGCTGTTTTTTCAAATTTGGGTCAAAATTTAGATGTTTGTTTTTTGAATGCCAATCGATAGTACTGATCGTTACGAGTCTAAAAAGGTATATCATTCCATAATTGAACAATATTTGGCTTAGATATTCAAAAAAATCATCAACTAAATGCTTACATCATGACTTAACCGTTTTTTGTCTATAATTTTGATATGATCCCCCGAATGTTTATTTATTGATTGCCAATCGATAGTAGGCTTCGTAACCTTTACAAAAAGGTATAACATTTTGAAATCAGACGGTATTTACCCGAGATATTCAATAAAAATCATCGAAAAAGGTTTGGTTTTTTGAGCCGACCCCGTTTTTAGCAAAAAACGTGATGTAACCCCTTGCTTTTTTTTCAAATTTGGGTCAAAATTTAGATGTTTGTTTTTTGAATGCCAATCGATAGTACTGATCGTTACGAGTCTAAAAAGGTATATCATTCCATAATTAGACAATATTTGGCTTAGATATTCAACAAAATCATCAACTAAATGTTTACATCATGACTTAACCGTTTTTTGTCTATAATTTTGATATGATCCCCCGAATGTTTATTTATTGATTGCCAATCGATAGTAGGCTTCGTAACCTTTACAAAAAGGTATAACATTTTGAAATCAGACGGTATTTACCCGAGATATTCAATAAAAATCATCAAAAAAGGTTTGGTTTTTTGAGCCGACCCCGTTTTTAGCAAAAAACGTGATGTAACCCCTTGCTGTTTTTTCAAATTTGGGTCAAAATTTAGATGTTTGTTTTTTGAATGACAATCGATAGTACTGATCGTTACGAGTCTAAAAAGGTATATCATTCCATAATTGAACAATATTTGGCTTAGATATTCAAAAAAATCATCAACTAAATGCTTACATCATGACTTAACCGTTTTTTGTCTATAATTTTGATATGATCCCCCGAATGTTTATTTATTGATTGCCAATCGATAGTAGGCTTCGTAACCTTTACAAAAAGGTATAACATTTTGAAATCAGACGGTATTTACCCGAGATATTCAATAAAAATCATCAAAAAAGGTTTGGTTTTTTGAGCCGACCCCGTTTTTAGCAAAAAACGTGATGTAACCCCTTGCTTTTTTTTCAAATTTGGGTCAAAATTTAGATGTTTGTTTTTTGAATGCCAATCGATAGTACTGATCGTTACGAGTCTAAAAAGGTATATCATTCCATAATTGAACAATATTTGGCTTAGATATTCAAAAAAATCATCAACTAAATGCTTACATCATGACTTAACCATTTTTTGTCTATAATTTTGATATGATCCCCCGAATGTTTATTTATTGATTGCCAATCGATAGTAGGCTTCGTAACCTTTACAAAAAGGTATAACATTTTGAAATCAGACGGTATTTACCCGAGATATTCAATAAAAATCATCAAAAAAGGTTTGGTTTTTTGAGCCGACCCCGTTTTTAGCAAAAAACGTGATGTAACCCCTTGCTGTTTTTTCAAATTTGGGTCAAAATTTAGATGTTTGTTTTTTGAATGCCAATCGATAGTACTGATCGTTACGAGTCTAAAAAGGTATATCATTCCATAATTGAACAATATTTGGCTTAGATATTCAAAAAAATCATCAACTAAATGCTTACATCATGACTTAACCATTTTTTGTCTATAATTTTGATATGATCCCCCGAATGTTTATTTATTGATTGCCAATCGATAGTAGGCTTCGTAACCTTTACAAAAAGGTATAACATTTTGAAATCAGACGGTATTTACCCGAGATATTCAATAAAAATCATCAAAAAAGGTTTGGTTTTTTGAGCCGACCCCGTTTTTAGCAAAAAACGTGATGTAACCCCTTGCTGTTTTTTCAAATTTGGGTCAAAATTTAGATGTTTGTTTTTTGAATGCCAATCGATAGTACTGATCGTTACGAGTCTAAAAAGGTATATCATTCCATAATTGAACAATATTTGGCTTAGATATTCAAAAAAATCATCAACTAAATGCTTACATCATGACTTAACCGTTTTTTGTCTATAATTTTGATATGATCCCCCGAATGTTTATTTATTGATTGCCAATCGATAGTAGGCTTCGTAACCTTTACAAAAAGGTATAACATTTTGAAATCAGACGGTATTTACCCGAGATATTCAATAAAAATCATCAAAAAAGGTTTGGTTTTTTGAGCCGACCCCGTTTTTAGCAAAAAACGTGATGTAACCCCTTGCTTTTTTTTTCAAATTTGGGTCAAAATTTAGATGTTTGTTTTTTGATTGCCAATCGATAGTACTGATCGTTACGAGTCTAAAAAGGTATATCATTCCATAATTGAACAATATTTGGCTTAGATATTCAAAAAAATCATCAACTAAATGCTTACATCATGACTTAACCATTTTTTGTCTATAATTTTGATACGATCCCCCGAATGTTTATTTATTGATTGCCAATCGATAGTAGGCTTCGTAACCTTTACAAAAAGGTATAACATTTTGAAATCAGACGGTATTTACCCGAGATATTCAATAAAAATCATCAAAAAAGGTTTGGTTTTTTGAGCCGACCCCGTTTTTAGCAAAAAACGTGATGTAACCCCTTGCTGTTTTTTCAAATTTGGGTCAAAATTTAGATGTTTGTTTTTTGAATGCCAATCGATAGTACTGATCGTTACGAGTCTAAAAAGGTATATCATTCCATAATTGAACAATATTTGGCTTAGATATTCAAAAAAATCATCAACTAAATGCTTACATCATGACTTAACCATTTTTTGTCTATAATTTTGATATGATCCCCCGAATGTTTATTTATTGATTGCCAATCGATAGTAGGCTTCGTAACCTTTACAAAAAGGTATAACATTTTGAAATCAGACGGTATTTACCCGAGATATTCAATAAAAATCATCAAAAAAGGTTTGGTTTTTTGAGCCGACCCCGTTTTTAGCAAAAAACGTGATGTAACCCCTTGCTGTTTTTTCAAATTTGGGTCAAAATTTAGATGTTTGTTTTTTGAATGCCAATCGATAGTACTGATCGTTACGAGTCTAAAAAGGTATATCATTCCATAATTGAACAATATTTGGCTTAGATATTCAAAAAAATCATCAACTAAATGCTTACATCATGACTTAACCGTTTTTTGTCTATAATTTTGATATGATCCCCCGAATGTTTATTTATTGATTGCCAATCGATAGTAGGCTTCGTAACCTTTACAAAAAGGTATAACATTTTGAAATCAGACGGTATTTACCCGAGATATTCAATAAAAATCATCAAAAAAGGTTTGGTTTTTTGAGCCGACCCCGTTTTTAGCAAAAAACGTGATGTAACCCCTTGCTGTTTTTTCAAATTTGGGTCAAAATTTAGATGTTTGTTTTTTGAATGCCAATCGATAGTACTGATCGTTACGAGTCTAAAAAGGTATATCATTCCATAATTGAACAATATTTGGCTTAGATATTCAAAAAAATCATCAACTAAATGCTTACATCATGACTTAACCGTTTTTTGTCTATAATTTTGATATGATCCCCCGAATGTTTATTTATTGATTGCCAATCGATAGTAGGCTTCTTAACCTTTACAAAAAGGTATAACATTTTGAAATCAGACGGTATTTACCCGAGATATTCAATAAAAATCATCAAAAAAGGTTTGGTTTTTTGAGCCGACCCCGTTTTTAGCAAAAAACGTGATGTAACCCCTTGCCTTTTTCAAATTTGGGTCAAAATTTAGATGTTTGTTTTTTGAATGCCAATCGATAGTACTGATCGTTACGAGTCTAAAAAGGTATATCATTCCATAATTAGACAATATTTGGCTTAGATATTCAAAAAAATCATCAACTAAATGCTTACATCATGACTTAACCATTTTTTGTCTATAATTTTGATACGATCCCCCGAATGTTTATTTATTGATTGCCAATCGATAGTAGGCTTCGTAACCTTTACAAAAAGGTATAACATTTTGAAATCAGACGGTATTTACCCGAGATATTCAATAAAAATCATCAAAAAAGGTTTGGTTTTTTGAGCCGACCCCGTTTTTAGCAAAAAACGTGATGTAACCCCTTGCTGTTTTTTCAAATTTGGGTCAAAATTTAGATGTTTGTTTTTTGAATGCCAATCGATAGTACTGATCGTTACGAGTCTAAAAAGGTATATCATTCCATAATTGAACAATATTTGGCTTAGATATTCAAAAAAATCATCAACTAAATGCTTACATCATGACTTAACCGTTTTTTGTCTATAATTTTGATATGATCCCCCGAATGTTTATTTATTGATTGCCAATCGATAGTAGGCTTCTTAACCTTTACAAAAAGGTATAACATTTTGAAATCAGACGGTATTTACCCGAGATATTCAATAAAAATCATCAAAAAAGGTTTGGTTTTTTGAGCCGACCCCGTTTTTAGCAAAAAACGTGATGTAACCCCTTGCTTTTTTTTTTCAAATTTGGGTCAAAATTTAGATGTTTGTTTTTTGAATGCCAATCGATAGTACTGATCGTTGCGAGTCTAAAAAGGTATATCATTCCATAATTGAACAATATTTGGCTTAGATATTCAAAAAAATCATCAACTAAATGCTTACATCATGACTTAACCATTTTTTGTCTATAATTTTGATATGATCCCCCGAATGTTTATTTATTGATAACCAATCGATAGTAGGCTTCGTAACCTTTACAAAAAGGTATAACATTTTGAAATCAGACGGTATTTACCCGAGATATTCAATAAAAATCATCAAAAAAGGTTTGGTTTTTTGAGCCGACCCCGTTTTTAGCAAAAAACGTGATGTAACCCCTTGCCTTTTTCAAATTTGGGTCAAAATTTAGATGTTTGTTTTTTGAATGCCAATCGATAGTACTGATCGTTACGAGTCTAAAAAGGTATATCATTCCATAATTAGACAATATTTGGCTTAGATATTCAAAAAAATCATCAACTAAATGCTTACATCATGACTTAACCGTTTTTTGTCTATAATTTTGATATGATCCCCCGAATGTTTATTTATTGATTGCCAATCGATAGTAGGCTTCGTAACCTTTACAAAAAGGTATAACATTTTGAAATCAGACGGTATTTACCCGAGATATTCAATAAAAATCATCAAAAAAGGTTTGGTTTTTTGAGCCGACCCCGTTTTTAGCAAAAAACGTGATGTAACCCCTTGCTTTTTTTTTCAAATTTGGGTCAAAATTTAGATGTTTGTTTTTTGAATGCCAATCGATAGTACTGATCGTTACGAGTCTAAAAAGGTATATCATTCCATAATTGAACAATATTTGGCTTAGATATTCAAAAAAATCATCAACTAAATGCTTACATCATGACTTAACCATTTTTTGTCTATAATTTTGATATGATCCCCCGAATGTTTATTTATTGATTGCCAATCGATAGTAGGCTTCGTAACCTTTACAAAAAGGTATAACATTTTGAAATCAGACGGTATTTACCCGAGATATTCAATAAAAATCATCAAAAAAGGTTTGGTTTTTTGAGCCGACCCCGTTTTTAGCAAAAAACGTGATGTAACCCCTTGCTTTTTTTTCAAATTTGGGTCAAAATTTAGATGTTTGTTTTTTGAATGCCAATCGATAGTACTGATCGTTACGAGTCTAAAAAGGTATATCATTCCATAATTGAACAATATTTGGCTTAGATATTCAAAAAAATCATCAACTAAATGCTTACATCATGACTTAACCATTTTTTGTCTATAATTTTGATATGATCCCCCGAATGTTTATTTATTGATTGCCAATCGATAGTAGGCTTCGTAACCTTTACAAAAAGGTATAACATTTTGAAATCAGACGGTATTTACCCGAGATATTCAATAAAAATCATCAAAAAAGGTTTGGTTTTTTGAGCCGACCCCGTTTTTAGCAAAAAACGTGATGTAACCCCTTGCTGTTTTTTCAAATTTGGGTCAAAATTTAGATGTTTGTTTTTTGAATGCCAATCGATAGTACTGATCGTTACGAGTCTAAAAAGGTATATCATTCCATAATTGAACAATATTTGGCTTAGATATTCAAAAAAATCATCAACTAAATGCTTACATCATGACTTAACCGTTTTTTGTCTATAATTTTGATATGATCCCCCGAATGTTTATTTATTGATTGCCAATCGATAGTAGGCTTCGTAACCTTTACAAAAAGGTATAACATTTTGAAATCAGACGGTATTTACCCGAGATATTCAATAAAAATCATCAAAAAAGGTTTGGTTTTTTGAGCCGACCCCGTTTTTAGCAAAAAACGTGATGTAACCCCTTGCTTTTTTTTCAAATTTGGGTCAAAATTTAGATGTTTGTTTTTTGAATGCCAATCGATAGTACTGATCGTTACGAGTCTAAAAAGGTATATCATTCCATAATTAGACAATATTTGGCTTAGATATTCAACAAAATCATCAACTAAATGTTTACATCATGACTTAACCGTTTTTTGTCTATAATTTTGATATGATCCCCCGAATGTTTATTTATTGATTGCCAATCGATAGTAGGCTTCGTAACCTTTACAAAAAGGTATAACATTTTGAAATCAGACGGTATTTACCCGAGATATTCAATAAAAATCATCAAAAAAGGTTTGGTTTTTTGAGCCGACCCCGTTTTTAGCAAAAAACGTGATGTAACCCCTTGCTGTTTTTTCAAATTTGGGTCAAAATTTAGATGTTTGTTTTTTGAATGCCAATCGATAGTACTGATCGTTACGAGTTTAAAAAGGTATATCATTCCATAATTAGACAATATTTGGCTTAGATATTCAAAAAAATCATCAACTAAATGCTTACATCATGACTTAACCATTTTTTGTCTATAATTTTGATATGATCCCCCGAATGTTTATTTATTGATTGCCAATCGATAGTAGGCTTCGTAACCTTTACAAAAAGGTATAACATTTTGAAATCAGACGGTATTTACCCGAGATATTCAATAAAAATCATCAAAAAAGGTTTGGTTTTTTGAGCCGACCCCGTTTTTAGCAAAAAACGTGATGTAACCCCTTGCTTTTTTTTCAAATTTGGGTCAAAATTTAGATGTTTGTTTTTTGAATGCCAATCGATAGTACTGATCGTTACGAGTCTAAAAAGGTATATCATTCCATAATTGAACAATATTTGGCTTAGATATTCAAAAAAATCATCAACTAAATGCTTACATCATGACTTAACCATTTTTTGTCTATAATTTTGATATGATCCCCCGAATGTTTATTTATTGATTGCCAATCGATAGTAGGCTTCGTAACCTTTACAAAAAGGTATAACATTTTGAAATCAGACGGTATTTACCCGAGATATTCAATAAAAATCATCAAAAAAGGTTTGGTTTTTTGAGCCGACCCCGTTTTTAGCAAAAAACGTGATGTAACCCCTTGCCTTTTTCAAATTTGGGTCAAAATTTAGATGTTTGTTTTTTGAATGCCAATCGATAGTACTGATCGTTACGAGTCTAAAAAGGTATATCATTCCATAATTAGACAATATTTGGCTTAGATATTCAAAAAAATCATCAACTAAATGCTTACATCATGACTTAACCGTTTTTTGTCTATAATTTTGATATGATCCCCCGAATGTTTATTTATTGATTGCCAATCGATAGTAGGCTTCGTAACCTTTACAAAAAGGTATAACATTTTGAAATCAGACGGTATTTACCCGAGATATTCAATAAAAATCATCAAAAAAGGTTTGGTTTTTTGAGCCGACCCCGTTTTTAGCAAAAAACGTGATGTAACCCCTTGCTTTTTTTTTCAAATTTGGGTCAAAATTTAGATGTTTGTTTTTTGAATGCCAATCGATAGTACTGATCGTTACGAGTCTAAAAAGGTATATCATTCCATAATTGAACAATATTTGGCTTAGATATTCAAAAAAATCATCAACTAAATGCTTACATCATGACTTAACCGTTTTTTGTCTATAATTTTGATATGATCCCCCGAATGTTTATTTATTGATTGCCAATCGATAGTAGGCTTCGTAACCTTTACAAAAAGGTATAACATTTTGAAATCAGACGGTATTTACCCGAGATATTCAATAAAAATCATCAAAAAAGGTTTGGTTTTTTGAGCCGACCCCGTTTTTAGCAAAAAACGTGATGTAACCCCTTGCTTTTTTTTCAAATTTGGGTCAAAATTTAGATGTTTGTTTTTTGAATGCCAATCGATAGTACTGATCGTTACGAGTCTAAAAAGGTATATCATTCCATAATTGAACAATATTTGGCTTAGATATTCAAAAAAATCATCAACTAAATGCTTACATCATGACTTAACCATTTTTTGTCTATAATTTTGATATGATCCCCCGAATGTTTATTTATTGATTGCCAATCGATAGTAGGCTTCGTAACCTTTACAAAAAGGTATAACATTTTGAAATCAGACGGTATTTACCCGAGATATTCAATAAAAATCATCAAAAAAGGTTTGGTTTTTTGAGCCGACCCCGTTTTTAGCAAAAAACGTGATGTAACCCCTTGCTGTTTTTTCAAATTTGGGTCAAAATTTAGATGTTTGTTTTTTGAATGCCAATCGATAGTACTGATCGTTACGAGTCTAAAAAGGTATATCATTCCATAATTGAACAATATTTGGCTTAGATATTCAAAAAAATCATCAACTAAATGCTTACATCATGACTTAACCATTTTTTGTCTATAATTTTGATATGATCCCCCGAATGTTTATTTATTGATTGCCAATCGATAGTAGGCTTCGTAACCTTTACAAAAAGGTATAACATTTTGAAATCAGACGGTATTTACCCGAGATATTCAATAAAAATCATCAAAAAAGGTTTGGTTTTTTGAGCCGACCCCGTTTTTAGCAAAAAACGTGATGTAACCCCTTGCTTTTTTTTCAAATTTGGGTCAAAATTTAGATGTTTGTTTTTTGAATGCCAATCGATAGTACTGATCGTTACGAGTCTAAAAAGGTATATCATTCCATAATTGAACAATATTTGGCTTAGATATTCAAAAAAATCATCAACTAAATGCTTACATCATGACTTAACCATTTTTTGTCTATAATTTTGATATGATCCCCCGAATGTTTATTTATTGATTGCCAATCGATAGTAGGCTTCGTAACCTTTACAAAAAGGTATAACATTTTGAAATCAGACGGTATTTACCCGAGATATTCAATAAAAATCATCAAAAAAGGTTTGGTTTTTTGAGCCGACCCCGTTTTTAGCAAAAAACGTGATGTAACCCCTTGCTGTTTTTTCAAATTTGGGTCAAAATTTAGATGTTTGTTTTTTGAATGCCAATCGATAGTACTGATCGTTACGAGTCTAAAAAGGTATATCATTCCATAATTGAACAATATTTGGCTTAGATATTCAAAAAAATCATCAACTAAATGCTTACATCATGACTTAACCGTTTTTTGTCTATAATTTTGATATGATCCCCCGAATGTTTATTTATTGATTGCCAATCGATAGTAGGCTTCGTAACCTTTACAAAAAGGTATAACATTTTGAAATCAGACGGTATTTACCCGAGATATTCAATAAAAATCATCAAAAAAGGTTTGGTTTTTTGAGCCGACCCCGTTTTTAGCAAAAAACGTGATGTAACCCCTTGCTTTTTTTTTCAAATTTGGGTCAAAATTTAGATGTTTGTTTTTTGAATGCCAATCGATAGTACTGATCGTTACGAGTCTAAAAAGGTATATCATTCCATAATTAGACAATATTTGGCTTAGATATTCAACAAAATCATCAACTAAATGTTTACATCATGACTTAACCGTTTTTTGTCTATAATTTTGATATGATCCCCCGAATGTTTATTTATTGATTGCCAATCGATAGTAGGCTTCGTAACCTTTACAAAAAGGTATAACATTTTGAAATCAGACGGTATTTACCCGAGATATTCAATAAAAATCATCAAAAAAGGTTTGGTTTTTTGAGCCGACCCCGTTTTTAGCAAAAAACGTGATGTAACCCCTTGCTTTTTTTTCAAATTTGGGTCAAAATTTAGATGTTTGTTTTTTGAATGCCAATCGATAGTACTGATCGTTACGAGTCTAAAAAGGTATATCATTCCATAATTAGACAATATTTGGCTTAGATATTCAACAAAATCATCAACTAAATGCTTACATCATGACTTAACCATTTTTTGTCTATAATTTTGATATGATCCCCCGAATGTTTATTTATTGATTGCCAATCGATAGTAGGCTTCGTAACCTTTACAAAAAGGTATAACATTTTGAAATCAGACGGTATTTACCCGAGATATTCAATAAAAATCATCAAAAAAGGTTTGGTTTTTTGAGCCGACCCCGTTTTTAGCAAAAAACGTGATGTAACCCCTTGCTTTTTTTTCAAATTTGGGTCAAAATTTAGATGTTTGTTTTTTGAATGCCAATCGATAGTACTGATCGTTACGAGTCTAAAAAGGTATATCATTCCATAATTAGACAATATTTGGCTTAGATATTCAACAAAATCATCAACTAAATGTTTACATCATGACTTAACCGTTTTTTGTCTATAATTTTGATATGATCCCCCGAATGTTTATTTATTGATTGCCAATCGATAGTAGGCTTCGTAACCTTTACAAAAAGGTATAACATTTTGAAATCAGACGGTATTTACCCGAGATATTCAATAAAAATCATCAAAAAAGGTTTGGTTTTTTGAGCCGACCCCGTTTTTAGCAAAAAACGTGATGTAACCCCTTGCTTTTTTTCAAATTTGGGTCAAAATTTAGATGTTTGTTTTTTGAATGCCAATCGATAGTACTGATCGTTACGAGTCTAAAAAGGTATATCATTCCATAATTGAACAATATTTGGCTTAGATATTCAAAAAAATCATCAACTAAATGCTTACATCATGACTTAACCGTTTTTTGTCTATAATTTTGATATGATCCCCCGAATGTTTATTTATTGATTGCCAATCGATAGTAGGCTTCGTAACCTTTACAAAAAGGTATAACATTTTGAAATCAGACGGTATTTACCCGAGATATTCAATAAAAATCATCAAAAAAGGTTTGGTTTTTTGAGCCGACCCCGTTTTTAGCAAAAAACGTGATGTAACCCCTTGCTTTTTTTTCAAATTTGGGTCAAAATTTAGATGTTTGTTTTTTGAATGCCAATCGATAGTACTGATCGTTACGAGTCTAAAAAGGTATATCATTCCATAATTAGACAATATTTGGCTTAGATATTCAACAAAATCATCAACTAAATGTTTACATCATGACTTAACCGTTTTTTGTCTATAATTTTGATATGATCCCCCGAATGTTTATTTATTGATTGCCAATCGATAGTAGGCTTCGTAACCTTTACAAAAAGGTATAACATTTTGAAATCAGACGGTATTTACCCGAGATATTCAATAAAAATCATCAAAAAAGGTTTGGTTTTTTGAGCCGACCCCGTTTTTAGCAAAAAACGTGATGTAACCCCTTGCTTTTTTTTCAAATTTGGGTCAAAATTTAGATGTTTGTTTTTTGAATGCCAATCGATAGTACTGATCGTTACGAGTCTAAAAAGGTATATCATTCCATAATTGAACAATATTTGGCTTAGATATTCAACAAAATCATCAACTAAATGCTTACATCATGACTTAACCGTTTTTTGTCTATAATTTTGATATGATCCCCCGAATGTTTATTTATTGATTGCCAATCGATAGTAGGCTTCGTAACCTTTACAAAAAGGTATAACATTTTGAAATCAGACGGTATTTACCCGAGATATTCAATAAAAATCATCAAAAAAGGTTTGGTTTTTTGAGCCGACCCCGTTTTTAGCAAAAAACGTGATGTAACCCCTTGCTTTTTTTTCAAATTTGGGTCAAAATTTAGATGTTTGTTTTTTGAATGCCAATCGATAGTACTGATCGTTACGAGTCTAAAAAGGTATATCATTCCATAATTGAACAATATTTGGCTTAGATATTCAAAAAAATCATCAACTAAATGCTTACATCATGACTTAACCGTTTTTTGTCTATAATTTTGATATGATCCCCCGAATGTTTATTTATTGATTGCCAATCGATAGTAGGCTTCGTAACCTTTACAAAAAGGTATAACATTTTGAAATCAGACGGTATTTACCCGAGATATTCAATAAAAATCATCAAAAAAGGTTTGGTTTTTTGAGCCGACCCCGTTTTTAGCAAAAAACGTGATGTAACCCCTTGCTTTTTTTTCAAATTTGGGTCAAAATTTAGATGTTTGTTTTTTGAATGCCAATCGATAGTACTGATCGTTACGAGTCTAAAAAGGTATATCATTCCATAATTAGACAATATTTGGCTTAGATATTCAAAAAAATCATCAACTAAATGTTTACATCATGACTTAACCGTTTTTTGTCTATAATTTTGATATGATCCCCCGAATGTTTATTTATTGATTGCCAATCGATAGTAGGCTTCGTAACCTTTACAAAAAGGTATAACATTTTGAAATCAGACGGTATTTACCCGAGATATTCAATAAAAATCATCAAAAAAGGTTTGGTTTTTTGAGCCGACCCCGTTTATAGCAAAAAACGTGATGTAACCCCTTGCTTTTTTTTCAAATTTGGGTCAAAATTTAGATGTTTGTTTTTTGAATGCCAATCGATAGTACTGATCGTTACGAGTCTAAAAGGTATATCATTCCATAATTAGACAATATTTGGCTTAGATATTCAACAAAATCATCAACTAAATGTTTACATCATGACTTAACCGTTTTTTGTCTATAATTTTGATATGATCCCCCGAATGTTTATTTATTGATTGCCAATCGATAGTAGGCTTCGTAACCTTTACAAAAAGGTATAACATTTTGAAATCAGACGGTATTTACCCGAGATATTCAATAAAAATCATCAAAAAAGGTTTGGTTTTTTGAGCCGACCCCGTTTTTAGCAAAAAACGTGATGTAACCCCTTGCTTTTTTTTCAAATTTGGGTCAAAATTTAGATGTTTGTTTTTTGAATGCCAATCGATAGTACTGATCGTTACGAGTCTAAAAAGGTATATCATTCCATAATTAGACAATATTTGGCTTAGATATTCAAAAAAATCATCAACTAAATGCTTACATCATGACTTAACCGTTTTTTGTCTATAATTTTGATATGATCCCCCGAATGTTTATTTATTGATTGCCAATCGATAGTAGGCTTCGTAACCTTTACAAAAAGGTATAACATTTTGAAATCAGACGGTATTTACCCGAGATATTCAATAAAAATCATCAAAAAAGGTTTGGTTTTTTGAGCCGACCCCGTTTATAGCAAAAAACGTGATGTAACCCCTTGCTTTTTTTTCAAATTTGGGTCAAAATTTAGATGTTTGTTTTTTGAATGCCAATCGATAGTACTGATCGTTACGAGTCTAAAAGGTATATCATTCCATAATTAGACAATATTTGGCTTAGATATTCAACAAAATCATCAACTAAATGTTTACATCATGACTTAACCGTTTTTTGTCTATAATTTTGATATGATCCCCCGAATGTTTATTTATTGATTGCCAATCGATAGTAGGCTTCGTAACCTTTACAAAAAGGTATAACATTTTGAAATCAGACGGTATTTACCCGAGATATTCAATAAAAATCATCAAAAAAGGTTTGGTTTTTTGAGCCGACCCCGTTTTTAGCAAAAAACGTGATGTAACCCCTTGCTTTTTTTTCAAATTTGGGTCAAAATTTAGATGTTTGTTTTTTGAATGCCAATCGATAGTACTGATCGTTACGAGTCTAAAAAGGTATATCATTCCATAATTAGACAATATTTGGCTTAGATATTCAAAAAAATCATCAACTAAATGTTTACATCATGACTTAACCGTTTTTTGTCTATAATTTTGATATGATCCCCCGAATGTTTATTTATTGATTGCCAATCGATAGTAGGCTTCGTAACCTTTACAAAAAGGTATAACATTTTGAAATCAGACGGTATTTACCCGAGATATTCAATAAAAATCATCAAAAAAGGTTTGGTTTTTTGAGCCGACCCCGTTTTATAGCAAAAAACGTGATGTAACCCCTTGCTTTTTTTTCAAATTTGGGTCAAAATTTAGATGTTTGTTTTTTGAATGCCAATCGATAGTACTGATCGTTACGAGTCTAAAAAGGTATATCATTCCATAATTAGACAATATTTGGCTTAGATATTCAACAAAATCATCAACTAAATGTTTACATCATGACTTAACCGTTTTTTGTCTATAATTTTGATATGATCCCCCGAATGTTTATTTATTGATTGCCAATCGATAGTAGGCTTCGTAACCTTTACAAAAAGGTATAACATTTTGAAATCAGACGGTATTTACCCGAGATATTCAATAAAAATCATCAAAAAAGGTTTGGTTTTTTGAGCCGACCCCGTTTATAGCAAAAAACGTGATGTAACCCCTTGCTTTTTTTTCAAATTTGGGTCAAAATTTAGATGTTTGTTTTTTGAATGCCAATCGATAGTACTGATCGTTACGAGTCTAAAAGGGTATATCATTCCATAATTAGACAATATTTGGCTTAGATATTCAACAAAATCATCAACTAAATGTTTACATCATGACTTAACCGTTTTTTGTCTATAATTTTGATATGATCCCCCGAATGTTTATTTATTGATTGCCAATCGATAGTAGGCTTCGTAACCTTTACAAAAAGGTATAACATTTTGAAATCAGACGGTATTTACCCGAGATATTCAATAAAAATCATCAAAAAAGGTTTGGTTTTTTGAGCCGACCCCGTTTTTAGCAAAAAACGTGATGTAACCCCTTGCTTTTTTTTCAAATTTGGGTCAAAATTTAGATGTTTGTTTTTTGAATGCCAATCGATAGTACTGATCGTTACGAGTCTAAAAAGGTATATCATTCCATAATTAGACAATATTTGGCTTAGATATTCAAAAAAATCATCAACTAAATGCTTACATCATGACTTAACCGTTTTTTGTCTATAATTTTGATATGATCCCCCGAATGTTTATTTATTGATTGCCAATCGATAGTAGGCTTCGTAACCTTTACAAAAAGGTATAACATTTTGAAATCAGACGGTATTTACCCGAGATATTCAATAAAAATCATCAAAAAAGGTTTGGTTTTTTGAGCCGACCCCGTTTTATAGCAAAAAACGTGATGTAACCCCTTGCTTTTTTTTCAAATTTGGGTCAAAATTTAGATGTTTGTTTTTTGAATGCCAATCGATAGTACTGATCGTTACGAGTCTAAAAAGGTATATCATTCCATAATTAGACAATATTTGGCTTAGATATTCAACAAAATCATCAACTAAATGTTTACATCATGACTTAACCGTTTTTTGTCTATAATTTTGATATGATCCCCCGAATGTTTATTTATTGATTGCCAATCGATAGTAGGCTTCGTAACCTTTACAAAAAGGTATAACATTTTGAAATCAGACGGTATTTACCCGAGATATTCAATAAAAATCATCAAAAAAGGTTTGGTTTTTTGAGCCGACCCCGTTTTATAGCAAAAAACGTGATGTAACCCCTTGCTTTTTTTTCAAATTTGGGTCAAAATTTAGATGTTTGTTTTTTGAATGCCAATCGATAGTACTGATCGTTACGAGTCTAAAAAGGTATATCATTCCATAATTAGACAATATTTGGCTTAGATATTCAACAAAATCATCAACTAAATGTTTACATCATGACTTAACCGTTTTTTGTCTATAATTTTGATATGATCCCCCGAATGTTTATTTATTGATTGCCAATCGATAGTAGGCTTCGTAACCTTTACAAAAAGGTATAACATTTTGAAATCAGACGGTATTTACCCGAGATATTCAATAAAAATCATCAAAAAAGGTTTGGTTTTTTGAGCCGACCCCGTTTTTAGCAAAAAACGTGATGTAACCCCTTGCTTTTTTTTCAAATTTGGGTCAAAATTTAGATGTTTGTTTTTTGAATGCCAATCGATAGTACTGATCGTTACGAGTCTAAAAAGGTATATCATTCCATAATTAGACAATATTTGGCTTAGATATTCAACAAAATCATCAACTAAATGTTTACATCATGACTTAACCGTTTTTTGTCTATAATTTTGATATGATCCCCCGAATGTTTATTTATTGATTGCCAATCGATAGTAGGCTTCGTAACCTTTACAAAAAGGTATAACATTTTGAAATCAGACGGTATTTACCCGAGATATTCAATAAAAATCATCAAAAAAGGTTTGGTTTTTTGAGCCGACCCCGTTTTATAGCAAAAAACGTGATGTAACCCCTTGCTTTTTTTTCAAATTTGGGTCAAAATTTAGATGTTTGTTTTTTGAATGCCAATCGATAGTACTGATCGTTACGAGTCTAAAAGGGTATATCATTCCATAATTAGACAATATTTGGCTTAGATATTCAACAAAATCATCAACTAAATGTTTACATCATGACTTAACCGTTTTTTGTCTATAATTTTGATATGATCCCCCGAATGTTTATTTATTGATTGCCAATCGATAGTAGGCTTCGTAACCTTTACAAAAAGGTATAACATTTTGAAATCAGACGGTATTTACCCGAGATATTCAATAAAAATCATCAAAAAAGGTTTGGTTTTTTGAGCCGACCCCGTTTTTAGCAAAAAACGTGATGTAACCCCTTGCTTTTTTTTCAAATTTGGGTCAAAATTTAGATGTTTGTTTTTTGAATGCCATACGATAGTACTGATCGTTACGAGTCTAAAAAGGTATATCATTCCATAATTAGACAATATTTGGCTTAGATATTCAAAAAAATCATCAACTAAATGTTTACATCATGACTTAACCGTTTTTTGTCTATAATTTTGATATGATCCCCCGAATGTTTATTTATTGATTGCCAATCGATAGTAGGCTTCGTAACCTTTACAAAAAGGTATAACATTTTGAAATCAGACGGTATTTACCCGAGATATTCAATAAAAATCATCAAAAAAGGTTTGGTTTTTTGAGCCGACCCCGTTTATAGCAAAAAACGTGATGTAACCCCTTGCTTTTTTTTCAAATTTGGGTCAAAATTTAGATGTTTGTTTTTTGAATGCCAATCGATAGTACTGATCGTTACGAGTCTAAAAGGGTATATCATTCCATAATTAGACAATATTTGGCTTAGATATTCAACAAAATCATCAACTAAATGTTTACATCATGACTTAACCGTTTTTTGTCTATAATTTTGATATGATCCCCCGAATGTTTATTTATTGATTGCCAATCGATAGTAGGCTTCGTAACCTTTACAAAAAGGTATAACATTTTGAAATCAGACGGTATTTACCCGAGATATTCAATAAAAATCATCAAAAAAGGTTTGGTTTTTTGAGCCGACCCCGTTTTTAGCAAAAAACGTGATGTAACCCCTTGCTTTTTTTTCAAATTTGGGTCAAAATTTAGATGTTTGTTTTTTGAATGCCATACGATAGTACTGATCGTTACGAGTCTAAAAAGGTATATCATTCCATAATTAGACAATATTTGGCTTAGATATTCAAAAAAATCATCAACTAAATGTTTACATCATGACTTAACCGTTTTTTGTCTATAATTTTGATATGATCCCCCGAATGTTTATTTATTGATTGCCAATCGATAGTAGGCTTCGTAACCTTTACAAAAAGGTATAACATTTTGAAATCAGACGGTATTTACCCGAGATATTCAATAAAAATCATCAAAAAAGGTTTGGTTTTTTGAGCCGACCCCGTTTATAGCAAAAAACGTGATGTAAATTTAGATGTTTGTTTTTTGAATGCCATACGATAGTACTGATCGTTACGAGTCTAAAAAGGTATATCATTCCATAATTAGACAATATTTGGCTTAGATATTCAAAAAAATCATCAACTAAATGTTTACATCATGACTTAACCGTTTTTTGTCTATAATTTTGATATGATCCCCCGAATGTTTATTTATTGATTGCCAATCGATAGTAGGCTTCGTAACCTTTACAAAAAGGTATAACATTTTGAAATCAGACGGTATTTACCCGAGATATTCAATAAAAATCATCAAAAAAGGTTTGGTTTTTTGAGCCGACCCCGTTTATAGCAAAAAACGTGATGTAACCCCTTGCTTTTTTTTCAAATTTGGGTCAAAATTTAGATGTTTGTTTTTTGAATGCCAATCGATAGTACTGATCGTTACGAGTCTAAAAGGGTATATCATTCCATAATTAGACAATATTTGGCTTAGATATTCAACAAAATCATCAACTAAATGTTTACATCATGACTTAACCGTTTTTTGTCTATAATTTTGATATGATCCCCCGAATGTTTATTTATTGATTGCCAATCGATAGTAGGCTTCGTAACCTTTACAAAAAGGTATAACATTTTGAAATCAGACGGTATTTACCCGAGATATTCAATAAAAATCATCAAAAAAGGTTTGGTTTTTTGAGCCGACCCCGTTTTTAGCAAAAAACGTGATGTAACCCCTTGCTTTTTTTTCAAATTTGGGTCAAAATTTAGATGTTTGTTTTTTGAATGCCATACGATAGTACTGATCGTTACGAGTCTAAAAAGGTATATCATTCCATAATTAGACAATATTTGGCTTAGATATTCAAAAAAATCATCAACTAAATGTTTACATCATGACTTAACCGTTTTTTGTCTATAATTTTGATATGATCCCCCGAATGTTTATTTATTGATTGCCAATCGATAGTAGGCTTCGTAACCTTTACAAAAAGGTATAACATTTTGAAATCAGACGGTATTTACCCGAGATATTCAATAAAAATCATCAAAAAAGGTTTGGTTTTTTGAGCCGACCCCGTTTTTAGCAAAAAACGTGATGTAACCCCTTGCTTTTTTTTCAAATTTGGGTCAAAATTTAGATGTTTGTTTTTTGAATGCCATACGATAGTACTGATCGTTACGAGTCTAAAAAGGTATATCATTCCATAATTAGACAATATTTGGCTTAGATATTCAAAAAAATCATCAACTAAATGTTTACATCATGACTTAACCGTTTTTTGTCTATAATTTTGATATGATCCCCCGAATGTTTATTTATTGATTGCCAATCGATAGTAGGCTTCGTAACCTTTACAAAAAGGTATAACATTTTGAAGTCAGACGGTATTTACCCGAGATATTCAATAAAAATCATCAAAAAAGGTTTGGTTTTTTGAGCCGACCCCGTTTTTAGCAAAAAACGTGATGTAACCCCTTGCTTTTTTTTCAAATTTGGGTCAAAATTTAGATGTTTGTTTTTTGAATGTCAAAATTGTCAAAATTTAGATGTTTTTTTTTTGAATGCCATACGATAGTACTGATCGTTACGAGTCTAAAAAGGTATATCATTCCATAATTAGACAATATTTGGCTTAGATATTCAAAAAAATCATCAACTAAATGTTTACATCATGACTTAACCGTTTTTTGTCTATAATTTTGATATGATCCCCCGAATGTTTATTTATTGATTGCCAATCGATAGTAGGCTTCGTAACCTTTACAAAAAGGTATAACATTTTGAAGTCAGACGGTATTTACCCGAGATATTCAATAAAAATCATCAAAAAAGGTTTGGTTTTTTGAGCCGACCCCGTTTTTAGCAAAAAACGTGATGTAACCCCTTGCTTTTTTTTCAAATTTGGGTCAAAATTTAGATGTTTGTTTTTTGAATGTCAAAATTGTCAAAATTTAGATGTTTTTTTTTTGAATGCCATACGATAGTACTGATCGTTACGAGTCTAAAAAGGTATATCATTCCATAATTAGACAATATTTGGCTTAGATATTCAAAAAAATCATCAACTAAATGTTTACATCATGACTTAACCGTTTTTTGTCTATAATTTTGATATGATCCCCCGAATGTTTATTTATTGATTGCCAATCGATAGTAGGCTTCGTAACCTTTACAAAAAGGTATAACATTTTGAAGTCAGACGGTATTTACCCGAGATATTCAATAAAAATCATCAAAAAAGGTTTGGTTTTTTGAGCCGACCCCGTTTATAGCAAAAAACGTGATGTAAATTTAGATGTTTGTTTTTTTAATGCCATACGATAGTACTGATCGTTACGAGTCTAAAAAGGTATATCATTCCATAATTAGACAATATTTGGCTTAGATATTCAAAAAAATCATCAACTAAATGTTTACATCATGACTTAACCGTTTTTTGTCTATAATTTTGATATGATCCCCCGAATGTTTATTTATTGATTGCCAATCGATAGTAGGCTTCGTAACCTTTACAAAAAGATATAACATTTTGAAATCAGACGGTATTTACCCGAGATATTCAATAAAAATCATCAAAAAAGGTTTGGTTTTTTGAGCCGACCCCGTTTTTAGCAAAAAACGTGATGTAACCCCTTGCTTTTTTTTCAAATTTGGGTCAAAATTTAGATGTTTGTTTTTTGAATGCCAATCGATAGTACTGATCGTTACGAGTCTAAAAAGGTATATCATTCCATAATTAGACAATATTTGGCTTAGATATTCAACAAAATCATCAACTAAATGTTTACATCATGACTTAACCATTTTTTGTCTATAATTTTGATATGATCTCCCGAATGTTTATTTATTGATTGCCAATCTATAGTAGGCTTCGTAACCTTTACAAAAAGGTATAACATTTTGAAATCAGACGGTATTTACCCGAGATATTCAATAAAAATCATCAAAAAAGGTTTGGTTTTTTGAGCCGACCCCGTTTTTAGCAAAAAACGTGATGTAACCCCTTGCTTTTTTTTCAAATTTGGGTCAAAATTTAGATGTTTGTTTTTTGAATGCCAATCGATAGTACTGATCGTTACGAGTCTAAAAAGGTATATCATTCCATAATTGAACAATATTTGGCTTAGATATTCAAAAAAATCATCAACTAAATGCTTACATCATGACTTAACCGTTTTTTGTCTATAATTTTGATATGATCCCCCGAATGTTTATTTATTGATTGCCAATCGATAGTAGGCTTCGTAACCTTTACAAAAAGGTATAACATTTTGAAATCAGACGGTATTTACCCGAGATATTCAATAAAAATCATCAAACAAGTTTTGATTTTCGAGCCGACCCCGTTTTTAGCAAAAAACGTGACCCCTTGCTTTTTTTTCAAATTTGGGTCAAAATTTAGATGTTTGTTTTTTGAATGCCAATCGATAGTACTGATCGTTACGAGTCTAAAAAGGTATATCATTCCATAATTAGACAATATTTGGCTTAGATATTCAACAAAATCATCAACTAAATGCTTACATCATGACTTAACCGTTTTTTGTCTATAATTTTGATATGATCCCCCAAATGTTTATTTATTGATTGCCAATCTATAGTAGGCTTCGTAACCTTTACAAAAAGGTATAACATTTTGAAATCAGACGGTATTTACCCGAGATATTCAATAAAAATCATCAAAAAAGGTTTGGTTTTTTAGCCGACCCCGTTTTTAGCAAAAAACGTGATGTAACCCCTTGCTTTTTTTTCAAATTTGGGTCAAAATTTAGATGTTTGTTTTTTGAATGCCATACGATAGTACTGATCGTTACGAGTCTAAAAAGGTATATCATTCCATAATTAGACAATATTTGGCTTAGATATTCAAAAAAATCATCAACTAAATGTTTACATCATGACTTAACCGTTTTTTGTCTATAATTTTGATATGATCCCCCGAATGTTTATTTATTGATTGCCAATCGATAGTAGGCTTCGTAACCTTTACAAAAAGGTATAACATTTTGAAATCAGACGGTATTTACCCGAGATATTCAATAAAAATCATCAAAAAAGGTTTGGTTTTTTGAGCCGACCCCGTTTATAGCAAAAAACGTGACCCCTTGCTTTTTTTTCAAATTTGGGTCAAAATTTAGATGTTTGTTTTTTGAATGCCAATCGATAGCACTGATCGTTACGAGTCTAAAAAGGTATATCATTCCATAATTGAACAATATTTGGCTTAGATATTCAAAAAAATCATCAACTAAATGCTTACATCATGACTTAACCATTTTTTGTCTATAATTTTGATATGATCCCCCGAATGTTTATTTATTGATTGCCAATCGATAGTAGGCTTCTTAACCTTTACAAAAAGGTATAACATTTTGAAATCAGACGGTATTTACCCGAGATATTCAATAAAAATCATCAAAAAAGGTTTGGTTTTTTAGCCGACCCCGTTTTTAGCAAAAAACGTGATGTAACCCCTTGCTTTTTTTTCAAATTTGGGTCAAAATTTAGATGTTTGTTTTTTGAATGCCATACGATAGTACTGATCGTTACGAGTCTAAAAAGGTATATCATTCCATAAGTAGACAATATTTGGCTTAGATATTCAACAAAATCATCAACTAAATGTTTACATCATGACTTAACCGTTTTTTGTCTATAATTTTGATATGATCCCCCGAATGTTTATTTATTGATTGCCAATCGATAGTAGGCTTCGTAACCTTTACAAAAAGGTATAACATTTTGAAATCAGACGGTATTTACCCGAGATATTCAATAAAAATCATCAAACAAGTTTTGATTTTCGAGCCGACCCCGTTTTTAGCAAAAAACGTGACCCCTTGCTTTTTTTTCAAATTTGGGTCAAAATTTAGATGTTTGTTTTTTGAATGCCAATCGATAGTACTGATCGTTACGAGTCTAAAAAGGTATATCATTCCATAATTAGACAATATTTGGCTTAGATATTCAACAAAATCATCAACTAAATGTTTACATCATGACTTAACCGTTTTTTGTCTATAATTTTGATATGATCCCCCGAATGTTTATTTATTGATTGCCAATCGATAGTAGGCTTCGTAACCTTTACAAAAAGGTATAACATTTTGAAATCAGACGGTATTTACCCGAGATATTCAATAAAAATCATCAAAAAAGGTTTAGTTTTTTGAGCTGACCCCGTTTTTGGCAAAAAACGTGATGTAACCCCTTGCTTTTTTTTCAAATTTGGGTCAAAATTTAGATGTTTGTTTTTTGAATGCCAATCGATAGTACTGATCGTTACGAGTCTAAAAAGGTATATCATTCCATAATTAGACAATATTTGGCTTAGATATTCAACAAAATCATCAACTAAATGTTTACATCATGACTTAACCGTTTTTTGTCTATAATTTTGATATGATCGCCCGAATGTTTATTTATTGATTGCCAATCTATAGTAGGCTTCGTAACCTTTACAAAAAGGTATAACATTTTGAAATCAGACGGTATTTACCCGAGATATTCAATAAAAATCATCAAAAAAGGTTTGGTTTTTTGAGCCGACCCCGTTTTTAGCAAAAAACGTGATGTAACCCCTTGCTTTTTTTTCAAATTTGGGTCAAAATTTAGATGTTTGTTTTTTGAATGCCATACGATAGTACTGATCGTTACGAGTCTAAAAAGGTATATCATTCCATAAGTAGACAATATTTGGCTTAGATATTCAACAAAATCATCAACTAAATGTTTACATCATGACTTAACCGTTTTTTGTCTATAATTTTGATATGATCCCCCGAATGTTTATTTATTGATTGCCAATCGATAGTAGGCTTCGTAACCTTTACAAAAAGGTATAACATTTTGAAATCAGACGGTATTTACCCGAGATATTCAATAAAAATCATCAAAAAAGGTTTAGTTTTTTGAGCTGACCCCGTTTTTGGCAAAAAACGTGATGTAACCCCTTGCTTTTTTTTCAAATTTGGGTCAAAATTTAGATGTTTGTTTTTTGAATGCCAATCGATAGTACTGATCGTTACGAGTCTAAAAAGGTATATCATTCCATAATTAGACAATATTTGGCTTAGATATTCAACAAAATCATCAACTAAATGTTTACATCATGACTTAACCGTTTTTTGTCTATAATTTTGATATGCCAATCTATAGTAGGCTTCGTAACCTTTACAAAAAGGTATAACATTTTGAAATCAGACGGTATTTACCCGAGATATTCAATAAAAATCATCAAAAAAGGTTTGGTTTTTTGAGCCGACCCCGTTTTTAGCAAAAAACGTGATGTAACCCCTTGCTTTTTTTTCAAATTTAGGTCAAAATTTAGATGTTTGTTTTTTGAATGCCAATCGATAGTACTGATCGTTACGAGTCTAAAAAGGTATATCATTCCATAATTAGACAATATTTGGCTTAGATATTCAAAAAAATCATCAACTAAATGCTTACATCATGACTTAACCGTTTTTTGTCTATAATTTTGATATGATCCCCCGAATGTTTATTTATTGATTGCCAATCGATAGTAGGCTTCGTAACCTTTACAAAAAGCTATAACATTTTGAAATCAGACGGTATTTAACCGAGATATTCAATAAAAATCATCAAAAAAGGTTTGGTTTTTTGAGCCGACCCCGTTTATAGCAAAAACGTGATGTAACCCCTTGCTTTTTTTTCAAATTTGGGTCAAAATTTAGATGTTTGTTTTTTGAATGCCAATCGATAGTACTGATCGTTACGAGTCTAAAAAGGTATATCATTCCATAATTAGACAATATTTGGCTTAGATATTCAAAAAAATCATCAACTAAATGCTTACATCATGACTTAACCGTTTTTTGTCTATAATTTTGATATGATCCCCCGAATGTTTATTTATTGATTGCCAATCGATAGTAGGCTTCGTAACCTTTACAAAAAGGTATAACATTTTGAAATCAGACGGTATTTACCCGAGATATTCAATAAAAATCATCAAAAAAGGTTTGGTTTTTTGAGCCGACCCCGTTTTTAGCAAAAAACGTGATGTAACCCCTTGCTTTTTTTTCAAATTTGGGTCAAAATTTAGATGTTTGTTTTTTGAATGCCAATCGATAGTACTGATCGTTACGAGTCTAAAAAGGTATATCATTCCATAATTGAACAATATTTGGCTTAGATATTCAAAAAAATCATCAACTAAATGTTTACATCATGACTTAACCGTTTTTTGTTTATAATTTTGATATGATCCCCCGAATGTTTATTTATTGATTGCCAATCGATAGTAGGTTTCGTAACCTTTACAAAAAGGTATAACATTTTGAAATCAGACGGTATTTACCCGAGATATTCAATAAAAATCATCAAAAAAGGTTTGGTTTTTTGAGCCGACCCCGTTTTTAGCAAAAAACGTGATGTAACCCCTTGCTTTTTTTTCAAATTTGGGTCAAAATTTAGATGTTTGTTTTTTGAATGCCAATCGATAGTACTGATCGTTACGAGTCTAAAAAGGTATATCATTCCATAAGTAGACAATATTTGGCTTAGATATTCAACAAAATCATCAACTAAATGTTTACATCATGACTTAACCGTTTTTTGTCTATAATTTTGATATGATCCCCCGAATGTTTATTTATTGATTGCCAATCGATAGTAGGCTTCGTAACCTTTACAAAAAGGTATAACATTTTGAAATCAGACGGTATTTAACCGAGATATTCAATAAAAATCATCAAAAAAGGTTTGGTTTTTTGAGCCGACCCCGTTTATAGCAAAAACGTGATGTAACCCCTTGCTTTTTTTTCAAATTTGGGTCAAAATTTAGATGTTTGTTTTTTGAATGCCAATCGATAGTACTGATTGTTACGAGTCTAAAAAGGTATATCATTCCATAATTGAACAATATTTGGCTTAGATATTGAAAAAAATCATCAACTAAATGCTTACATCATGACTTAACCGTTTTTTGTCTATAATTTTGATATGATCCCCCGAATGTTTATTTGTTGATTGCCAATCGATAGTAGGCTTCGTACGGTATTTACCCGAGATATTCAATAAAAATCATCAAAAAAGGTTTGGTTTTTTGAGCCGACCCCGTTTTTAGCAAAAAACGTGATGTAACCCCTTGCTTTTTTTTCAAATATGGGTAAAAATTTAGATGTTTGTTTTTTGAATGCCAATCGATAGTACTGATCGTTACGAGTCTAAAAAGGTATATCATTCCATAATTAGACAATATTTGGCTTAGATATTCAAAAAAATCATCAACTAAATGCTTACATCATGACTTAACCGTTTTTTGTCTATAATTTTGATATGATCCCCCGAATGTTTATTTATTGATTGCCAATCGATAGTAGGCTTCGTAACCTTTACAAAAAGGTATAACATTTTGAAATCAGACGGTATTTAACCGAGATATTCAATAAAAATCATCAAAAAAGGTTTGGTTTTTTGAGCCGACCCCGTTTATAGCAAAAACGTGATGTAACCCCTTGCTTTTTTTTCAAATTTGGGTCAAAATTTAGATGTTTGTTTTTTGAATGCCAATCGATAGTACTGATTGTTACGAGTCTAAAAAGGTATATCATTCCATAATTGAACAATATTTGGCTTAGATATTGAAAAAAATCATCAACTAAATGCTTACATCATGACTTAACCGTTTTTTGTCTATAATTTTGATATGATCCCCCGAATGTTTATTTGTTGATTGCCAATCGATAGTAGGCTTCGTACGGTATTTACCCGAGATATTCAATAAAAATCATCAAAAAAGGTTTGGTTTTTTGAGCCGACCCCGTTTTTAGCAAAAAACGTGATGTAACCCCTTGCTTTTTTTTCAAATATGGGTAAAAATTTAGATGTTTGTTTTTTGAATGCCAATCGATAGTACTGATCGTTACGAGTCTAAAAAGGTATATCATTCCATAATTAGACAATATTTGGCTTAGATATTCAAAAAAATCATCAACTAAATGCTTACATCATGACTTAACCGTTTTTTGTCTATAATTTTGATATGATCCCCCGAATGTTTATTTATTGATTGCCAATCGATAGTAGGCTTCGTAACCTTTACAAAAAGGTATAACATTTTGAAATCAGACGGTATTTACCCGAGATATTCAATAAAAATCATCAAAAAAGGTTTGGTTTTTTGAGCCGACCCCGTTTTTAGCAAAAAACGTGATGTAACCCCTTGCTTTTTTTTCAAATTTGGGTCAAAATTTAGATGTTTGTTTTTTGAATGCCAATCGATAGTACTGATCGTTACGAGTCTAAAAAGGTATATCATTCCATAATTGAACAATATTTGGCTTAGATATTCAAAAAAATCATCAACTAAATGTTTACATCATGACTTAACCGTTTTTTGTTTATAATTTTGATATGATCCCCCGAATGTTTATTTATTGATTGCCAATCGATAGTAGGTTTCGTAACCTTTACAAAAAGGTATAACATTTTGAAATCAGACGGTATTTACCCGAGATATTCAATAAAAATCATCAAAAAAGGTTTGGTTTTTTGAGCCGACCCCGTTTTTAGCAAAAAACGTGATGTAACCCCTTGCTTTTTTTTCAAATTTGGGTCAAAATTTAGATGTTTGTTTTTTGAATGCCAATCGATAGTACTGATTGTTACGAGTCTAAAAAGGTATATCATTCCATAATTGAACAATATTTGGCTTAGATATTGAAAAAAATCATCAACTAAATGCTTACATCATGACTTAACCGTTTTTTGTCTATAATTTTGATATGATCCCCCGAATGTTTATTTGTTGATTGCCAATCGATAGTAGGCTTCGTACGGTATTTACCCGAGATATTCAATAAAAATCATCAAAAAAGGTTTGGTTTTTTGAGCCGACCCCGTTTTTAGCAAAAAACGTGATGTAACCCCTTGCTTTTTTTTCAAATATGGGTAAAAATTTAGATGTTTGTTTTTTGAATGCCAATCGATAGTACTGATCGTTACGAGTCTAAAAAGGTATATCATTCCATAATTAGACAATATTTGGCTTAGATATTCAAAAAAATCATCAACTAAATGCTTACATCATGACTTAACCGTTTTTTGTCTATAATTTTGATATGATCCCCCGAATGTTTATTTATTGATTGCCAATCGATAGTAGGCTTCGTAACCTTTACAAAAAGGTATAACATTTTGAAATCAGACGGTATTTAACCGAGATATTCAATAAAAATCATCAAAAAAGGTTTGGTTTTTTGAGCCGACCCCGTTTATAGCAAAAACGTGATGTAACCCCTTGCTTTTTTTCAAATTTGGGTCAAAATTTAGATGTTTGTTTTTTGAATGCCAATCGATAGTACTGATCGTTACGAGTCTAAAAAGGTATATCATTCCATAGTTGAACAATATTTGGCTTAGATATTCAACAAAATCATCAACTAAATGTTTACATCATGACTTAACCGTTTTTTGTCTATAATTTTGATATGATCCCCCGAATGTTTATTTATTGATTGCCAATCGATAGTAGGCTTCGTAACCTTTACAAAAAGGTATAACATTTTGAAATCAGACGGTATTTACCCGAGATATTCAATAAAAATCATCAAAAAAGGTTTGGTTTTTTGAGCCGACCCCGTTTTTAGCAAAAAACGTGATGTAACCCCTTGCTTTTTTTTCAAATTTGGGTCAAAATTTAGATGTTTGTTTTTTGAATGCCAATCGATAGTACTGATCGTTACGAGTCTAAAAAGGTATATCATTCCATAATTGAACAATATTTGGCTTAGATATTCAAAAAAATCATCAACTAAATGTTTACATCATGACTTAACCGTTTTTTGTTTATAATTTTGATATGATCCCCCGAATGTTTATTTATTGATTGCCAATCGATAGTAGGCTTCGTAACCTTTACAAAAAGGTATAACATTTTGAAATCAGACGGTATTTACCCGAGATATTTAATAAAAATCATCAAAAAAGGTTTGGTTTTTTGAGCCGACCCCGTTTATAGCAAAAAACGTGATGTAACAACCCCTTGCTTTTTTTTTCAAATTTGGGTCAAAATTTAGATGTTTGTTTTTTGAATGCCATACGATAGTACTGATCGTTACGAGTCTAAAAAGGTATATCATTCCATAATTGAACAATATTTGGCTTAGATATTCAAAAAAATCATCAACTAAATGCTTACATCATGACTTAACCGTTTTTTGTCTATAATTTTGATATGATCCCCCGAATGTTTATTTATTGATTGCCAATCGATAGTAGGCTTCGTACGGTATTTACCCGAGATATTCAATAAAAATCATCAAAAAAGGTTTGGTTTTTTGAGCCGACCCCGTTTTTAGCAAAAAACGTGATGTAACCCCTTGCTTTTTTTTCAAATATGGGTAAAAATTTAGATGTTTGTTTTTTGAATGCCAATCGATAGTACTGATCGTTACGAGTCTAAAAAGGTATATCATTCCATAATTAGACAATATTTGGCTTAGATATTCAAAAAAATCATCAACTAAATGCTTACATCATGACTTAACCGTTTTTTGTCTATAATTTTGATATGATCCCCCGAATGTTTATTTATTGATTGCCAATCGATAGTAGGCTTCGTAACCTTTACAAAAAGGTATAACATTTTGAAATCAGACGGTATTTAACCGAGATATTCAATAAAAATCATCAAAAAAGGTTTGGTTTTTTGAGCCGACCCCGTTTATAGCAAAAACGTGATGTAACCCCTTGCTTTTTTTCAAATTTGGGTCAAAATTTAGATGTTTGTTTTTTGAATGCCAATCGATAGTACTGATCGTTACGAGTCTAAAAAGGTATATCATTCCATAGTTGAACAATATTTGGCTTAGATATTCAACAAAATCATCAACTAAATGTTTACATCATGACTTAACCGTTTTTTGTCTATAATTTTAATATGATCCCCCGAATGTTTATTTATTGATTGCCAATCGATAGTAGGCTTCGTAACCTTTACAAAAAGGTATAACATTTTGAAATCAGACGGTATTTACCCGAGATATTCAATAAAAATCATCAAAAAAGGTTTGGTTTTTTGAGCCGACCCCGTTTTTAGCAAAAAACGTGATGTAACCCCTTGCTTTTTTTTCAAATTTGGGTCAAAATTTAGATGTTTGTTTTTTGAATGCCAATCGATAGTACTGATCGTTACGAGTCTAAAAAGGTATATCATTCCATAATTGAACAATATTTGGCTTAGATATTCAAAAAAATCATCAACTAAATGTTTACATCATGACTTAACCGTTTTTTGTTTATAATTTTGATATGATCCCCCGAATGTTTATTTATTGATTGCCAATCGATAGTAGGCTTCGTAACCTTTACAAAAAGGTATAACATTTTGAAATCAGACGGTATTTACCCGAGATATTTAATAAAAATCATCAAAAAAGGTTTGGTTTTTGAGCCGACCCCGTTTATAGCAAAAACGTGATGTAACCCCTTGCTTTTTTTTTCAAATTTGGGTCAAAATTTAGATGTTTGTTTTTTGAATGCCATACGATAGTACTGATCGTTACGAGTCTAAAAAGGTATATCATTCCATAATTGAACAATATTTGGCTTAGATATTCAAAAAAATCATCAACTAAATGCTTACATCATGACTTCACCGTTTTTTGTCTATAATTTTGATATGATCCCCCGAATGTTTATTTATTGATTGCCAATCGATAGTAGGCTTCGTACGGTATTTACCCGAGATATTCAATAAAAATCATCAAAAAAGGTTTGGTTTTTTGAGCCGACCCCGTTTTTAGCAAAAAACGTGATGTAACCCCTTGCTTTTTTTTCAAATATGGGTAAAAATTTAGATGTTTGTTTTTTGAATGCCAATCGATAGTACTGATCGTTACGAGTCTAAAAAGGTATATCATTCCATAATTAGACAATATTTGGCTTAGATATTCAAAAAAATCATCAACTAAATGCTTACATCATGACTTAACCGTTTTTTGTCTATAATTTTGATATGATCCCCCGAATGTTTATTTATTGATTGCCAATCGATAGTAGGCTTCGTACGGTATTTACCCGAGATATTCAATAAAAATCATCAAAAAAGGTTTGGTTTTTTGAGCCGACCCCGTTTTTAGCAAAAAACGTGATGTAACCCCTTGCTTTTTTTTCAAATATGGGTAAAAATTTAGATGTTTGTTTTTTGAATGCCAATCGATAGTACTGATCGTTACGAGTCTAAAAAGGTATATCATTCCATAATTAGACAATATTTGGCTTAGATATTCAAAAAAATCATCAACTAAATGCTTACATCATGACTTAACCGTTTTTTGTCTATAATTTTGATATGATCCCCCGAATGTTTATTTATTGATTGCCAATCGATAGTAGGCTTCGTACGGTATTTACCCGAGATATTCAATAAAAATCATCAAAAAAGGTTTGGTTTTTTGAGCCGACCCCGTTTTTAGCAAAAAACGTGATGTAACCCCTTGCTTTTTTTTCAAATATGGGTAAAAATTTAGATGTTTGTTTTTTGAATGCCAATCGATAGTACTGATCGTTACGAGTCTAAAAAAGTATATCATTCCATAATTAGACAATATTTGGCTTAGATATTCAAAAAAATCATCAACTAAATGCTTACATCATGACTTAACCGTTTTTTGTCTATAATTTTGATATGATCCCCCGAATGTTTATTTATTGATTGCCAATCGATAGTAGGCTTTGTAACCTTTACAAAAAGGTATAACATTTTGAAATCAGACGGTATTTACCCGAGATATTCAATAAAAATCATCAAAAAAGGTTTGGTTTTTTGAGCCGACCCCGTTTATAGCAAAAAACGTGATGTAACCCCTTGCTTTTTTTTTCAAATTTGGGTCAAAATTTAGATGTTTGTTTTTTGAATGCCAATCGATAGTACTGATCGTTACGAGTCTAAAAAGGTATATCATTCCATAATTAGACAATATTTGGCTTAGATATTCAAAAAAATCATCAACTAAATGCTTACATCATGACTTAACCGTTTTTTGTCTATAATTTTGATATGATCCCCCGAATGTTTATTTATTGATTGCCAATCAATAGTAGGCTTCGTAACCTTTACAAAAAGGTATAACATTTTGAAATCAGACGGTATTTAACCGAGATATTCAATAAAAATCATCAAAAAAGGTTTGGTTTTTTGAGCCGACCCCGTTTATAGCAAAAAACGTGATGTAACCCCTTGCTTTTTTTTCAAATTTGGGTCAAAATTTAGATGTTTGTTTTTTGAATGCCAATCGATAGTACTGATCGTTACGAGTCTAAAAAGGTATATCATTCCATAATTAGACAATATTTGGCTTAGATATTCAAAAAAATCATCAACTAAATGCTTACATCATGACTTAACCGTTTTTTGTCTATAATTTTGATATGATCCCCAGAAGGTTTATTTATTGATTGCCAATCGATAGTAGGCTTCGTAACCTTTACAAAAAGGTATAACATTTTGAAATCAGACGGTATTTACCCGAGATATTCAATAAAAATCATCAAAAAAGGTTTGGTTTTTTGAGCCGACCCCGTTTACAGCAAAAAACGTGATGTAACCCCTTGCTTTTTTTTCAAATTTGGGTAAAAATTTAGATGTTTGTTTTTTGAATGCCAATCGATAGTACTGATCGTTACGAGTCTAAAAAGGTATATCATTCCATAATTAGACAATATTTGGCTTAGATATTCAAAAAAATCATCAACTAAATGCTTACATCATGACTTAACCGTTTTTTGTCTATAATTTTGATATGATCCCCCGAATGTTTATTTATTGATTGCCAATCGATAGTAGGCTTCGTAACCTTTACAAAAAGGTATAACATTTTGAAATCAGACGGTATTTACCCGAGATATTCAATAAAAATCATCAAAAAAGGTTTGGTTTTTTGAGCCGACCCCGTTTATAGCAAAAAACGTGATGTAACCCCTTGCTTTTTTTTCAAATTTGGGTCAAAATTTAGATGTTTGTTTTTTGAATGCCAATCGATAGTACTGATCGTTACGAGTCTAAAAAGGTATATCATTCCATAATTGAACAATATTTGGCTTAGATATTCAACAAAATCATCAACTAAATATTTACATCATGACTTAACCGTTTTTTGTCTATAATTTTGATATGATCCCCGAATGTTTATTTATTGATTGCCAATCGATAGTAGGCTTCGTGACCTTTACAAAAAGGTATAACATTTTGAAATCAGACGGTATTTACCCGAGATATTCAATAAAAATCATCAAAAAAGGATTGTTTTTTGAGCCGACCCCGTTTTTAGCAAAAAACGTGACCCTTGCTTTTTTTCAAATTTGGGTCAAAATTTAGATGTTTGTTTTTTGAATGCCAATCGATAGTACTGATCGTTACGAGTCTAAAAAGGTATATCATTCCATAATTGAACAATATTTGGCTTAGATATTCAACAAAATCATCAACTAAATATTTACATCATGACTTAACCGTTTTTTGCCTATAATTTTGATATAATCCCCCGAATGTTTATTTATTGATTGCCAATCGATAGTAGGCTTCGTAACCTTTACAAAAAGGTATAACATTTTGAAATCAGACGGTATTTACCCGAGATATTCAATAAAAATCATCAAAAAGTTTTGATTTTCGAGCCGACCCCGTTTTTAGCAAAAAACGTGATGTAACCCCTTGCTTATTTTCAAATTTAAGTCATTGCCGAATAGCAATCGAAAGTAGTGATCAAGTCCAAAAAAGTATATCATTCAAGGATCGTAACGTAATGTGGCCGAGATATTCGAAAATTTTGACATATTGACTGAACCGTGCAAAATGAAATACTTTTCTAAAATACATAGATCAAACTTGTTTAGCAAAAACGGTTGGTCTTTGATAGCCAAGTTTTTTAATGTAGATTAATTGGGGCAATCTTTATTACAATAGCGTCGATTCTGATATTAGATACTTTTGATGCCAATTTAATTATTATGGATTTGCACGAGTCCAAAAAGACTGAGATAAGTTCGTTTTACAGCTATGCATAAACATTCCAAGAGCTGATTATCAACAAAGGCTAAATGGTATTTCGCAAGATAAATAAACCATATGCGATTGTGACAAGAATACTCGTAACCAGACACATTCTGGATACGATACAAATCCAAGCCATACAACCATATGGTCACGAAGTTAATATGTTTGGCTCAAGCAGTCGCAGCTGAGAGCTGGGAATGGCTGGGAGTGCACTAAAGTTGACATTAAACAAACAGAGCGTTTTATTCATAGCATTCAATGAGAGAAATGCTGCCCAAAAGTGAATTGTGCACACGCTGCGCCACTTCACATACAAAGACACACACACTCGGCTGCTCACTCCGCTGGCTGTCTGTTGGGCAGACAGCGTGTCTATCAATGCTGCTGCAACTGAAAGTGGGAAACAGGAACGGGGTTCGGGGCTGTTGACACAAGTCCGCACACCGGGCAGGAACTAATTTGGCAGAAGTGAGCGAGATATATTCTGAAAATGAAATCTAAACATCTGCAAAATTACGCGCATAAATCCTTTAACACTTTTGTTTTTGGACGCCGACCTATGAGTTCTGGACTTGGGGGTTGCACTCGCCACGCAGGGGCTCGTCAAATTAGCCCACTTCAGGCTGTGGCATGCAGCGTGCTCATAGCGGGTGCAACAACTGCTGCGGCTCCTCTTCAAACGCAGCCTTTGTTTACACACTTCACAAGGCCTGGCAGTGTCCTTTTTTTCTTCCTTATTTACACATACATATTTATATAGATTTTTTTTTTGCCTGTCCAGCACTCAGCGCGCGTGTTGTTGATGACTTTCTCTCCCTCTCTTTCGCTCTCTTTGAGCCGTATGCAGCTGCAGTTGTTATTGTTGCCAAGACGTTGGTTGCCTATCAAAATAAAAATAGCTTGGCCTACGCCTGGAGTGGGTCATGCGTCTTGGCAAAACAAACAATGCAATGACACCACCCGCCCCAAGCCACAACGCTCTTCTACTTGACTGCTCCTCAATGGGCATGTGGACGTGAATGAATTGTTGCCTAGGTCGGAGCCTGCCTCTAATGACCCCTATCCCTCTATACCTTTAAACCTAATCATATATCGATGATTCTTTGCTCTGTTCTGCTCTGCTTGCTGCTTGATTTCACACACAAACGCCACAAGGTGGTCCCCTATACCCCATCTCTCTCTCCTTGTCTCTCTCTCTCTCTACTCCATGCGGCGAGCATCCTTGGGCACATTTTGAAGCAGTCTTGTGTGGCTGCCAGTGGCTTCTTTTTTACCACTTTCTAACCTCAGTCTGCCAGTTTACTTGTTCTTGATGCCTCTTTAGCGCTTATCATGCTCAAATGATAATTGAAGTGCCACACAAAAACTATTTATCCTCGGGCTGTCGAGCGTACTCCTCTGGCTGTTGCCGTTGTTGCTGTTGTGGTTATTCAATATAACTCAGCTCACAATACAACCACTCGCACACGCATACACACATTCACATAAACAGAGAGACACCCGTACAAATAATGCGTGCAGTGAAGCCCGCGCTACCCTTTGCTGTTTTTTGTTTTTAGACATTTTATTAAATTTGTTTCTAGTACCCAAACATTTTGCTTGGGTACCGTCAATCCTGTTCCGGTCGAGTCCTGTGACATTTTCCACTTTTTGCCCATTGTCAATTTGATTTCATTACTTCTGTCGCCGTCGCTGATGTCGTCATCATTTCTACCTATTAATAAAGGCTGTCGTAGGGCTTTACCATTTGCATTTGGCTAGGGTATTATTCGTTTGTTGCCAGGGCTAATTGAATTGTCGCGCTGATTGGAATCTCTTGCAGATACCAAATGAGTCAAAATATATGTATATATATATATATATATACACTGTTTATATATGAGTTAGTTAATCTTTATGACACCCCGTAAATAATAATTTGTAGCTTTTGTTATGGCCACGGTAAATTCATGGTTTAGGAAAGACCTTACTTCGAGCTAGCTTAATTACACACACGCCCCCAAATGGTAGTGATTATGGGCAATAAAACTTCACAATTGTTCGCGGAGCTTGCACAGGTGACTGCACAATACAGATATGCATAAAACTGAATCGAGTTATGGGCCCATAACAAGGCAAGGTCAAATGGGAATGAACAAATAAGAGCACATTTTTCTAAAAGAATAATTGAATAAAGAGTTTTCCCTGCTTATATTTATTCATCCGAATATACAATGCTGATTTGCAATGAAAATTTATGAAAATAATCATTGATTTGTTTCAAAAATATAAAAATACTTTTACTCGGAAATATCATCGTTCAATTAATGGATTTTCGATGACTATATCCCCTATGATAGCCCATATCATAGTACCGGCACTGTAGAAAACCACATTTTTAGCCATGAATGTCAGCAGGCCTCATCGGCATCATCAACAGTTTCTTGGCATGCAGAGCATTGAAAGCAGTTACAGGAACAACCAGCATAACAAGTGAAGCCAAAACAAGAAAAACAGAAGTTAAGTTTTGTGCAAAATCGCCGTAGCCAAAGCCCTAACTTAAGCCAAAAGCCAACTAGAAGTTGCCAAAAGCACAAGACAAAAGAAGAAAGCCAGAAACAGCATCAGGCAAAGGCAGCAGCAGTAGCTGAAGGAGCGCCAAACTTTTGTGCACAGCGCCATGTTTGGTTTGTCTTGGCAGTTTCCGCCTCTTCCTTTTGTGCCTGTCTGTGTGTGTGTGTGTGTGTGTGTGTGTGTGTGTAAGTGGGTGAGCCAGTGCGACAGCAAAGAGCCAAGGCTGGTTGACTGCTCAACTGACAGTTTGCTGCGTTTTTATATGCCTGCGCATATACAGGGTGACACTGCCTTTGTCAATGAGCCGTGGCCATGCTGCGGGCAATTGCATCACCCAGTTGCAACTAGCCAAACAAAAAGTAGAAAGCAAAGTGCAAAAAAGGCAAGGCCACCGTTTGCAGCATGTATTTGGTCCACTCAAAGCTGCAGCAGCTGCAGCAGCAGCAGTGGCCGCAACACCAACTGCTTACAGCAACAAAAAAAGCCATAAGAAATGGCCATTGCAGCTTGCAGCGAACACGCCAAAGTTGCCGCGACTCTCAGTATGTCTTTGTGCGCAATCAGCAAACACCAAACGCCAAACACCACAGCCACCCGCAGCAAACCAACCGCCCAGCTGAGAAGTTTGCCTGAAATTTATGCCAAGACGATAAAAAATAAAAGTTCAAGTCAGTGGCTGATGACGGCTGCGACAACGAGAACGACAACAAGAACGACAACGACAACAGGCACGACGACGACGACTGCCATGCAGTTCCCCTGCGAAAGGGCTTTGACGGCATGCGCACCAGGGAAAATGGTTGCCGGGGAAGCCGGCCAGCCAATCGGAGCGCGTCTGAGGTGTGGCCTTTGCGAGCGAAGGGAAATTACGCTTGAGTAAATTTCCCTCGCTGCTAATAATCACTTGAGACATGCGCTGTACACGGCAGGGGCACTGGGTTTGGGGGTTGGACCATTGGCTGGCATTGTTGCATGCAACCCTTCGCATGCAGCGGGAAATTCCCAGCCTCATACTCAGTCCCAGTTGCCAGCTACCAGTTGTTGTTGCCGTTGCTTTTGTAAACATGCGCAGGCGCAATGAAACTCTGTGTGTGTGTGTGTGTGTGTGTATGTTGTATGCGGGGGTACATTTTAGGCTGGGACTTTTGGCCGCCGCAGTCAGCAGTCGGCTTCGAGCACTGGAGGCAAAGTGAAATGCTTTGATTTCGCAGATTGTTCGATCACACGCAAACTGACAGCGGACACAGCTGGTTGTCAGCGCGCTTGCCACAGTATCCGGCATATATAAATATAAATATAAAATACGTTGAAGAACTCGTGCAAGTGTTGAGTGTTGCGTTCGTGTTTACAGTTTTGTTTATCCGTGTGCGACTTGTGTGCAACTCTTAATATTATATGTTAGTCTTGCATGTGCTTTAAGGAACACGCAATTGCAAATTGAACTGCAAAAATATAAATAAAATAAATAAAAACAAAAGCAAAAAGGAAGCGTGAACCCGCGTCTAACTGTGTCAATACAATGTTGGAGTTTTATCCAATGCCCACGAACCTCAATCAAGTCGGTGGCAGTTTATATTCGCTGCAGCAGAATCATGGCGGCGCACGTTTCCTGGACAGTCCCAGTGCAACGGCAAATGTAAACAGCAACATGACAACTGCCTGTTTGCCCAACAGCAGCAGCGGCAGCAGCAGCAGCAACAACAACAGTAATATCCATAGCAACAACAACAGCAACAACATCAATTTGGCAGCAAGCATTTCCGGCAGCAGCAGCAACAACCCGACAGCAACAGCTTCATTAACGGCATCTGTAATTTCCTCACAACAACAACACCAACAACAGCAGCAACACGCGGTCTCACCAGCGCCAATTAACAGCTGCCCAACGCCCACAGGTCACAGTCCCATCAACAACAACAATAACAACAGCAACAGCAACAACAACAACAGCAATAACAATAACAGCAAGAGCCAAAACTCCGCCTGCAACACATTAACAGCTGCTGCTGCCGCAACAACAGCAACAGCAGCCATCTCTGCGCCAGCAACAGCAGCAACTGGAGCGGGCACCGCATCGACGGCGTCGGCGTTGGCGCTGGCGTCAGCATCGAAATTGTCTGCTGATTGCAGTGGACGCACAGGTATGTTCCAAAAGTATTTTGCACCGGCAGTTGAGGCATTTACCGGCTCGTTCTGGTTCCGTTTCCGTTGGGGCTGCCACGTTTTTCGTTTTTGGCATACTTGTGTGTGCTGCGTGGCGTGTGGGGCATGGCCAGATTCTGGCTGTCTGGCTGGAGAGTTTTGGTGGTGGTGCGGGCGGGCGGGCAGGCGGGCAGTCGTTCATGTAGGCGTCGTAGGCGAACGTTGCTCGAAGCCGGATATGCGTGGCTTTTCGTCCGGTGTTCAACTTACGGCTAGTTTGCATCGCTCCCGTTCTTGTTGCTGCTGCTGCCCCTGCCCGCTGCACACCCCGCTCAAAGTTGGCCCAAATTATTTTCGCAATTTGCGTGTGATATTCTAGGTTTTGGGGCTTCGTCTCGATATTGCCGCTGATGTGGCTGGCTGCTGCTTGAAGCTTTAATGCACTTTCAATTTGTTAAGTTCATCAAGTTCTCAGGATTCTGGAACGAAATGGGTTTTTAGTAAATGCGTTTTGTTTTGAAATCCGTTTAACAGAAGATACGATTTTATAAGCAGAATCCTTTATTCCACATTCCATTTAGGTAACTTGATTAAATCATAATTCTGAGGATTGTCGGCAGTTCTGCTTTGTAAAATTCGTATATGAATTTAATTTTGTTATTTGCATTATTCAAATTGTAAAAATAAACTTTACTGCTCTTCTTACGAGTTCCAAAAAATAAATAAGTAGAGCTTATTAGCTTGAATATATGTTTGGATGAAGAGCTTTAAACTTTGTTTGCCTGATAAGTTAAGCTAGAAAACAGAAATATGTTACAAAAAATACTTATTAAAACATTTCAGTAGGCATTTCAATATGGCTAGTTTTGGTGTTTAAAACAATTATTTTCGCGCACGCTAAATAATTAAATGTTTGGAAATGTATTTATGAATTAGCTAAGTTAAATCTGCCCAAGGACAATTTGTGTTTGGCTTTTGGAGCGATTTCAAATAAAAGCACACAAACCAAACTTGTGGCCAGGGCATAACCAAATAAATGTCAATTGATATTCGTGTGACAAATGCACTTGAAAGCGTAAAGCATGCAATTATAATAACAATTGTTCGTTCCGACGGCAAAAGCATTGCCAAAAGTATGAACGCAAGTTGACCACAAAATAATTTTGACAATGACGCATGTTATGTGTGAGTGTGTGTGTGTGTGTGCGTGTACAGGGCGATTAAGGCATGCAACAGACTAGCACACACACGCACACCCCCACGCATGCAGGCGCCTCCAAGTAGGCAGCACTTTTTAGCAGCTGCAACGAAAGTGTTGCTGGCAAACTTTACGAAATTCTGGCCAAAATGCAAAGTGTGCAAACAATGTGTGATGCATATGCGAACCCGGACCCCAACTGGGCGAGCTCTGTCAAGCACGCAAATATTTCGCCACACACACACACACACCGACACACACACACATACAGAGAACCACACGTTTGTGCTGTTGGCTTTATGCTTGTATTTGCATATGAAATGTCTATTAATGGCTGGCCAAAATGGCAGCAAATAGTTTCCGTTTGCCAATCACTTTGGTGCTAGACTTGAGCATTGCTCATCTATGAATTTGAATTTGAATTTGAATTTGACGCCAAAACCAAACTTTAGCCCCCAACCCAACCCAAGCCAACCCGAAACCCCAAAACCAACTGCAGCACCATCAGCTGCAAGTGGGCGAGGAATTTCATGGCATTTGTGGCTGCCTCAGCGTTTTGGCGACCCAAGCTCGGAAATGAACACACTCAACGCTTAACAGCCAGCAGCCTGCCACATGCAACCTGCTGCCTGCTGCCTGCAGTCCGCCCCAGCTATGCGCCGTGGGTCTCAGCATATCTGGTTGCTGCGGCGCCTTCAGCTTGGCACTGCCTGTGCAACTGAGTCAATACATATACATACAAAAACCCACACACACACACAAACACACATATCACCATATGTGGCATATCCTCCATATGCATAGCTTTGCCACTTTCACTAGACGGTGGCTGTGCGGGGCTTTAAATTGCGGCCGCTGTAATTAAAGCCGTCGTATCATGAGCTGTCACAAGCTGTCTGCCAAAATCTCCGTGCCACGTGGACTATTTGGCTGCGACTTGAGCCCAAAATTTATGCCACAACTTTGGCTGCCTGTCAATTTATCATCATAGAGCTGCGCTCGCCTGTCAATGTGTCAATAAGTGCGCCATAAAGCTTGGCCAACGGTGGATTGGGGGATGAGCTCTACTGCCTGCCTCTGTCCTAATCAGAGACGCCGTTCGTTCGCTGATAAGCCACAGGAATGATAACACGATCACAGCTGATAAGAGCGTTTGGGTGCTGTTGTCTATTAACTGTTTGTATATGTTTATGGGTGCCCAGGTTTATCGGCGTGTTGATTTTGGGAATTATCTGCTGTTTAATCGCGCACATTTGACATGAGTGCGCCGCACTTGTTTTAGCTGTGTTTGCGTTTGTATTCCGACAAGTTGGGCCTGATCAAGGCGACGGCTAATCAATCGGCAGCCCCGCGGCAGACTTCTGTTGCGCTGCCAATTGTACATTTATTGAATGCGAACAACGATAAATACACATTTCAAATTGTATATCTCATATGCATAGCTCGTATCATCACATTTCGCAAATGCGTCAAGCACACACAGAAATTGTCCGCTTGCCTTTTGGCTTTTGGCTGCAACAAAACGAAAAATGCCGCTCCATAAAACTGCAACAAAAGGCCATAAATTCCGATTAGATTACACAAAGCGAAATGTCAATGGTTTGGCAACACAAAAAGACAATTCCCCACACAATATCGCATTCACAATGGTCACAGGACGAGCAGCAGACTGAGAAAAAAGAAAAACAAAGAAATTGCCAATTCAAAAACGGGACTTACCAAATGATCCTGTGCAGCGTGTCCAAACTCTAGCCTAAAACTTTTCCGCAGCAATATTTTCGCGTTATCACAATGCGATTGGACATATGTATAAACATACACACACCCGCACACACACACACACGTTTGGAGCAATGCAGCTGCTTTTTATAGCATACTTTTGAGGGCGCGCTTTATATCAAGCGATATGCCAACAGCTATACCCATCCATAGTCATCATCAGGGCTGCTGCCTGCTCCCGCTTCTCCCGCTGCTCCTCCTCTTGTCAACTTTATGCTGCGCTGGCTTAGCACACACAACACAGGCAGCTGCACAGCCATGAGTATTGGGTTTAAGCTGTTTTGGCTGCTCGTTTAGCTCCCAAACATACACACTCAGACACACACACATAAGCACATAAATATGCATAGATCAGGGAGGGGCTGCCATTGTGCCAGCCATAAATCATGCACATTTTTGCTGCCCGTGAGCCACAGTCATATAATATGGGAGCAGCGCCGCCTGCCACCAGCCCCGTCCCACCCTGTCATTCATTTTTCAGTTGCTGCCATCCAATTCTCATGGCGCTCGTCATTTTGCCTTTTTTTATGTTTACAGCAGCTTTTGGCTGTGTGTGTTAGAGAGTTTTTTCGGGGTACTACTTTTTATGACTGGTTTACAGTTTCAAGTGTGCGTGCATGTGCACAGATTAGTCGAGTTAGTCACAGACACATATTAATCTTTGTGCAGGGCATTCCTGCTGTACCAGGATCTAGCGTGTAGCTAGCTATAACTAGACGGTATTTTATTTGGTATAAAGCCTTTAAATAAGTGCTCCCTAGATTTCTTAGATTATCTTATTCTTTGTAAAAACTAAGTGTTGGAAATATAGAAACAGGCGGAGCAGACGACCCACAATTAACAGTCGAGTAGATATAGTCTGCCTGTCCATCCGTTCCTCTGGTTGAGCTCACCAAACATAAATTATGTTTAATTATACTACAGTATGTATGGAGTGATATTTATTATATATGATATTTGCAGTGAGTCAGTCTTGAAGTAGCCTCAGCTGGCGCCATGCTAATTTTCAAGCTTAGACTAATCGTGTGCCACATCAAAGGTAAATCCTTGCAACAGCTTTCGGCTTCCCGCTTCAATTGAAAGTGCGCTTCTATTGGCCTTTGGGCTCATCAATTTCAGACTCGCAAAATTGTAGCAAACTTTACGTTTCAATTACGCATCAAGGAGCTATCAATACAAGCTGTTACATTCGGCGACGGCGACAGATAATTTTTTTTTGTTTTTATTTTCTTTTTGCTTTTGCTTTTTTGTTTGGAAACACTTTTGACTGCCAGGAGCCAGAAGTGCGAAACAATGAGCATAAGCACAACAGCAGACGGGACAAAAACATTTTCACACGATTTGACAACGTCCTCGCCTTCGTACTTCATACTTCATTCTCCGCCCCCACCGTCATTCTTCATGCCTGTTGTCCTCCTGCAGCAACATATGCTGCCAGCACGTAGGGGATCAGCTTTTTTTTGGGCGTACAGTGGGCTAACAAATCGATTTTATCACTCACTAACAAGCATTATTTCTGTTCGTTTTTTTTTCGCTTACTCGTAGAAGTGGGCCACATCAAGTGCGAGAAGAACTATGAGCTGTGCGAGGGCTGCGGCCAGAAGATCCACGACCGCTATCTGATGAACGTGGGCGATGCCAACTGGCACGAGCAGTGCCTGGCCTGCTGCTACTGCGGCATTCAGCTGCACCACACTTGCTACGTGCGCAACTCGAAGCTCTACTGTAAGCTGGACTACGATCGGCTGTTTGGGGTGAAGTGCGCCGCCTGCTGTCATGCCATATTGCCGCAGGAGCTGGTGATGCGGCCCATACCCAACTATGTATTCCATCTGCCCTGCTTCGTGTGCTACGCCTGCCGTCTGCCGCTCCAGAAGGGCGAACAGTTCATGCTGCGGGACGGCCAGCTCTTCTGCTATCGCCACGATCTGGAGAAGGAGATATTTCTGGCGGCTGCAGCCGCACAGCACTGCGGGTTTGTTGGGCTGGACGAGGAGGATCTGCTGCGGCCACGGGACGGACGGCGCGGCCCTAAGCGACCGCGTACCATACTAACCTCCCAGCAGCGCAAGCAGTTCAAGGCCTCGTTTGATCAGTCGCCCAAGCCATGCCGCAAGGTGCGCGAGGCGTTGGCCAAGGACACGGGTCTATCCGTGCGTGTGGTGCAAGTCTGGTTCCAGAATCAGCGGGCCAAGATGAAGAAAATACAGCGCAAGGCGAAACAGAATGGCGGCACTGCGGGCGGCTCAGGCAATGGGCGTGGCAACAGCAGTGCCGGCGCCTCTGATGACAAGGACGCCAGCGAAAAGGAGGAGAAGTGCGTGAAACAGGAGCATGGCGTGGACAATGTGGGCGGTTTCCTGAGTGGCATGGACAGCGCATTTGCCAGTCAGCCGCTGAATCCGAATTTGCCCTTCTCACCGGATGGTGCGTAGATCTCATCCCAATTATACTTTAGTTTAATTCAACTAATGCAGTAATTATTTTCCGTAAAGCAGACTATCCGGCCAATTCGAATGACAGCTTCTGCAGCTCCGACCTTTCGCTGGACGGCAGCAACTTTGACCAGCTGGATGACGACGCCGATTCGCTGTCCCTGAACAATCTGGAGCTGCAGTCGACCAGTTCGTCGGGGAACCACAATCAGCACTCGAATCCGCACGACATGCTGGCCAATCTGAATACGAGCCTTATCAATCCCATCGACAAGCTGTATCTCATGCAGAACTCGTACTTCAGCTCGGACCACTAAGCGCCGGACCCGAACACGCACACGGACACAGACAGAGTCGTATCCAGACGAATTTATTAGCGTTAGAGTTGCGGGCTCCGGTAAGGAGCATGTTGGTAGGCACTGTAACTCCTTAGTTAACGGCAACTAAGTCATTTCGCCAGTTGGCTTTTTTTGGGAAAGTTGAGATTTTAAGTAAAAATGATCAAATGTGATTTTTAAGCTAAACGAAGTTTTAAGAAAATTGCATTACAGCGATATAAACGACACGTAATGCATAAATTATTGTTAGTTCGAACTAAGTACATAAGTAGAGAAACAGAAAGATAAAATCAATGTGAGCCTATGTTTGTAAATAGTTTTAGAACCAAAAATTGTTATAAAAATGTAATTTTAATTAAAACATCAATAAATGATATATTAGCAAGTGCAATTTAAACACCTGGTTATCAATATACAAATACTATTTAGATTTTGAGAATGGATTTAGGCAAACAGCTTTTCTCATGGTGCTTAACTTTCCGAACTCAGTGTTGAAGTTTTTCACTACATGTGGCGCTCTCTATCGTCGGCGGCACTTTCAAAGTTTTCCACTTTACAAAAGCGACACGTTAGAGTCAATGTTTGTCTACTGGCCAATAGAGGGCTATTGATGCTACCAACCAATTTGTGGCGGCCATTCGATAAACTAAAGTAAGCCGCTAAGCGCAGCAATTTAAAAAATGATGCCTTCTATTTCCATTTACAACCATGAGCTGAAAGCTTTCACAATTAACTTTGTAAATAAAAATCAAGCAAATATAAATGTGCTGAAATACTGATTTGCACAGCTTGCATTTCCTTATAGAACTAAAATCAAAACAATTTTAGAACGTTAACAGCTGATAGAATGTGGTAGACGATTGACAGTAGAGTATCGAAAACTATCGATAAGTCAAACAGGGACCACATGCTTGCATAAAAAGAGTTACAATATTCTTCACAGTTTGGCACTGTTAGAACGACGTATCTTATTTATGTTATTTAATTGTTTAGTCAATCATTTAACTTATCAGAGTCGAAATTCGATATATTGTATTAACATTATTTATTTAAATTGAGTGAGTAGTAGTAACTGCTGAAAATAAACTAAAGAATTTTAAATTGCAGCAAATAAGAGCGCGGTGTTAACAGCAGCTCATCAAAGTTAAAGTTTTTGGGTGCCCACAGTTGAAACTATCGCTATCAGTGTTGAGAAACAACTGTACAAGACGCAAGAAGAAGCAGCATTAATAAACAATATAAAACCATTTAATTTGCAATGGTAAGCATAGCATTAATACCAATGAAAATGTTTAACCAACAAATCCAATCTCCTCACAGCTCTTTTATTCGTTCTTCAAATCGCTCGTGGGCAAAGAAGTTGTGGTCGAGCTGAAAAATGACCTAAGGTAAGTTGCGCTTTTGGCGCGTGTCAGTACGCTAAAATGTAACTAATGCCGGCAAATTTTCAGCATTTGCGGCACGCTGCACTCCGTTGATCAGTATCTTAACATAAAACTGACAGACATCAGCGTCACAGATCCCGACAAATACCCGCACATGCTGAGCGTCAAAAACTGCTTCATCCGCGGCTCTGTCGTGCGCTACGTGCAGCTGCCCGGCGACGAGGTGGACACACAGCTGCTGCAGGACGCGGCGCGCAAGGAGGCGGTGGTTAGCACGAGATAAAGGTGGCGCTCTCTATGGTACGAATTATACATTAAGCCGGGTTCCCATGTCTAAGAAAGTTTCCACTTTGCGATGTACATTGAATTGTCTATATGTCTGACCTACATCTAAGTGAAAATCTGTTAATAACAAGAAATTTGATTGAATATACGATTATTTAGAAAAACGCAAATAGTTTGTTCTTATTTTTAGACTTGGCAAATGGCAGCCGCTGACTAGACTGGCTTTTATGGAATATGTTATAGGACTTTTTATATAATGAAGGCATTCTTGTACATATGCAATCCATTTAGTTTATGTACAGCTCATAAATTTTTGATGAGTCACTGGGGGTTTCCGCCGTTTGGTTCGCCCACTGAATACCAGGCATCTAACCTTTATATGTACGCTTTTATGTTTTTGTTTTGATGAGCTACGAAATCATTATTGGTCTACGCATGAATGGCATTAATCGCTCCGAATTGTATTATAAAAGGCTGATTGTGGGATGGAAATGTGTTTAGGCCAAAGTCAGAAGTTGTGTTGTAACTGGGAACCTTATTCATGCATTATTATTATAAAATGGAAATCTGCCTAAGTGAGTCTCCTGTGCGCTCCATTTAATTTTTCGTTTTACGAGCTTTCAATAATTATCGACAAAAATCTTGAACTTGTTTCTGGTTTGTGTTCAGTGATTGTTAAACTGTTCCACTTTAACTGATGCACAGAGCCAATAGATCTTCTCTGTCAGGTCAAACCATTAAATCATCATTAAACCAGGGTGGGTAATCGAAATGCTTTACATATCAGAGTTCCTTCGCCATGGTGTGCCCTGTGACTCAGAATTTGTTTTTGCGGGAAGCGAACGTGAGGCTGAAACAAAGCAATCGCACACTCATGCTGTGCACTTTATGACATTCGAATTTAAATTCACGAGCAGACAATTGCCGGCGCGGTGTCTAAATGCCAAGCAGATGCCTATTCAGGGAATTATTTGGTAAAATATCGTGCCATCAAATGATGGACGTGTCGCCGAGTTTGGTCGTCTGCCTGTGCATAATTATGTCCGAGCCGATGTGAACGTGGGCTCCGCGGTGTGTCCGGCGGCCCTCCCGGAGAGTTTACAGTGCGCACCAATAAAAACAAACTTTGGTCAACCATTAAATGCCCCACAGCCCCATTCACCCGCCAGCTAGCCACGTTTTCCATTATGTTGGTAAATTGGTTCCGACGTCGCTTTTTTTTCCAGCAGCAGCTAAACAAAAATTTCGTAGCACATATTTTGGCGTAGCGAAGCTGATTCCTTTGGTCGTTGCGCGACGTTTTGTTTTGCATTTGAACACGAACTCTGCAGTTATAAAATATGTAGCGTCCCGCTAAATGTCGTGCAGGCAGGGGGCGAGTGGTCGCAGATGGGCGTGGGTGCGGGTGTGGGTTTGGGTTTGGGTGCAGATGGCTCCGCCCAACAGCGAATTGCGAAGTTGTGCATAAAAAGTGTAATATGCCAGGCTAGGATATACTGTCGATGGGTTTGAGCTGTGCCGGATTTACGAGACTAAGCACAGGCATAGTCATAGGCGTAAGCATAGGCCGGATTCCGAGCGCTGGTTCATCAACGTGTTGAGTTGTGCGTGGTGCGTAAAATTTGGTTCGTAAATTTGTTGCCATGCTCTCGTTTGGTTTTTATTAAAAAATAAACTATACAAATTTTACAGAGGGTATCTAACATGTATAAATACACACATAGAAAGAGATGAATAGATGATGTACATACAAACACACACACACACATTTATATACAAACATGAGTTTAATTGGGAATGCATAAGAGTCTCCATGGTTGTTTTCGAGCTTTCAAGCATGTTGTCCTGCGGACAATTTCGTTGAATACCGTTTTTGCTCTTTTTTTTGCTGTTCACAATTTCGAACATATGCATATACATATGTTTGTGTGTGCAGGTATGTACATACATATATGTATAGTAAACATACATAGAAAAGTTAAGTACACGCTTCTTAAGTATTATGGGGATTTAGTCGATGTAATTAACCTGTATGGATTACAGTTTTTGCGTTAATGCAGGTAGCTCAAACTCACAATAAAATTACGGCTAATTGAGTAGTCTGTGTGGAGTCCTGTTCCATGTCCATCTAGGTAGCACTTGATGCTGCTTATAGTATATTGCGATTTTGTGTTTAATTAAAATGACATATATGTATGTAAATGGCCATCGGATGAGAACGTGTTTTTCCCGCATTCGAAATGAACTCGCAACTGAGCTTTATAGCTATTAAAATATCATCAAATTTACATTAAGACTCCGCCTCACACAGATATATACATACACATAAACATATGCATAATTTAATATGTAAATATAGTCATGAACCGGCGCGCAGCTCTTGGCCAATTAATTGTCAGCTGCTCTGCTTATGCCCTACACTTGGCTAATGCTTAGCCATATTCAACTAAGCCTACAATTACGACTATCCACACGAACAGTGTTCAAAGACTTAATTCTCAGTTAGTTACACTAATCAAATGTTGCATGGCTCGATGATCTGATCATCGGCAACACCCTGCCCTGCCCCGCCCCGCCCTGCCTTGCCTTCCCTTGCTACGCCCCGCTGGCAAAGCAATCTTTCGAACAACCTCACGAGCATTGGAAGAGTCGGCGTCGCGGTTCACGCAAAGTGGCCGCGTTTTAACTGTAAATTTCACAGCAGCTTAGACTGGTTTAGTGTGCGGCAGCCGTGCCGGACGACTCTAGGAGTCCCTGTTGGCGCCGCACTAGCTCCTGGCTCAGGCAACGGCAGCAGGAGCAAGCATCCTCCACTGCGCGCATTTTTGCACCTACCTGTGCCTCTACCGTCACCATCGCCGCCAGCTCTGCTCACACACTGGACACACACTCTTTATTGTCCACCCGGAGACTTGCACCCGTCATAAGTTTGTTTCCATTGGCCACGCCCACGCCAACGCCACCGCGCTGACTGTCGTAATTGAGCACTAGCGTAGAGGGCTTCGTCTGGAGCAGTAGCTCCTCCTGTTCTCGTAGGCAGCCCGAGTGCCGCGTAGCTATTGCTGAGCTGTGATTCGGATGTGGGCTGCGCACGGAGGAGCTCTTTCTCATCATATGAGGCGTGGCACCGCTGCCACCCGCGCCGCCCACCTGCAACAGGCCCACCTGCTCCTTAAAGGGTCCGCCAGCTGTGCCGTTGCTCGAACTACGGTAATAGCTCTGCTGCCGGAAGGTGCGCATTTGCCGGGCACTGCCACCAGCCGCATCCACCTGCGTCACGGCCGTCAGCATGGACGGGGTGCGCTGTGAGTCACCTCTATAAGTAGCAAAATATTGCAATAATCCGAGATTATCGGGCAAGACAAAAAGCATCTACCTGTTTAAGCTGTATGCATTGTTATTGCCGCCGCCAGTTCCGGATTTGTTGCTCTTGCCGGGGCAGAGATGAAAGGCGCCGTAGATGAGCGGGTTAACGAGGCTGTTGGACATTCCAAAGAAGAAAATCGCATCCTGTAAATCATCGCCCAGCTGCAAGTAAACCAATAAAATTCAAATTGATTCCACGGAGTTTCTTATTGTTTGCCGCTTTCGCAACTTGCCCGTCTTAACGTGCCCAGGTCTTTTGAGGCATGCAGCAGCTTGGACGGCTGTTGGCGTTACCTTTTTGGGGCTTTCATTATCTGGTCGCAGTCGTAGTACCTTATGCTGCACGCTTTTACAGTCAGCCGTAACCAAGTCAACAACCCACAGGACTAGGCCGTATGCCCAAGCCATTAATTAAAAATCGGGCATAAAAAATTATACTTATGTGCTCTGGGCCCCACGCTGGGGTACAGCACAGAACAGAAAAAGACGGAAAAATGTAGCCATAAAAAAGGATTTGAGAACAGCTGCTGACTGAATCAATTGTGTTGCAGCCCCTTTTCGTGTATTTTCCTGTAAAACGTTCATTTAATTTTCCACAAGCTGGCACAAGCTGTCATATAAAACGCGTCAAAGCAACCTCCCCAAACCACTCGCAGTCAATGGTGCAGAGAGATCGACGCTGATTGATGTGCCTTCAAAATTTCTGAAATGCCTTCGCAGCATTTGCCCTGCATGCAATGTACGTGAAAGAAACGTAAGCCACAGCATTTTCTACCATCCTCTTAGTCGAGGCAAAGTTAAATTTGAATTTTCAACCTAACGCATATCGTACTATTTCTGTACTGAGTGCAAGAACTGGGTCAGACCCAATCTGTACTGGGATATATAAAGGCTTATGCGTGACGAAGCTGCTTACGCTTATTGTGTATCTTTGTCTTTTGTTTAACAGACACGGGCGGAACAGGAAGCATTAACGCAAATCTACAAGAGTAATAACCTTTGCCAGTTTTTGGCCAGAAGTGACCCTGGCCCAGGCAATTGCTTTCGCATTCGCATACTTACCCTTTTGTCTGGATTCCAGAACATGAAGATAATCATCATTACGTAGTAGGGTGTCCAGCAAATGAGGAACGCGATAATGATCACCACAGATATGCGCAGGGATTTCATTTTGGCCTTGTGTATTAAGCGCTGCCGGTTCGTCTGTGTGGGCAGTTGCTTCGTTGTCGAATAGTTAGCCAATTTGGAGCCCTGGAACATTTTTTCACTACCTGAGAAGGTGAAAGGATAAACGAGAAATACCAAGCCGCATTAACATAGTTCCCCAACATTCATGCATGTCCATTTGGACGTCCACTTACTTGAGATGGTTCGAAATGTTGACATGTAGGTGCCTGAAATATTTAAATTTGATGCATTACATTAGCACTCAGATGGACAGCTCTTCTTCTGCCACAACATGTGTTCATTTACCGAATAGTATGCACAGCGGCAGCAGGAAGGTGAAGACCAGCGTGAAGGTGGCATACATCTGCTCCTGCCACACGGCGGTGTAGAAGCCGTGCGTTACACACTGATAGAACTCCTCGACGAAGGGGCCGCGTGCCACATGGAATATGAAGAACTGCGGGTATCGTGTGCCGGGAGGCGGATGTCAGAGCGCCGAATACCAATTGACAGAAGCGGGGAGGGAGGCGTTAAAGAGATGACAAAGGCAGTTTGATTAAAATTCGGTAGCACAAAAGTACAAACATGCGAGAGCTATTTTTTTGTGATTGAATATGTTTATCAGCTCTGCTAAATGGTTCCAAAAAATAAAACACCGTCATTGAAATACTCGAGAAGAGTTTTTACGACTGTCAACCCAAGGAATAGAATTATCAAAAGTGACTAGAAAAATATGGTTGTACATTTTATTAAATATTTAAGTCTTTAAGGCTATACTCGAGTTTATTTGCCGTGCTTAAAGTTACAGTTAGCATCGATAAATATTGCTTTCGTACGCATAAACCCTGCTCAAACCAAATATGCCAATATTAACTCAAAGAGCAGAGTGTAAAAACGGAAACAAAAGTAGGTTTGTAATATGTATTTGTGTGTTTGAATATGTGATTTCCGAGTCCCAGCCGAATGCTAGCTATGGGTATTTCATTTTTAAATTTGTGTTCCCTGTAGGCTTTCACATGCCAACGGCCAAGGCCTTTGAGCCACATAGGTAATTTGCATTTTTCACACTATTTAGATTGACCGATTCATCAATTATTCATTAACCTCATTAGGTTTACAGCCATAGAGAATATGCATTTGGATAATAATGTGTTATTCAAATGGTAACAAGTTGTATTTGCTCGACATTCGAGTACCTGAATTTAATGTATATAAAGAGCTGTAGATGATGTAAAATGTTTGTTCAAGAGTCATACTGGGCTTATGGGAGCTTTCTTTAGAAACAGCATCCAACTGCTGACTGCAATGTTCTTACTAGCTATTGTGCTGTCTTTCAATGTACAATGTTCCTTGCACAATTTGTGCAAGAAGCAAAGTCTGTTTTGAACAGCACAAACACGCTCAATCTCGTAGTTTAACAAGAAATTTCCTTGTAAATCTAGCTAAAGTGCGTTCCTGGCTGCCCGGCCATCGGTCCTAGTTGTGATTAAAACTAACGCATTAAAAGTCTTTTCATTTACACATTTTATGGTTGCCTAGAACACGGCCCAAGACCACTGGCCTTGTCAACAGCTGTCGCGAGCAAAAGAAGGAAGTAGTAAAATTAAAACACTAAAGGAACGTGGGTGGGCAGCGGTATTAAGACTGATTTTTATTAATTTCGCACATTTATAACTTCCAAGCAATTGAGCGACACGTTGTGCCAAAGAAAGAATAATGCTGTAAGACAAATAAAAGATTCTATCCAACACTTGACGTAGACTGACTTAGCTAGAGATCATATACATATATGTTATCTAAATTAATGTTTTGTTAACATTATATTAAATGCGTTCTTGAGTTTGAATAAGAATTTAAGTTTTAAAGTCAACCTGTCAGCCTTATTTGGCTACGCTCTCTCTCACACATCCACACATGTCTACTCACATATATTGTATGTTTATGCAAAAAGTGAAAATGTGCCAATAACGTAAATTTTGTTCGAATTTCATTTTTGTAACGTAAAGTTCGTCCTAAATGAAAAGCCCTAGAGTTGCGGAAGTAAGACGAAATGCTGTTGCATAGTGTAATAAAAGATGGAAGACGTACGCATAAACGAAAAGGAAAAACTTAGGAAGAAGAAAAGCACACGCATATGCACAGCTGCTGGGACGGGGATCAACATTTGTTGTTTATTGGCAGTGAAAGTAAATTTTCATTTTGTTTTATTATTTGAGACGCGTGAATTGGAGAAGCGGGCATCACATATTGAATTTGATACGATGGCTATTGATTATGGCAGTGAGTGCGTGAGTTCTCCAGTCAAATGGGGCAAACGTGGAGAAGTGTGTGTATGGAATTTATTGCGGAATGAACTTTTTCAAATTATGCAATAGTCGAGTGGCAAATGGCGTCAAAACTCAAATAGACGCAGTTCCAAGTGTCACGTTTTAATGTCGCATGAGTTTTATGTGGCATATTCGATGAGGCTAACTCATCAAAAAATATTCTCTTGTGGCAGGCAACCAGCAGGCAACATTGTGGCATGAAAAGTGTCATAATTGCCACATGTGCTTTAATAGTGTGTGTGCGTGTGTGTGTGTGTGTTTGTGTGGGTGTTGCTGTGGTCGGGCAACAAGGCAAGTTTACAAGGTGCTGTTGTCACGTTTTAAAAGCAGTCCCAGAGCTGTCAGACATACGAGTGTGTATATTTATTCAGCATATGCATAATCTCTGAGCAGATTTGGCATTTACGCCGCAAGTCCCAAAAACATAAAAATGTAATTATTCTTAATATTTGTTGTCACATTTAAATGTGTAATGTGCCCACGCATTGCGCCCTGCCGCCTAATTATATGCAAACATAATCGCCCCTCTTTACATTGCGCCTCACATACATCTGGTATTTGGTTAGAGATAACGTGCACGGATGTGTATGGCTTCCCATGCTAGCCTCAAGCCGCATTTGGTAAATTATACAAAGCATAGCATGCTTTTCAGCGCTGCAGCTGAATGAAATGTTTTCAATGCGTGATGCGCGGTGCGCTCGCAATATGCTAATTTTGAAAAAAGCCACGCACCAGCAATGCAACTATCTAACGAGATACAAAATGCATTTCCAACATCTGGAGCACAGAGAATATGCAAAGTCCTCCCACATCCATATGCAGATTGCCTGACGGACCTTTCCAAAATTGAGAAGTTCATGCTTTGCGTAAACTTTTGCCTAGGTGTGTTTGTTACTGCACTGCTTTTGCATCAATCTCAGTGTTGAATAACGCTTAAGGGTGCCCAAAGACGTCAAGTACCGTAAGCATACGCCCAGCAAAACATTCAAGAGCTCCCCCACATAGAAAAAGTTGCTCCTCCATATGATTGCTAATTTCGTACTTGAAGCAACCATGAGTTGTCTGTTGATTTGCCATTAAGTTTTATCGCATAAAATACACATTTATTCAAGTGCTTGGATACTATTAGATAAAGTTACACTCAAGCATTCTCCCACAACTGCGCCGAATGCCAATGCTGAAACTTCGCATTTATTAATTTCATACAACTCCAACAGTTTCTATACTCTTATTTACGATTCATTGAATTCCCTTTGCTGTGCGCATGTTAAATAGTGCAACAAATGACACCGCTGACATCCGAATTATTCCTATAGGAATATATGATGAAACAAGAGCTGTTTTATATGCTAAAAACCCCCTGCTCCACTCACACAATTGCAATCATCCTACTGCTTTACCCCTTAAAGGAAAGTGACAACTATTTTTTTACCATATCTTGAACGCGAAATTTCGGATGAAATTTCAAGTGTTGCGCACAGTTTCCATTTAATCCACTCAATAAACAAAAAATACAATCTGCTGCTAAACTATCAAATTCGGCCACTTTTTGAACACGCTTTGTTAAATTATCGACTCACTTGATACGGATAAATGATATCATATGATATTTTCCTGGCATGAAGATCTACAAATCGATTTGAACCGAATCGGTTTAAGCCTAAAGCTCGAATTTCTACTATAAACCGTAAATTAAGCCAAGCCAGAAACACATGAAACAACTGAGCCGAATACAGAACCCAATCATATTTTTATAAAAAATGTTTTTGTACAAAATAAAATACTTTAGAGTGAAATAAATGAAAAATTGCAATGTTTCATTTTGATTTTTGGGCTTGCAGCCCTGTTGGCAACTGCCATGAACTTTGGACTGGACATTAGATAATGGCTTTCAGACAGACTGTTATAAATGTTTCGGAATCCTTTATGACATGGCAAGCAATCAACTCGCATGACTGAAATGAATGCCTTACTAATCTGCGGATCGTGGTATATCGTTTGCAGATTCAAAGGCTATTAAAATGCCAGTGGGCCATAAATTTGCCGGCCAACTCAATTAGATATGCAATCAAGCGACACAAAACCAGGCACACCACATAAATAATGCAATAAAAGTGTGAAAATAAAGAATTACAGCAATAACAAAATAAAAGAAAAGAAAAGAAAATGGTCAAACATGTTTGTTTTTCCGCTTGTGTTGCTTTTTTTGTTGTGCTGTTATGATTAAAGATGAGCCAAAGGACCCGAGCAGATAAACAGGGGAGCAATCTGACTGCCGGAATGTTGAAAAGTATGCCGAAAAAATAAATATCTCACGCCTGTCGTCAGCGCCAGTTTCCCGGTCAGGGCCCACTCGTATTGGCCAACCCTTTATGCACAAAGTTTATTTGCCAGCCGATCGGAAGGGCCGAGTGGTGTGCACTCAATATGTGGACTCGGCGGAGCACGTGTGCCGATACCCAAAACAACGTTTAGCCAACTCTCAGGCAGCAGGCAATCACTTTTAATGCCAAAGCACGCACCGACGCCTTCTTCGGACTATTTACGCGCGTTGCCACGGGGCGTATGCGTGCCATAAAGCAAACATATTAGTCCAACTTTGGCACGCATATGGAGGCGGAGCAAGAGCTCACAGAGCATCCGCCTGCGGGCCAAACGTTGCCTTTGGCCTGCGACTCGTGCTTGACTTAATGGTAGGCGACAAATTGACGCATAAGTTAGCAATTGTTCAGCGGGCGGAATGTTTTCAAAGCGCCGGATAAAGAACAAACAGTATAGGGAATGTGCACAAAATCAATTTGAATTGATTTGGATTTGGAATTGGTTTTGGTTTTGGCTTTGGCATTCAGAGCTAGATAAGCCAAATGGGCACTTACCTGAGGCAGGCTGAGCACCAGCGATAGGATGTAGGTGCCGCCGAGCAGACGATGGCAACGCTTGGCCATGTTGAGCGACTTCATCGGATACTTGACTGCTATCCAGCGGTCGACGCCGATCAGCACCAGCACATAAGTCGATAGGTAGAGGCTGAACATTTGGAACAACTTCACAAGTTTGCAGGTCAACTCGTTCGCCAACCACTGCACCGTGTAACACCAGGCTGCCTCGCCAATAAGGCAAAATCCGGTGACCAGAACATCAGCAATCGACAAATGGAACATTAACGAGTAGATGGCGCTCCAGGTGTGGCGTGAATTGCGCCGAGTGATGCGAGTCTTGTATATATTCCAGATAGTTAGCAGATTGCCCAGCAATGAGAAGAGTGCCATCACTGTCAGCACATAAACCTTCAGCAGCCCGGAGCTGGAGAGCTGCGGTGCATGGTCCATTACATGCTCCGGCACTTGCTCCGCCACCGGCGACAACTCGTGCAGACTATTGATGTGACCGAGCGTTGAGCTATTCAGCCGTGAGTTAGTCATAATCGCATAAGCAGCCTCTGTGCCCCTGTTACTGCCGGGCATCGCAGTACTGGTCGCAGCTTCTGCGTTGGTGGCTTCTGTGACCAGCGCAATGCCAACGTCCAGCATGTTGAGCGTGTAGTTTGCAATGTTGGGCGCCACTTCGGCAGCGGCTGCGACGAAGAGTCGTGTAAAATTCGCCACTGTGGACCAGTTGCTATCCGTTTCGTTGTATGCATTATCCAGCAGATCCGAAGGTATGGGAACGGTAGTGTTGCCAACAGGCAGCCGTGCATGAGCTAAATCCTCAAGCCCCTCCATTATTAGCTATATATTTATATATATACAACTTCTATTTCTGTAGTGCGGGCTAAGTAGCTTCGGTGGTACTGCGGCTTTGCTCTCGTATTCACATTAACCTGTTTGCATGTTGAGAATTCTCTTCCGGTATTCACGTTAAATAACAAGTTCGTGCTGATGGTTATCCATTTTATTTGGTGCAGTTAAAATCAATCTGCAAATTCAACAGTGAAATTTTAAATAAATAATGCTTTTAATGGTAATACTACACTGGAATTTCGTTCTGATTAAGTTATTTCCACACATCAAATACGAGAAACATAAACTGTGCATGTTTTGTTATCAGCAGCATTCACAAAAAACACACATAATTACATACTATCTAGAAACGAGATAAGCTTCTTACTTCAAATGAAACGAAGCTCTTCTTTCTTCTTGTGCATGAATGAAACTCAAGGCTATGCTATTACTGATAAATTGTTAGGAATTAAAGGATTCATTCAGTTACTGTTTGTCTTTCCAGGAATCATAATACAAATTCCAAAAATAACTGTTGAGTTGTAAGTCTACAAATGCAAATTTATATTTTGGAAGTGAGCTTAAAAGCACAGGTAATGTTACAGGCTATACCATTTTTTGTTAAACTGTTAGGAATTAAAGGATTGACTCTGTTACCGTTTGTCTTTCCAGGTATCAGGATACAAATTTCAAAAATAACTGTCGAGCTTTAAATCTAGAAATGTAACTTTATATTTTTGTAAACTTAAAAGCACAGGTAATGTTACAGTAAAGACAAACATGACTGCACAACAGGTAACATAAGCTATTTCTTAGATTATAATGCAGTGCAAATGACACCCCCTTTAGTAGCTTAACTTCAATTTACACACTCTTGATTGACCTTACTTTCCAGGCAATTTAATGCTGATACAGGCAATTTGAATATATAATATTGCAGCATCGATGCCGCCGTTGACCTTTGCCACACACAATTACACGGGAGTAATTACAAAGCCGTTCGTTAAGTAAAAGTGGTTAATGCCGCTTGGCTGTGGCTATCGCCGGCAGCAGTGAGTCGATTGGTGCGACCAATTTCGATTCAGCTCGGCTACCGGGAATTTCAGTCCAAAGCCCGCGCATTAGCTTTAATAGATACGACGCGACGATCAAGACACCAGACGGACGGCTGTGTAACTTTGCTTCGCTTGCTCCAATGGCATTGCCGGTGCAGGGCGACGCGTCGATTAACAGTGCAAGTTCAAAGTAAAATTCCATAAAATTTCATTTTCACAAATAATTTATGAACATAAATTAAATTGAACCCGATGGGTCAGTTGGGCTTGTTATTTTACCAGCGGCTTGGTAATGAAAAATACAAAAACACCAAATACAAAGCCATTGCAGCAGAATAAACATTGCATTGGCAGAATTTTACCCTGGCTGTGCCGCATTTACTTCAATAGCAATGTATTAGTTATATAATGATGGTTGCTTTACAAACAGGCCGGAAAATAATTTTTGTTTGGCTTTTACTATTGGCTCTTTATAATTGGCCGAACTCGATTGAATTTTAATTACTAGCTAATGTATATAAGCATTTGTTTATATTGCTAGATGATTGCAATGCTGGATTCAGCAATTGCCATTTAATCGCTCGTGGTACAAGCTGTAATATCTTTAAATGCCAAACAAGTGCATTCACACACACAGACACACACACGTACACACACACGTACACATATAAGTGCAAAATAGCCTTTATTGTCACTCAGCGTAGGTTGCCCGCTTGCTTGGATGGAAAAAGTTTTCAATTCTTTGGGCGCTTAATCAACGCGATTAATATACAAATGCGCATTTGATTGATCGAGACAGCCGCGCAGCCAAAATGGAATACACATGAGCCCCGGGGTCATCTTTTGAGAGGTTGAGCCGCACATGCATCGAGGCAATTGGTCGTAAGCATTGGTGGGAATGGCTTTGATTGATTTGCATATGGTGTGTCCAAAATTGAAGGCCCTGGAACACCAACGCTTCGAAACTTATTGCTGTCAAGTGTCTAGACGACCCTTGGCCCAGGGGGTGGCTGCTTGGTTTTTAAGCCGGCTTATTGCCAGGACACTGAAAGGACTTAAATCATTAAAAGGCGCTCTAAACAAAAACTGGCCTAATAACTAAGCATGCCCCAATTAAGAGTATTGCTGGGTTGGAAGATGGTGTCTTCCAAGCTTTGTCTTCGATATCTACGCGTTTATTCAGAACAAAGACAGCGACGAAATTTGCAGCTCAGAAAAGTGACTATCTTGGGGGCCGTTATCATGCTCGTTTTATTCATTACGTGATGAAAGTGTACAAAAAAGCATTCGTCATTAATTAATCAGCATGCGCAACAGAAGGCATACAATTACCATTGTCTTGTAGGGCTGCAGTTCCTTTGGTCGAAACTGTCACACACTGCGTATACGCATCACATTTCCTGATAGTCCGTCGGAAATAATTAAAACGCGGCGTTCCTTTGTTGTAATCAACCAAGTCAAGCAACCAAAAGGCGACGCAGTCAACTGTTCTACAAGTTTTTTAGATTGCGCCGTAGGCAGTTGAAATTTTCTTGGCATTGTTAATGGATTGGCCGCAGGACATTTAAAATGATTATACTATATGATAAACTGTGAAGACAAAGTTTTTGACAATGGCCAACACTTACAGCGTTGTCTGATTATCAATTTTCAGCCCGATACCCAAAAATTTGTCCAAAGCTTATCCACCCCGCAACTACTTCAACAAAACCCCAGAACCTACAATTCTTATGTTTAGCCTATAGCATACGCAATCGGCAAAGTTATAATACCATGTTCTTGTGCTAGCCTAGCTTAAAGCTTAAACTTGCGAAATTATTGTTTCATTGTTTACGTAATTCGATAATAAAACTGTTATATGTGGATATATGCCAATAAATTTCAGTTATTCAAATTGAACTTTGACGTTTAACAAAACCATTCATTGGATTTTTTACATAAAGAATTTGCGTGTGTGTTGCAAGGGCAGGCACAAGTGTCTATTTACACTTAATGTATTTATAATAATTTTTTTAAGTACTTGTGAGTACATTTATACCATTATATACGAATGAGCAAATGAAAGGCATTCGGCACAGGGCAACTTTGCATAGGTCATTCAGACTTCAAAATTACTTTTTTACCTGAAAAAAAAAACTTTGCGCGTTAACTGAGATTGAATTCGCTTGAAATACTTGTTCGTTTTTTGTTTTGTTAGTGGGCTTCTGTTTTCTAATTGGAATACAAGTTCATAAAAGTTCAAGACGATGAAGGACCGTCAGTTGTTTGTGCTTCCGCGGCTCCAATATGAATTAACACGCCCGGCCGTCAGGCACACTGAAAGAAATGATGCTTGTGAAAGACTCTTTGGGCCGTTGGAAAACAGACGAGACCGTCAACTGTCAGCGGACTGACAAAGGCATTTTAGCTTCTTTTTTAAATTTTAATACACATGCTGCTCATTTATTTGCTCTTGTTCTCGGAGATGTGTATTTCTTGCTTTTTGGCTTTGTCTAACTAAGCCGAAACTGCGGCTTGTTTGCACAGTTGTCCCGCTTCGCATAAACACACATATACACGCACATGCACCCACACACACACACACACATATTAAAAGCACAACGAGCCGCACACACGTACACATATATAGTTAATACATACATTACTTTAAAAGTATTACTGGTATTAGATCATGCTGAAGCTGCGTGTGTTTTCAATTCAAATATTAACATGTCATTATACATTTACTTTTGGATATCATGAGAATATCTATTCGCTTATAATTATTGACATATGAGTATCAAAGACCTAAAATTTTGTATTTCAGGAATATTTGCACAATTTGTTTCGTTTGACTTCATCTGCGTAGCAAAGGCAAATTCAATTCGAGCACTGAAAACCCACAAAATCGAACATAGTGCACACACACACACACACGCAGTACATATAACATTTAATAATTTAAAAAAAGAACACATATTTTAAATGGAAATCATTAAAGCCTTTAAGCCACTTGCCTTTAAACTATTTTTAAGCCCTTTATTTAATCAGGATTTTATTATTGTACATATGTTTTTATAGTTTTTAATAGATGGGATTACGGCAAACGTATTAACGCCTTTAATAAGTTTGGTATTTAATTGTATGCAATCACAAAAGAAGTATACTCTTAACATTTAAAAACTCTTTATTTGTAACACTTTTTAAACAAAATACAACTCCTTAAAATCTTATTTAACACACAACTTTTATTGACAACATTCACTTCTTGATTGGCACTCTGCAAAATCTTATCTTATCACTGGGTCCGCTCTTGTTACCAACTTCAATATAGCCCGAAGTTGGCGCGTTTACTGCTGCATATCACTGACAACCGACACTACTACCGCTGCGGCACATCGAGTGCTGCTGGCGACTGACGATCCGTTCCGTTCCGTTCAGTTCGGTTGTTCGTTGCGAACTGTTGGCGGCGTTTCACGCGAGCCGCGAGTCGCTCAGTCGGGGCATTCGAACTTGTTGGCACAGAACAAGTCGCAAGCGGTTTCATTCATAAAATCTCGGCCACGGGCAGCAGCCGTACAAATTATCGTTCATGCAACAAGCAACATGCTCGTGTTGTTTCCATTTATTTTTGGCGCGCTAGCACAATTTCTACTGTGGCATCAACTGGAGGGCAATGCTCGGCAGACATAACTCATACGCGTTGTGTGCCCGCTGTCTTTGTCGGCCGTGTCTCAATGTCAAGCTTCCTGTTAGACAAAAATAACAGTTGGCTTACTCGTACGTGTCCTCTATCTCTGACTTTTCTACACAAATACATATATGTATGGACGAGTGCGTTTGCTCGTCCGGAACTGAATGTTAAGTGTGTAGGTGACAATAAGTTTACTTTCCTCCCCTTACGAGTGTTTCACAAACTTAAGTAGCAGGCAAACAATTTAATTGTCTACGGCTATAACTGTTGTTCTTGGCTTATTTTCGGTGAAGCATATTTTGGTAATCTAATTAAAACGTTGCGTAGACAATTTACTGTTTACCATGCACGCGTATTCAAATTAATTAACCAAATCTGTATTAACCAGCGCCTACTTTTCGTGCGCGTGTGTTTAAAACTTATTATAAGTGCTCCATATAGAAATCGTGGCATTATAATCTGGGAGAAACAGAATACGAAATGACTTGTTGGTCATCGATTAGATTTCCAATTCAATTTTATCCTTAACTATCATACAAGTTAAAGCTCTATTAATTTTTTTGTTAACAACTTTAACGACGTTTTGTATCAACTATTAATTCGATTACATATTATACACCTGGCAACTGACAACTGTTCGCATTACAGTTTTTTCACATGTGACAGATCAAGTTGACAAATGATGCAAGTACCGGAAGGCAGGGTCAATAAGCAGCATAATGCCCGGACCTTTGTGTCTGCCACCGATATCATTATCGCTGAAAGCTGTTGCCGCTTGGTTGGAGTCGTGTCAGGCACAGCAGACCCATTCGGATAGTGAGCCGCTGACAGCCTGAGTCGAAGTTGCTCCGCTAATCCTTTATGTGTGCGCCCCGGTTGGCATCTGAGATATGTCTGCATGCTCTCCGGGAATCTCGTTGGCAAACTAACTCAAACCCAAACTATTCTGTGGTCAGAGCTACATTTAATTTGCATGGATATGTAAAAATATAAACACTGGCATGCGCGATTTTGTTCCCAAGCCGCAACCTTATCTGTATCCGCATTCGCATCTACCTCCACATCCGCATACCATTGTGAATGGCTGAGTTTAAAGCTCGGAAGGGCCTGTCATGTGCGTGTGTGTGTGTGCCAGGTCTGGGGACAAATGCATAATTTGGCATACAGAATTATGGCCTGGAATGGAAATGCGTCTAGGCGGCATCCAATTTCTCGGGTGATTTATTTCTTTTTTGGACAAAGTTGACACAGCTCTTGACTTGGACTTGCCCCGGATTATTGCTGTGTGCCAAGGCAGAAAAAAGCCCCGGGAGATGGGCGTATTGCGTAATCTATGGAGTGTTCATGCAAAGCAGATTTCTGTTTATATATTTATGTATATTTATGTGACGACAAATATGCGCCGCCTGAGTGTGTGTGGCTTCTTTGACCACTTTGGATTTAAAATATTTATGCCAAAGTTTTTCTGATTACTTATGACCACTTTCCTCACCCCTCAAGCAAATGCTGGCACGTGCTGCCCTTCAACTAACGTGCTGTCAAAGAGGCACTTATAAATAATACAGATCATGGCCAGAAGCGAAAATCCAAATTGGCACACGCTGTAAACACGCGCCCAAAACGCCGAAACCCCAAACATCATTTACGCCTCACAAATTGATTTTACCGTGCTGAATGCTCAACGTTCGGCCGTAAGTTAGTTAGCCCGTAACTGTCGGTATCGCAGGCATTTCTCAGAGATGGCAGCCACAGCTTCTTGCATTGAGTAAGCAATGATTTTCACTTGGGTTTTTGCTTTTATTATGGTTTTTTCTCTTCTTTTCGTTCCGTTCCTTCCGTTTGAAATAGCTTTCCACTTACTCCTCGTATTCCATGTGCCATCATTTCTGACATTCCGGCGCAAGGCGTTGCTCATTTTCTTAAGCATTTCCACATATTTTTATTCTACCCAGGCGAGGTTTTACTTTGTTTTCATTTCCTGGCTGTAGCTTGGGTTGTTTTTCATGATTCTTACTACTTTATTCAGATGACTGTTTGTTTGAAGTGGCGGCCAGCTTTAAGACCCAGCCGCACATAACAAATGAAAGCACGGTGTTGGTAAACACACTTTTCCTTGTCAAAGTCTTAACGGTTAACACACATACTTAACTGTATGGCACACTGTACTTGAGGAAAAGGAAATTAGGTTCACGCGTGCCAGTTATACGGCAATATATTTGCATTATTGGCCTGAATGATTAAAAACTTCACTTAAGCGAAGCCTTACTTATATGCGTTGTTCTGGATACAAGTTTGCTGCCACAAATTCCGCACGGGTGAATACGTTTCGTGTTTCAATTTTATGCGAACTTAACCGAATGATTGTTACAAAGAGACATAGAAACCATTTTGAAATATACGTGTTGCTGTCCTTAAGGATAAATTGGTTTTATAAGTTAAATTTCAATGGATGAAAGAAAACATTTCATTTTTTTGTGACAAGTCAATAAAATGCTCTGTATACTTAAATGCATTTTGTATTGTGTATGTGCAAGTAGTAACGCCATTTCCTTGAAACTTTAATGAATCCAAGGCAACATTAAGCCGCAAAGGCAAACCTCGTAAGCACATTGCAGGCGCACTTTGTAAGCCAGTTGCTGCATTTAGCGAGGGACCCTTCATGATGAGAGAATATTTGCTGTAAGTCAGAAGAGCCTTGATAAATGTAATTACTTGTTCCCACATCCTTGTGTACTTGGCGCAAACATACCTCTTATATAAAGTAAGTGGAGCTTAACAAACAAAACGAATTGCTTCATGTCAGCTGACAATGGGATACCCCGTAGATATCCACATGCATTTAAATTTGTGTTTTTTCTACAATTAGCCCCTTTTGTTAATTTGGCATGTCATTCTATTTTACTGGCTGCATTCAACCAAATGACGCGTGTGCTCATAAAAACATTTGTTAAACTGACTTGTCAAGTGCTAATTATATATTTTTAATGGCCGTCAAATAAAGCCGTCATAAACGCTGGCTAATAACATTTTTGTGTCACTCACAAAGCACTTGATGCGCGTGCCCAGATTGCAAAAGCCATGGCAATGTTTCAACCGAAGAATGAACTTTAAATTGTGCCTCAATATATGTGAATGGCGTTTCCTTTTTCGGGCTCTCACTCGGGCAGTCGGCCAATCAACCCCATAAATATGTCTAAGTTATCCAAATCTGTCAATAACCGGCAAATGCGACGGCACGTCGACAAAATTGACAATTCGCATTCAACATTTTTTGTCTGCGCCTGGATTATGTCCCGTTGACCTTTTCGGAAATGTCACAATAGCAAAACAAAAGGGTTCTTGAGCCGGCAAATCATGATGTCTACTCCAGTTTATCCCATGCGCCGTCCACACCAATGACAATCTATTTTCAACTGAGTTGTCAATTGCCTTACCTTTATGGGCTTCTGGATAAAGCTGTCAATGCCGTAATGCCTAAAATCCAGCTGGCAAATTAATTTAAACTAACGCACATAGTTGCACATTAACACATTTCCATGACAACGACAACAATGTGCTGGCAGGATTGTCATTATTCTCAGGTGCCGTGCGAAATTCTATAATTCCGCTCATTAATCATACGCCCCGTGTTTAAACTCTGATCAGGCATATTGAATTCCTATTGAATGGAGAGCAAACAGCCAGCCCCAAATGCGCAGCTCTCTAGTTGCCTGCTGTTTTGAATAAGAACCTGTTCACCTGCCAATAACAGCAGTAGGTCGGGGGATGACGACAAATGAACTTCAGCCAAGTATCAGACTTGTGCTTTGCTTTCCTTTGTGTTCTTTTGTGTGTTTCCATTTATTTTCATCGGCCTCAACGTCTCCAGTGTGTCTTTCCAGTTTATCGAATAGGAAACAAAAAATACAAAAAAAAAAAAACACTTCAATACACGGAAAAAGTCTGCCAAAACTGCCAACAGCTAACAAAATGCCAGCCAGGTGCTTGGGATGGCTCAGGAAGAGGCATACAATTGAGCATGGTTTCCCGAATACTTGTATGTTTGTACTTAAACCATTCCAGGAATTGCAGAAACTTGTTGAAGCGACAAAATAAAAGCCCGCTCTGAGACAAATGCCAGCGTAAGCCGTAATCTTGCAACTGGGGCTAAGCATAACCCAAAATGCACAGATTACCTCCCGGCAATTATGGTCCACTTTTCCGTCAAGCGGGAAACATATTTGACATTTAACGGCGCCACTAACCTAAGCCGTTTATGGCTCAATAATAAATAACAATTATTTAACGCGCTCTAATGATGGCCTTGTCTGTGCAGGACCTCCCCGAGTACAAACAGTTCGTCAATTACAGCACATTAACGGGCCTCCGCCAAGGCATGTGTTTTAATTAAGGCAAAACGAGAAAAGGGGCAGCCACATGGAGGCGTCTCATATTTGATAGCATGTGCTCACGTGGCCTGTGACATTATTTCCCTAAGTATGCGCTACCCTACACCCATTGCTATTGTGTTATAGAGGTTGGGCGTGCCGCAACAGGCCGAGCTCGTACATAATTGAATGCGTGCTATAGTTACACAAATCTGAGAGGTTGAACCAAGTACAAAAGCCAAACATATCCTCGCAAAATGGCTCCACTTTCACTCTCCCTTTCAACCCCATTCCCTCTCTTATAGGGCATATTGAATGAAAGGCCAAATGAATAAAGAATTAGCTGTGACAGCAGTAGAGCATGGCCCAAACTACGATTCGAGCCTCCCGCTGCAGCGCGAGCATTTCTATGCTCAATTATTGAGCAGCTATCTGTGGCACAGTCATCGGCATTCTTTATCGGCAGCACCAGGTTTGTTGTGTATTGATTTTCTGCCCAAATGGAGCCTTTCTTCTTCTGGTCTTTTTTCTTGCCTGTAATTCTATTTCTTGTGGCATTTGGCCAACTAACGCAACAATGTCGGCCCACTTACGAGGCATTTGATGGCAACGCGCATATGCCGGTCGCTTTCTGCCCTTTATATGTGCTTTGTTCTGGCGTGGACTACCAAGGCGTCTGGGCGTGGCTATGCTGCGGCACGCATCACGGGCTGCCCAATGTGGTGCGAAAATTGTGTGGCAATGCTTGGGCCAAGGCGGGTATCGGGACCAAAACCTAACAATAAAAGCAACTACTGCAAATATGACAGCTGACGAGCGGAGAATTTTCGTGCCAAACAGCGGAAAGGCAGCCCCGCCAAGTGCATATAAAATTTTATCGGCTTACTGACAAAAACTAATATCAAGTACAAGACACTTAATGTAGGATACCAAGATAGCATACGCTGCCATTTATACAGGCTTAGTCGAGCCCAGAAGACATGCAAGGCTTTAAAATTTGAATAAGTTGGGGATCAGGCATTAATATAGACCTTGCAAACGCAACGTACGCAACCTATTCTAGCGGGAAGTATAATCTAACTAACGACTATTAGAACAACATACCCTTCTGCACACTATAAATACACATTCTATAACGAGCAGCGGGATCGGCAATGGCATTTAATGCGCTTTCAGTCAACAAGTTCTTTGAAATGGAATCAAAAGACAAAATTAGCAACAATAAGTGGAATCATCAACATGTGGGAATCCAGCCAGTACCTAAGCCCTCAAAGGACTCGACCAGCCAGAAGTGTATCTCCATTGACTGCTGCCGCCCAGGTGAGCCAGAGTGCCAGGTCAAGAGTAAAACACGTACATGTGTTAACTCGATGACTGCACACGTGGTATATCTGCAATCGTAAGCGGCTTTAGTAACACAATAGTTAAATTCAACTTGGACGCAGGACCCTCAAAGGGTATTTCAATAAACTTTTGCTTTTTTGCTTAAGCCCGGTAAAGCCAACCCCATCCAAAAAATTGTTTGTAGTTTCGAAGTCTCGAAGTGTCGACTGCTCTGCTGATAAACTTGGCAGCGACCTACACCCAAGTAAATATTTCAAGCTGCAAAAAATGCTTGTGAGTTAAGATTTCAGGCAATGATTTAAAAGGGCCACAGGCAACATCGTGTGACAGAAGAGCAAATAAATCAATTGAAAACCACTTAAATTTCGCTTTACCAAATCAAGTCAAACTGATATCAAAGAAAATGGCTGTGAAAAGAAAATAAATTAATGACGTTTTCCAAATAAATCCTACAGCCAAATAAACTCAAGTGTCCCTTTGAATCAATTCCACAGACACCCACAAACAAAAAAGTACATGAAAAAAGCTGCAAATATATCAAGCATATAGGGTTGGTGTCAATTGCAGTTATTCTGACTAAGGCCTAACAACACATTTACAACTGAGCTACAGCCGGGCCCGGCTTATAATATAATCAATACACAATCAGCATTTGGCTACTCTGTAAGGCGAGCCGACAACCTGTCACTAGTCACACGCAAGCCACTAACATGCCAATCGAGGCGTTGTAGATCTTTACGCGTCCATATAAACATTAGATTTCGGGTATCTGATTAGTTGGCTTCATTAGTGCGCTTGTTTCTGTGCCAACCACGAAATCACAATAGCTGAGCCAAAGCAAAGCCAAACACATGGGATAGCTGTTGCTTTCGACTAACCTGAGCACCTGCAGAGGTGTTAAATCAAAGCCCGCTGCCAAGCCAAGAAAATAAACACACTAATAAAACACTTTTCGGTCAGCTGAACAGCAGCGGTGCTTGGCCCGGGCAGCCATTAGAGTCCGTGTGTGTGTGCGTGCGTGTGTAAATAGTTAACATTGATTGCAATTGGAGCTCCTTTATTTGTGTACCATCTGACAAGCTAAACTGCCTGAGTAACCGGAGGGAAAACTGCACTAGACAAAGGACTCGCGTCTTGGGAAAAGTCTAGCAATCAAAATGAGTCAGAATAGCTGGCAAATAAACAAAGCTATAGACATATATGCCATTATCGTATCTATATATTGTGTGTAGAAATCAATTTTGTCTGCATGCTCAGCAAATGTCTATATTTTGAGGCTTGCTGTGAAAAGGTGTGTGCCTGGAATTTCTTTTTTCTGCTTAACGGCGCCTTGAACCATCATCCGGTTCAAAGAACCAGAGTTCAAGTAAGCCATGAATTTAAAAGAAAGGGCAAAACATTGAGCAAAGCAAAGCTATAACTATAAGCTACTTATATTAAAATGTGTGCATATCTCTCGAGATATTATCTGTTATTATGTAAATATTCGTGCGCGCTAGATGAAATGTCTGAGTAGCTAGAATACAGCTTCGGAGGGTATGGATGCTGTAATGTCTTAGTCAGAGAATAAATGAGCATGGTAATGCTAGTAATAAAATCAACAATAACTATTGCTCATATGTCTGGCGCGTGGTGAAGCTTGAAAAACACAAACAAGTACTTAATTTTCGAACAAGCATGAAGAAGAACATATATCGGCTGGACTGTTGATATTCAATAAACAAATATATAAATGTATAAATAAATATATACAAATTTTATGGCAATAAAATACAATTTGTATAAAAACATAGTTCAATAGACAAATTATGAAAAACACATTTTGGGCGCTGAAAAGTATGCAACATAAACATATATATGTCGGCCATTTATGCCACGTCAACATAAATAATTGTAACTGAAAGGGCTACAAAAACACATTCGTCAGCTGACAAAACAACAAGCCGAAATCATTTCTCTCTCTGACTGGTAAGGACTTAAGGTGTACAGGTGCACGGCACAAGGCCACGTAAAGCATGTTGTTTATGCTGCTGTTTTGTTGTTGTTTATGTTGTTCATTGGCGGATTCTTGGTGTGCTGTTGAACTTGAGGCTTTACTTAAACAATTTGTTGTGTTTGTATTTCGGTTCCTTCAAGGACAAGGGGCGCGAAGCTCCAGACAAACAGCGAGCAGGTTCGCGGTTTGTCAAAGGGTCGGATACCCCGTTCGCACATGCGAATCAGATTATTCAAAGGAAATTGTGGGCAGGATAAAGTCGAGTCCTTTTGCAATGCGCATTTTAAGTCCTGGCAGCCGGTTGTATTTATATATATGTATGTTTCTACACAAAAATGAGGTATGGGCAGAAGCTGGCTACCGGACGCTCACCGCAAACCATTTTGATTAGCACCTCAAAGCCAATTAGGCGAACACATAAATAAGCCAACAAATGTGCACAAATGTAAAACAACGGAAATATAAGAGAATCAAAATGAGCATGATAATAATGCTGTGATTTAATTAATGGAATGCGGACTTTGTCGCTTTGCCTGCGGTTAAGCTTCTGATTTATGGGCATTGCTTAATTATTAAGAAGTTATGCAGAATTTAAACATTTATGGCAAACAAAACGGCGAAAACGTGACGCATACTAAGTAACAGCAGCAGCAACAACAACAACAAAAGCTTGCCCATGATTGACCACGCCCCCTAGCTGTTCACTCATTGGACATGGGACTTGGGGTTTTACGAGTTTTTGGCGAGTGTTTCGGTATTTGGGCAAGTGTGGCTCTACGACATCGGGCATTTTATTAGCCTGGCCGGTCATAAATATTTTATGCGTTATAAAAATGTAGGCAATACGCAGCCAAGTCGGAGGGTTAAAGCAACTTGTGGTAATTAGTGGCATTTAGTTAAAAAGCTAATAAATACATTGCGGCTGTCTGCAAACTTTGTGGGCGTGAGATTTATGTTCGGGCCAATCATTTAATGTCAAAGACAATGCTAATTGGTAATTAAATGCGCCGGCGACAAATAACTAATAATAGTTATTAGCTGTCCCAGGAAACATCAACGGAAAAACCTTTGTCCTGGCGGCCCTTCAAATTTGAACAACAAAGGAAAACAACAGACGAACAGCACAAACATATACTTAGTTATATACGTTTGACAGGAAGCTTTTGGTAGAAGCTCAAATGAGAAATAAAAATAAATAAAATGCCATAAAGGAACTTTTCGGGGCCACGTGAATTGCTTGCAAATATTTTTCCGCTTCAGCACGCGACTTTTGAACTTTGGCCGCATTTTCATGCTTGGCCTTAATGAAAATTATTTAAATAATACAATCTTAAGTACCCACGCGATACTTGCCTTATTATACAACAATTTCTTACGCTTAGGCTTTTAAAGTACGCAACAGTATGTGTACAGGACTTAATTTCAATCTTGTTTCTGGAGAAAATTACGATTATTGTTATGGCTTGTACGCCACAAAAGACAGGCTCATCTAGCCTATGCCATGAAATTCTGTCCATTTTCGTCAAATGGCAGTTAATTTACATTATTTTTATAATACATTGTCCAAGGGCAGCTATCGCTGGCCGCTTCTTGGCTAAACAGTTGCATACACGGCGTATGCGCAATAATTTTATTTGAATACCCCAAGGAAGGCCTGTGGTTTTGAGCGCGCCCTAATTGCCACTCGGAAGCGTCTTCATTTACGGCAAACAATTAAATTAAATTAAATGAAACAAGCACACAGCCATTGTTACGTGTTGTCGTTGTGGTTGTTCATGCTGCTGTTAATGTGCTTGTTGTTGAGCACAACGTATACGGAAAATATTTGGCAAACGGTAGGGCTTCACGTGTCAACTGGTAATTAGTTGGCATTTAAACTATTTTATCCAGAAAGCACCCCATGCAAATTTATTATTGGCCATTTTATTTTGGGTTTTCGTTTTGCCCAAATCTTTGGCTTTGTTGCTGGGCTATTATAACTGCTGGTAACGCACTATTTACTCAAACACAGTATCAGCCACAAAAATGTGTTTGTTATAATGGTCTGTAAGTGTTGCATAGTCAGCTTTGCTTTAAACAATTTAATAGTTAAGCTTCTTGCCAAACCCCGAAAGAGTTTAAATTGTATAGCTAAATATAACCCAGGTAAATAAGATTAAAGAGGGATTTAAATATATCATATCACTATTAACTAATTATTTAATAACATTATAAACTAGATTGATAAATTCGCCTTCTCACATTTAGCTCACTCCAAACACATTTGTGCTGAAGCTAACCAGAGGATACTTGGTCCTTTTTAAGGGACCGGAAGTATGTGAGCTGCTTGAATTGCTCGAAAATAAACAAATTTTGTTTTGTTCATTACTCGAGACAGTTCCATCCTCCATAAACCCACACAAATTTTATTTATGTTTATTAAAGCAAAGAAATTTAATAAACCCGTTTCCCAATCATTTTGCACAGTTTTTAAAAACTATTTAAATATAAATTTAAAAATAAAATTTTCGAAAAGGTTTCAAAAACAAAACATTTGCTCAAGGTCTACAAATTTAATTTTGAGAAAATTTAAAATTCCCTAAAGACTTTTTATATTAACACAATTTGTTCAACAGCTGCAGTCCTTCATTAACTATCTGTCACGAGCTCTGTGTAAATGGGCAGTAATTGAGTTTTATCGTAGTAAATTAAATAAGTGTGGTTCATTCGTCCTCCAAGTCACACTGGACGACTCTGCGCGTACGCTGCGCCACCTTTAAGTTCCACAAAAAAAGCAAAGAAAGCGAATCTTTAAGGCGAATGTAATAAATGAGCGTTGCAAACGGAAGTAGGCGTCGCAGTTAGACTGTAGATATAACTCGTGCCTACGCCAGAGAACAGGCTGTAACCACATACATAGCTAAGTAAATACAAACAAACAGTTAAACAAGAGAGCTTTGTCTTCCTCTTTCTAATTTACTATAACTTTGGTCTAATACCAGATCCTAGCCCCCTTCCCGTTCAGCCTGCTCAGCCTGCGTCCCCTTTAACTTTTTCATTACACGTCCCATGCGAGCTACGCAAATTGCTGCTTTGAAAAGTAAACTCTACAATTTTCGTGCCCACACCTGCTAGCCGCCCCCTCTTCAAAAGTGACGACATTTTATTGTGTACACGTGACACACAATTTTGCAATTGTCGCTGTCTTTGAAAATTGCTCGATGCGAGAGTCCCCGTAGACGCCGTGTCGTGTTGTCCGCAGCAGCCAAACGTTAACTTTCGATTTTCGAGCTTCATTAAAAATGTTTTGTGCCTTATAACGTTGGCGGCCGCGAGTCCTGCAGCATGTGCCATGTAGCAGCCAGGGCGCCCCATGTTTCTTATGGCCACATCACAGCAAAATGTAACTGCTTAGTTAATAATTTATCCCGTCTTGTTCAGGCCACGCTTAAAGCTTAGCAAGCAAACTACGTTGCCGCTTTATGAGCCAGCAAATGACGATGCGTCGCAAATACGCGCTATCGACCGATCCGCCTGCAGGACATAGGTCCTGCTGTAGCTCAGATACAAAAGGTTAGGGGGCCGACTGCGCTTCGATGATGTCGGCAGTAAATAAAAGCACGTTTATGGACAGTCACTTGACTGGACAGAGTATGCTGGCAGGAGACGTGGTCATGCTCCGACATTTGGTACACACGACTGAAGGCATATATACCATGTACATGTATGTACAGATGCACGCGCAGTATTTATACGATAAACGCGTGTCAAATATAATTTTAAAAACATAACGCTACGCAGAGGAATATAAAATGTTGAGCGAGTCTACGAGGAGGTGCACAGGGTCAGATTGGCTGCGGTAGAAAGTTGGCAGTCATTGGGAATGACGTTTCCGGCCCACATGAAAAATCTATGAGTCGTCTAAGGGCAGAGAGGGCCAGAGATTTCGTGCTCATGAATACCCCTACTCACACCATTTATTGCGTTTGGTGTGAACAAATTGTGGGAAAAATAAAGAGGAAAAGAAGCTGGATGTCTATTTATTTTCTTAAAAGCGTTTTGCTACTTAGCTGCCGCCCACGTACTTTAATGCGGGCAAAGTTTGCCAAATCACTGATATCGAAATAGGCCAAGTCAGCGCCAACCAATTAATTGCGGCTCAAAGTATTTAAAAGTCTATGCAAAGGTTCAAAATTTTTGCATAAGTCATTGGTCAAATTTGCAGTGCCCAACTTTGCAGACTACTGGCCGCCTAGCTTTGGCTCTTAAGCGTTACGCATACGCCGTGTTGTGCTGCAAGCAAAAGCCGCGCAATGTCCCACGCCAGCAGCAACTCGCCGTGGTGGTGCGTGAAAATTCTGCGCGATTGTGGTCACATTAAGGTTTCCGCATTGCGTTTGATTTAGGACTAGAATGTGTGGCCTGGAATTTGTAATTATGGCCGTGGTCGCGTTGTGCTGACAGCTTAATGTGTCGGTAGCTTTTACGAGCTGCACGTGTTTTTTGGCGGATCCGTTTGATTTATGTTCTGCGAGTTCGGCCTGTAAGTGCGCAGGCAACGCGTGCCTTCAATTTTTAATTACCGTGTCGAACGCAAAACTAGGTTATTGATGTAGGTCAGGGCACATGCATGAAGTGAAATGAACTCAAGCCGTTGAACTTTAGTTCGCACAGCATTTATCAAACTTATCGGGCAATCGTGCGTAAAATCCTGGAAAAGCCGAAAATTGATTTTCAACCGCAGCCTATCCCCGGCTTAAATTAAAGTAAAAGAGATAAGAAAGGGGAGCCGTTTACAGTTATGTGGTAGTCCACATTTGTTAGCAGTTCTATTCTCGGTAATGATATAAATTCACATAAGCCCTTCAGTAGACAAATGCTCCAAACTGCGCCGCTTTGCACTTTCCACGAATAACGTCCATTCGACAACAATAATAACTGACTAATTGGATTAACTTTTGGATCGATTTGGCCTCTCAACGTTTAAATCCCCATTTAAAACTGCCGCCCGACCAATTCCGCTGACTGCACATAAAGGCTTATGATACTGGTTTCGGCCAAAGAGTACAATCAAAATTCTGAAGTATGCATGAGTATGAGGATGAGTGGCAATTGTTATTGCGTTGGCCTGATAATTCCGATGCGTAAAAATTTTCTGTTTCGGCATTAGCAAGTCGCTGAAAGCGGCTTACAAAACAATTTTGTGACAATAAAAAGATTAAAATGTTGAAAAAAAAAGACAAGAACACAGACAAGTTAGGTGCTTAAATAGAATAGAGATCGAACTAAGCTGCTTTCCCAGCTAAATATTTCTACTTAGACGATAGGCAAATCATTAAAAGTCTATAACATCGGGCCGATGGGAAAGAGCAATTAGCCCAGCCCCTTATTTCGCTATGCCTGCTTAGAAAGAAACTTTGCGCTTATAATTTAAACGAACAATTGCTCCGGACACATATGCTGTGTTTCGTAAAAGCCATAAAGCCAAAGCACTTGCTGACACACAACACACAGTCATATAGTCGTTCAGCCATAGACATGTGTACTACACGTTTAAATTAGGCAACGGCAACAACTCGATGCGATTTATGAAGCAACTTCAAGGAGCGCACACGCGGAAATACCTAAACAGGAATAACAACAAGCTTTTATGCGTACTATTACAAGTACACGCACATACACAGTTTGAGTCTGAGGTTATGCTCAGCTTCGTTTGCTCGCACCACAATAATGGAAGCAGAATTGTTTGTTAATGAAAGGATTCTGCTGTAGGATTAACAAAACTCTTTACTTTAGCACTTGTAAGTTACCGAAGCTTTGCTTGCTTTGTGAATCAAATTTCACTAGCAACCAGCAGTTTAAGTTGCTTCATGGGAGGAGCTCAAGTAGCCGCCGAGCGTTGGGAATCAAATAACAAACTTGCGGCAACTTTAAGAGTATGCGACACATACATCACGTCTGGTGTTTAAACGGCTGTCCAAATTGTTTGGCGAGTGGCTTTAGTTCTTGTGCATCATCCGCTCGCACACACTTTGGCACGCACGAGTTCACTTTGTGTTCGTTGTGGTCCTTAGGAAAACTTAATTGATTTAAGCGACGCCAGCTCGCATGCGAAACTTAGCTCATTAGACGTCAAAACACACACCAACACCAACATACACGCGCACACACACACACACAGATAAACAAGCTTAAACATGCAGTAATAAAGCTTCGGTGGGTAAATTTATTATTTGCTGCATACTTTCAGGCGCATAGCTGCCCTTAAACACAAGTTACTTGTGTGTTTGCATGTATGTATTTTAGCAATTCACACAGCGGCAGTTAATTACCACTTGAGGTGCCAAGCAATGGCGGTAATTTTTCAGCGTCACTCGCAATGCAAACAATATGTTACTCATACGCCGCGTTGCGCTCTACGAAGTGAGATAAAATACTTATTCTACTTTGATGTAAATACAAATGACAGAGTTCTTAAGGGTGCATGTGTGAGTGTGATCGCTGCTTGACTCCTATACGGAAAACTGATAAAAAGGAAATGTTGTCACATAAATAATACTACACACCACAGCACGGTTCATGTCCCAGCAGACGAAATGCCAACAATTGTCAACAGTAGGGAACTGAAAACGCGGCCAAGCGACTGGTCTGAAGTAAAGATATGAGAGGGCTCGTAGTCACCAGTCGCCTAGGTCTGAATTTCCTAAATAAGAATATATATAAAAACGACTCAATATGTTAACAAGCACTTATCAAATAGCCTTATTGAAAGAATGAAAGATAAGTGAGCATGAGTGAGAGTTAAGTTAATTTATTAGATTGACACGAAAACTAGTTGACATAACACTTTAAATCAAAGTATTAAGACCTGTCAGCGTTACTTGAATTAATAAGAATCGCATAGCAGGGCGATATATAAATAAGAAAAAATTAGATATTTAAAATGTCAACCGAATTCATTGTTTAATCAATCGTGAATGTTGTGTGTAAATGGTATTTATTTTAGAAAATTGCAGTTTATTTTAGTAAATAAACTAGCAAAAATTAAATTTCAAATTTTGAGTGCGTACAAGCAAGCCAAGCAAGCGCTTTAAGTGCTGCTATGACAATAACAAACGCCGCATATATTAAACGCAATATCCATCAGCATTGTCAAAATGTAATACTCAAAAAGCCAATCAGCAAAATGATAATTCCTTCCAACTGAATAATCTCTTTAGCAAGTCAAACGAATAAACATGAAAGAAAGACAACCAAACGAGTGAAAAATAATTATTGGTAAGAGTGTTTGATAGTTGACGTTGATGACATGTCATGCCAAAAGCTCGACCACAAACGGACATCCCAGGTCTGCATTGCAATTTGGACGCCAGTGTAAATAAAATGTTTGAAAGGATAAAGCAAACAGCGCCTGTTTTTCATCCCAATCGCCACCAACCTGTTCTGATAGTTTTGAAAAACTCACACTATAGTTGAAAAATAGAGATGTGTACAAAAGTTTGTTTAAAGCTACGAACTCATTTGAGAGCCCTGCATATAAAAATTGGAATTTCGGCAAATGCTCCCAAAGGCAGAATGATTGCTGTAGTTAAGAGAAAGACTCTTAATAAAAGGCTATTAAATCATCTCGTATTGTCTCCCACTTTCTATATATTTTATATTGTACTCTGAAAGCGACGCTGCCATTGAAAATTAAAACAAAGTTACACTGCAATAAATTGAATTGCGAGTTTACGAGACGTAACCAAACTGCCCTTTGGGGGTCTGGCAGCGCGTCTTCATGCCCATTGAATCGCAATCGCAATCGCAATCCGCATTTTGTGTGCCGAGTCAAGGGCCATGGGTCACCAGAACAGCCCATAACACTTAAATACAAAATGAACAAATTAATATGCCGAGTGGCAAGTGAAAAGCCTTAAGCATTGCTCGGCATAATATTACTTGAGCGCGACTTGAGGTCAACATTATTTCAATTACATGCCAATGCAATTGAGAGCCAAACGTGAGCTGCGTGAAAGTCCACAGTTTTTGGATAAGCCAAACTCAAAGCAACCCGGATCACTCCTTGAGTCAGTTAAAACCAGGGTAATATTTAATAGCCGCAAGGACACTCACGTAACGGGCCAAAACAAAAAGGAAACACGAAAATATCTTTTCACGAAATTTTTCACAAATGTAATACAAAAGGAGGCATGAATACAAGTCTGCATAAAATTTAATCGTCTGTGTGCGTCATGGTTGGGTTTTTTTTTTGGGGGGGAGGGTTGCGATTGAGCGTATATGTCTATATATAAATATAAATACATTTATGGTACAACTAGAATAACATAAAAATCCTGTACTTGTACAACTAACAAGAGTGAGAGTTCGGTTAAAAGCAGAATACAATTGAAGAGGCGCCTACGAGTAGAAGGTGAGCACGCTCGTCTGATTGCCTCGCACAAATAGAAAGGGCGGCATCTCACGACTGAGACTCTCCAGCCAGGCCATGTAGAGGGGTGCCGAAACGATGTTCTTGCGCGGCATTGGCAGCGTCATCACCACAAGATCCGATTTGGTTGACTGCTCGCGTAGATACTCACGCAGTCGCAGATAGCGATTCGTCTTATCCACAACGGCCAGCAGATCATCTTCGCTAATGTGAGCTAGAGCATAGAAATGGAGGAAGTCAGACCTCGAAATGACTGGCAGTTTGGTCAAGGAGTCTCACCTTCGTCCTCGTTGAGGGTTCCCTTGCTGCTGTGACCATTCTCCTTGTCGCTCACAACAAAATCCTTAATCAGTTCGGTGAAGAACTGTGTGGATGTTTCCAACGGCTTCTTGGTAATATCCGGTATCAACGTCAGGTCGGAGTAGTCAATGCGAAACTTGGACAGCAAACTGGCCATCGAGCGTTGCTCATACTCCAATTCCGCTTTCTTGTTGGCCAGTGCATAGACCCTGTGCAGTGTATATTTTAAAGCCAAGTATGAATTCTCCCTTTGTGCAAGTGCAATTACATACATTGAGGATAGTATGTATCGACAATGACTGAATCCAATTTACAGATGTTGCTCGAAGAGCTTCCATTTGCAAAAACTCATTCGCGCTTTTGGAAAGCCAATAAGAAAGTAAGTACAATGCAAATGGAGGCAACGACTGAGAGATACCCTAAATACTAAAATAGCTAAAAATATATTTATTATGAACTACTTCCGGCTTTATGACTATCAAAGATAGAAACATTTTGGTAACAACTATTTCTATCTTCTATAACTACTAGTTTGCAGGCATACGGAACATACACAAGCTCAATGCGCCCAATTCCCAAGTTAAGGACTCAAATCACTCGCTTCGTTTGGCATACCAAATGTTATACTTAACGAGTCAGTGCGTCAGTGCAGTTGCGATAGGCTCCCCAAGTGTCGGTCTGTCAGTCTCAGAGCTGTCGGGATGACCTGTTTGCCAGGCACACGCATCTGTCAAGCAATCAATGCGTCAGTTAGTCAGTCGAGCCGAGTTCCGCCTAAGGAGTCTGCTGAAGCTACTTCGTTTGACTGCCTGAGTCTTGCAATGTATCAGTTCGCACGGAATTCAGCCAAAAAGTCTCTTGTCAGGAGAGAAAGTCGCAGCCCTGGCTGGTGCCACGCGTTGGCATATTTGAATAAAATTCAATTCATGCCAAATAAATCCGCACAGGCATATCCAGGGGCTTTTTAAATACCTTGGGATGTGAGCCACATACACAGCTTCCTGCTGGAAATGGCTCGGGCTGGCTTGCTGCTTACCTCAATTTACATGATTGCCAGGTGCGTCGAGTGCTGATGATGTAGGGCAGCAACAATGTGAGGCCGCCGTCGTCGTATAACCACCAGACATCGATGATGGCGTGGCTGCGCTTTCGCGTAAATTGCGTCAAGTCAGCCAGCACATCCTTGGATAGCTCAACGCCACCTGGTCCTCTGTAGAGTGAAACGGGATCGTCGTGTTTCGCCTTCGATTTCCTTAGTGTGCTGGGCTGTTATTATTGTTGTTGTTGCATGCCGGCAAATTGAGTACAATTTATTATAAAGATGATCTGGCCCACTTACCTGCTCATTTGTGGCCTTGGCGTCGAGGGGATCGGGCAGCACAGAGACGTCCTTCACCTGATTACCGGCTATGAATGATAAGTCGCTGGTGCTGGATGCTGTGGACGGTATACATACATAATAGATATAGATGGATATATATATATATATATATATATATATACTTAAATATGTAATTGAATTTAATGCAAGCCCATGCACAGCTAATGGTAAGCCAAGCCGCATTTCCAATCATTAAATCATAAACAATACCATAAGCAACACAAGTTTATGCTGTTTGCTGTTGCCCATTCTCGAATTTGCACAATTTATTTTCAAATTGGGAAATGGTATGCAAAACAATGCTTAAAACATGCACGTGCTGTGCCGCTGAGCTCCCCTGACCCGCCCTGGCCCCTACGGAACCTGCGGCCTTGTAACGACTCCACATGTAGTCCGCACAGTTTCGGGTTCGTGCTTTTAAGGAACATTGTATAAATTTAAATTCAAATTTACGGGCTTTTCCTAATTTGGGAGCAACAAATTGCCGAAAGGGTTTTGTCACAGCTGGCAGCAACTAAAGTCCTCCTTCTTGCTTGAACTAGTTGCCACTTGCTCAATCTTGATATAGAGTAGTTTTCAGTTAGTTATGAATTAGTTGCATGCGACAATGGCAATTAATTAGCTGGCCATAAAACGCGGCCCAATTAATGTCAACGCAAAAAGTTATGGTGTTATGCATGCATAACATGCACGGTGCGAAATGCGAAATAGAAGGGTAGAGGTAGAGTCTGCTCGTACATATACATATTTACCTAGTGGCAGTGACCCTACAATAACTTAACTTCACATTCCAATCAATTACCTTAAGACACGTAAAATTGATCTTACACTCAACTTCACCTGGCCAAGAGCGTATTCTACATAGGCTTTGCTTGAAACGCACTACGAAAAAGAAACAGAAACGGAAACGGAAATGGAAATTGGAATGGGAACAGGAAGGGCACACGCAAATCAATGTGATTTGTTAAAGTATTCAAAAACCAGAAAAAAACAAAACTAAGAAGAAATTTTGATCCTTAAAAAACTTGCGCAGCTGATACTTACTTTTGACATACTTCAGGCCATTGTCAGTGGGCGCCAATTTGTTGGCGGCATCTAAAAGTTTGTGGTTACAGTTTGTGGTGCATTGATAAATTGTGGTTTTATATATAAAATTAATTAGTGTGCACAGGTGCGCATTTGTTTTTGTGTGTTTTTTGAAGTCCATGCAAAAATAATTAAAAGTTTCAGCATTAATAAGTGGTCCACTTGTAACTGGACCGCAGCCGGAAACAACTTACCTTGCGATACATTGCGACTCAAGGAGTCCACGCTGCCACTGAGGCCATGTCGCGCAATATGCTCGCTAGCCTGCAGATCGTTGGAGCTCTCGTTGGGCTGCAGCGTACGCGGCACATCCAGAGTGCAGTTGGCTGTGGTCCAACCGCCTTCCGGCGAGCCCAGCAGCTGCGAGCAGTCCAGACCCTGGGGCACACGCAATATGGCCACGGAGAGATACATATCTAGAGCCTGTTAGAGAAATGTCAGAAGGATTTAATGCAAGCTCCCACATTGTTTGCTGCCACCCACCTTGTGCATGACATTGAAATATTGCACCAGCTCCTTGCGCTCGCACGTCTGCCAGTCGGTTTTGTAGCCCATGAGTATGATGTTGGGCTTTAGCTTGCCAATCCCCGTGGCCTGCATAAGGGCACGCGTGCCTGCCTCAAAGTCCTCGCCATCGACCAGCGCATAGAAACCCTTAACGTGATGCTTCTGGAACCAGATAGAGGCACGTTCTTTGAGGTAATTACGATACTTCTGCGAACCGGAACCACGCAGCACATGGCCACAAACAAGCAGCGAAAGATTCTTTGTCAACATATAGGCGAAATCGACCAGAACGGGCCGCGTGTTGGGCAGCCCGGACAGGACGAGTATCTGCGGACGATAGTTCTTGACATGATCCTCCACATTGTTCAGCTGCTGCACGGACATCAGCGCGTTCTTGTAGGTCTGCGCCTGTGTGGTGGAGCCCCAGTTGACGTCCGGCTTGCGGTAGGCGACAATTAAGTACAATGCCAGCACCACGCAGAAAGTGATGAGTGCAGTGGCCCACGAAATCAAAAACATGACCGCAACGCAAAGTATGGCGCCCACAAGACTCAGCCACATGTTATAATACTGAAGATGAAAGGAATTAAGCCAGTCAAAGGGAGCAAAGGGAGCAGTATTCTTACCTTGAACGTGGGCCGCCAGCCCACGGGCTTGGCCAGGCTCGCATGGAATGTACTAAAGTTGATTAACATGTATGCGGCCAGAAAGAAATTCGAAATGAGCGGTGCAATCGAGTTGAGGTCCCCCACAAGTATAAAACTACAAGAATCAAGCATACATTTGCATATGCATTATACTCTCCTATGCGTTCTCAGGCAAATGAATAACTTACAACATGGATATGAAGAAAGTCAGCACATAGCCACGCACTGGCTCATTGTTCTTGCCGTAGCCCTTGGCAAACCAAACGATTTTCGGGTAGAGCTCATCCTTGCACAAAGCCTGTCAACGGTTGCAGAATGTCAAAGGTATCAGTCAGCTTCCGAATTTGGAATTTGGCTTACCTGAAAAACCTTGGGGGCGGACACCAAGCTGGCCAAAGCCGATGACAATGTCGCAGCAAAGCAGCCGGCATAGATGAGTGGACCAAAGCCAGAAACCAACTCAATTACCTGAAACGAGTTCTGCAATCCATACAGGCATGTACCAGTCGATGCTGTACAACATTTTATTAGAAGGGATATTCAAACGAAAGTGCAAATGCAGTGTTGCCTACTTGACGAGCAGTTTAGGAATTCGAAAGAGCCGTTTATCGCATCCACCACGTAGCCGGTGGCATCTCGAGCCACAGTGCCGCCACAGATCAGCACCATCATCAGATAGGTGCCTGTTGTGATAGCAATGGCCAGAATTGTGCCCTTGGGTATAGACTTTTGAGGGTCCTAAAAGACAAAGCAATCGTAAATGGCTAATAAATTGCTTAGGACGCAACTGTAACGCACCTTCAAGTCGCCTGAAATGTTGGCGCCCGCCAAAATGCCCGTGGCGGCGGGGAAGAAGATGGCAAAAACTGAGAAGAAGTCGTGACTGACATAGCCCTCCTGGCGGTAGTTCGGAAACAGATTTGTATGGAATAGCGTGGCTGCATTCAATTTGATTAAAAGCCTGTTCAATGGCACCACATTGGCTGGCACTCACCATTATAGCCGATAAAGCCCTTGGCCCGCTCGCCCTCGCTCTTGGGTCCAATGAAGCTGCCAATGATGAAGTCAGCGATAGCTGCCAGCAGAATGAAAAGCAGGCCGATTTGCGCCTGTCAAAGATACACGGGTTGGAGGAGGTGTGGTTAACAGCAGCGCTACTGAGGCGGAATTCATAAAGCATCAAAAAATTAATCATACGCACCTTGGCCTCCCACTCCATGCCGACACAAACGATAATGAGTAGCAGCAGTATGGTGGTGCTACCCACGATGCGCACATCCGTGACACCACCATCAACAATTTGCACATCCATGCCTCTCATCATGGCCTGCAAGGACTCACAGAAGCCCACCACGTACATGGCGCAGGCGACAACGTTAGCCAGCGAAAAAATGAGGCCAATCGAGCCGCCAAACTCGGGGCCCAAGGAGCGGGATATCATGTAGTAGGTGCCACCTAAACAGGCGGGCGTATTAAAAACCATTTAAAACAACAACCAAGCAACCGCCTGGCGCTGACATAAGACTCACCTCCTTTGATGACGCCGTTGGTGCTTATCGCTGACATTGACAACGCCGTAATGGTCGTGACAGCGGTCGTTGTCAATATTAATACGAATCCCTCGATGATGCCCGCCTGCCCCACCACCCAGCTGAGGCGCAGAAAGAGCATCACACCCCATATGTTGAGCAGGCAGCGTATGAGTACACCTTTGATCCAGCCAAATTTTAGAACGCCATTCGTGCTGCCCGCCTCTAGATCCCGATTACGTTGCAGGCTGTGCGGGTTCTGCAAGTGAAAACCAAAGTCATTTTCAATAAAGCTATCTACGATTGATAGATGATGCCCCAAGGCCCCAATATGAATACGGCTCTATTTTAAATACTCCAAAGATACAAAGATACAAAGCTGCTCAACAAATTAATCATACGCCACCGCAACTGCCGCAGCATGTGACGCATAATTTACTTTTAATCTCTAACTGAGCATTTAATGCCCTTGGAAAGGCTCTCAAGGATCACTTTGATGTAACACGCTTCTATCAAAGTCCATGAAATCGAAAACAATTGCACAAATTTTCAGCCTATTGACAATTGTTTTCTCTTTCTCTCTTAAACCAATTGACACCCACCACAGCGCGAGTGTAAAATCAATTAGTGGCAATTGATTGCATTAGAAATTGTATTTGCGATGCCTGCTTGCCCACACACTCGCACAATGGGAAACTCATAAAGGCAACGCGAAAGTCAATTGAAAAGTCAGCGGCCCCAAAAGTAACGCAAGCGTGGGTGAAAACGTTCGAAAAATGTCGGAGCCAAAACAAAATTATAAATAAATAAAGGAAGAACAAAGCAAGCCAAGCTACATTTGGCTTGCATTTAATTAAAGCAAACATAGCTGCATTTGAGGTGGTTTTTAGTGGTTTTCAGTGGTTTTCAGTGGCTGCAGCGGTATTATTATATTATCGGCAATTTTCAACTGTTTAACGAGCACGCGCCAGAGCTAAACGTTCCTCGAACTCTGGCGCTATGCTAATGACCCCAACTGTTGACTCCGCAAATGCCTCGCTGCGACTGATTTTTCAATTTGAACAGTAAAAAGACGTAGTGTAAGAAGAAGCGAACACAGTGCCACAAGCCACTTGACACTTCACCAAGCCAGCGTCAATTTGCAGTGTCAAATACAGGAGCTGACAATGACTGTGACTTTTCTGTCTGGTTGCCAGGCCGTTGCCTGGTCTTGAATTTCCCACGAGTTGCTTTAAATTTAAACTGGGCCCAGGCACACGTAAGTGATGGCAATCAATTTATGTGCAACCCTTTACCAACAATATTAATTGATATGTCAAGCGGAAGAGGCTTCAGAGGATACTCACTTTGCCCACCAGCGTTGCATTGTGCAGCTCGTCGAGCGTTGGACGGTAGGCGGCCTGTATGGACATCATGTTGCGATAATTATCCAGGCGTGGCAAGGCCTCACGTGTAAAGTGCCTGCGAAATTATAGCATTAACTTAAGTTGAATTGGCCAGAAGGGCTCTTAACAGCGTTAACTAACCGAAAACTTTTGCCATATTTTGTATCGTATTCGTTGTCCAGTAATTCGCGCTCCTCCTGCGAATCATTTGAGCCGTCCGATTCCTCATTTTGTGGTTCCACTTGAAAACGCGTCGTTGTCTGCAAATCCTTAAAGCGGGAGGGCTTGTCCTTATCGCGAAAACTACTCTTAATGGATTGCCTGCAAGACAAAAAACAAGTCTGCTTTAAAAAAGATTCAAAAGGGTCTCTGTTCATCTCGCCATGACTAATGTACATGAGCTATGATTTAACCGAATATAATAATTTCGAGTAACAAACAAAGAGGTCTGCCAGTTGCCCTTGGCGGTGTTTAAACAAAAAAAGATTTTCTCTTCAGCATAAAACATAGGTATAAATATACATTTGCACCCATTCCAATTAGAATGCGAAATTGAATCCAATTTGACGAGCTGCATATTCCTTACGTTTGCTGATTTTTACTTTATTTACAGCTCAATTTTCAAATTTAAACCAAATAAATTTTATTACATGCCATTTGAACTCGTTGGACAAAAGACCAATTGTTGTATTTGCGCTTCTTTGTGCTGAGCTGTGCTAAGGTGTGCAGGATGTATATATGAGTGTGTATGGGTGTGGGTGGGCTACACACAGCCGCAGGACATAACCACACAAGCAGACACAAGTTCAAGCCGGTGACTGGCTTAGTTGATTATTATGCTCATTGTTGTTGTTGTAGTTGTTTGTGTGTGATGATGCGATGCATGACTGGCTGACTAAATCCCTGACGAGTTTTGCTTGTTGTGCACTCATGTGGCTTGAACAATTGACTTTAACCAGCCGCCTGAAGGTATTCTAGTTCCGAATGCTGCCTTCATCTGTATACTCAAACTTGTATACGAGAGTGCCTTAATAGAAAGTGCCCGGACCAGCAGATATGCCGTATCCTGCTGTACATTCGCACTTAATTAAAAAAAACGGAAAGAGAACAAGCCCCTTCAACTGTGCCTTTCTGTGTGATTCTCATGAATTCAATAAATGCTTTCAGCCTTTGATGTTATTTAAGTGCGTGCGTTAATAAGAGAGAGTAAGAGAAAGAATGAAAGGGGCAAATAGGATATTATTTCTACTGCTGTCTGTTTTACATAACTTAAATTTGTTTTGAGTACAGGGTATAATAAGTCTATTGAAAGCCGCAAGCAAGGCATGTGTACGACCATGCAAAAAATTTTATTGTTGACTAGTTTACCAGCTCATCGTATTTTAGCATCTATTTCTATTTGCAGCTGGAAATAAATTTAGCCAATTTTTAAGAAATTCCAAAATTAAATAATTTATTAGTTTAAAAGCTCATTTTATGTAAAATATGCTCTAGCGGCATTACATGGTTTAAAAGAGCGTGCGTTTGAGCATAAATTCAATAATAAATATTTAATTTATATATTTACGTTGGCATTTAAATGATCGCTGAAGAACCCATATAATGTAATGTCAACTAGCAATTAGAGAATGATAATGTTTACTCTTTAAAATTCATTTGCACATAAAGTTGGCAATAAATAATGCAAATGGGCAAAAGTAGTCTCATTTTATGGTATTGTGGTTACAGTTGATAATTTACGGCCCGAACAGTAGACCAAGTGCAGACTAATAAAATGGAAATGTCGACACTGGTCCGTGGTTGTGATTAACAGTCGTGACCTCTGCAAAGGACCAACAAAAACTCCATTTGAACTAGCTGTGGGCTATGCAAATGGGCTCCCAGTTGTGCCTTCTCCCGACTGCATTCATCGCATGCCAACACAAATGATTGTTTATTTCTTTTGCTGTGATTGGTTCTACTCATGCCTTCTGTTGCACTAAGTCCCTTTTTCAATTGGGGTTCCTTCTTTCGGAGCTGCGAGCACGTTAAGACAAGGAATGTTTGTTGAACTTGCCAATTTAAGGGCAACAAGCCAGGTCGACAAACTTTCAAGTAATTTGATAGATGCACCAAGTTCAAAAGAAAGCCAATGGCCAGGCGACCAAGCTGGATATTTGTTTTTTATCTATTTACGTGCAGGCTAAAGAAAATACAATATAATTTTCAATGTTTTTAGAAAAATCAAGTTCAATTGACTAAACATTGATGCGACCTTTTTACAAGTAGGTTTTTAAGTTTTGGAATTTCACTAATACTTTTACTCCAAATAATTGCAAGCAGCTGAGATCTAAGGAATTCTATTTCTTTCGAAAATGTTCGTATTTCAGTTCCGAAAGATCTTTAAACAAACTTATTTCATAAATTCATTTCCTTATGCCCAATGCTTCTGCTACTCGAATAAATGTTTAGCAATTGATGCAAATTACCGAGTCTTATATCCTTCTTACTGCATATTTATTCTCTTACTCGCATTTGCACAATTTCGGCATATCCTTTTGCCCATATGTACCATGTGATTAAACGGACATAAGTATGACAAAATATCCCATTCATGGAATTGATAATAAGGTCAAAACAAGAAAGCAGCCGGGAAAACAAACGGCGGATAAGGAAAATCACAACGTAAAGCAGAAAATGGACAAATTTAAAAAGTTTGCAGCCATTCAAAAATGCTAGATGGGGGCTGTGGAGGGAGAGACAGCGGGAGGGGGCTTACCTCTGTTGCCTGGGCTGTTGTTTGTTGAGCAACTGTGTCGCATCGAAAGTGTCGTCCTCGAGGAGCTCTCCATCAATGTTGGTCAGCCGGCGGTAGACCTCGTCGGCCGGGGGTGCGTGTGATTTGCGGTCCTCATTGTCATTGTTGTTCCTGTGATGGTTAACAGGATTTACTTGGAAGCGGTTAGGTCGATCGACCGAGCCCATCTCAAACGATGTTGTATCCGACATGTCTCTGTGTGTATGTGTGCCGCTTGGGTCGCTGCGACTCCTGAAAAAAGTTTGCGCGCTCTGTTTTGGGTTTCTGTGGTTAGCTAATGCCACAAGTTTTTTTGGGCGGGTTCTCTGTCTTAACCCGCGCACTCCACTTCAGCTAGATGAATTCCTTCGTTTTGTGCTTTATAGCAAGGAAAGCATTTGGGCTTCGTTGTCTGTATTCATCCAATTTATGTGCGAGAAATATTTTCCAGCTGTAGCGCGAATATTTCTCTGCAAATATACTACAAATAATTCCATAAATAAATAGAAAGTGTATGTGATTTGCCGCTGACATGACAATTGGTATTTTAAATCTATATTGACAAGCAAAATATATTCTTATCTAAAAATATATATATGTATGAAATAGTATCTTTGAAATATACAAATTTTAAATATTTTCTAAATGACAAACTATTCAAATGCAGGTAAATTCGCAAATAAATCCTCTTATAGACTTTCAATTCATATACCCTTGTCAAATCTGAAAGCATGGATAAATACTTTTTCTGCTATGTAAATGATTATTATTACTTTTTTTTTAGCAACGAGTGCGCTGTGGGAAAGTTCATGCAAATCGGTTGCTAAATATAGCATCGAGCAAATTGATGCAAATTAATCATGATTAGCGGTCTCTGTGATCCCAAGGGAAATGGTTGCCATGTGAGTTAGCTCACTGTGGCACACCTGGCGTATGCGCGATGAATTCGCAAGCAGGATATGAAGTGCCAGCCCCATAAGCAAACAAAAATGAAAGGAATTACAGCAATTGATTGCCAAGCGGCGGCAATTTCTCACAGTCCTGAGACTCGTGAGCAGCAGTTGGCATTTATGGGTCAATGCAGGAGGTAAACAGAACGCGCAATTACGAAAAATCCACAATAGAAGAGTCAAACTGAAACAAGGCCTGAATGAGAGCGCGAGATAATTACGCCAATTATGCAATTTTTTGATGAAATATGTGGGAACTTTGCTCTCGAGCTACGTGGAATTTGCACAAATTTATTGAAGCAATTAAGCGCTTAATTCAATGAGCCCAACGACCCACAACTGAGCCTAGGCGGGGGACAGACGGGGCGACAAACGACAGCTGGCAGCCAGCAATCAGATGTCCACGCATCCAACAAGGCCACCAAAGACCAACAAATTTGCTAACGCTTATCGGCCAGCGACAAACACACGTTAAGAAGCTATACCTTGACCTACAGTCTTCAAAGGAGCCAGGTGGAACTTGATAAGCGCCCAGCTATGGGGTTAAAGGTTTTCGCAGCAGCTTGTCAGACAGCGTTGCCTAGTAATGAGCTCGGGGGGCGTGGCAGCACAGATGGCGGCCACTTTTTGAAATGAAAATATTTTATAATGATGGCATTAAAAGGAGATTCATGATTTATGATGGCTCCGACTTAGTTTTGATTAATTGCGCCATAAACAAATTCATTTGCATTCTGTCACCGCATTCCAGGTGCCGTGTTTGGGATGCCATTGATATTTCTCTAGTCTGAAATGGAGATGTTATAGACGCCAGGCTGGAATCGCTTGACAGCTGCTAAAACGCATAACATAAACAACAAAGTAAAAGTTGTAAAAAACTTATCTGAGTAATTGTTGCCACGAAGAGACGACTGAGGCCCACCAGCTAGGCCCCTTTTAATGACCCTACAATGACCCTACAATGAACCAATTGCTTCCGATGCTCATTTCGCGTTGCCTTGTTACGATTGTATTATTACTGTTCTTGTTCTTGTTGTTGTTCTCAAGCTTTTAACTTTGTTTTTTTATTTTCTGATTGGACTATATGCCTATGCGTATTTAAGCGCTGCTACGCTTTCTTTTCATTGCCTAATTCAACGCCCATTCGCATTTCAATTGCCTCAATAAAACAAGATTTTTACTACTCTGGTGGTCTCTGCGCCACAATGAATACTCCCCTCTAGCCGACTGGAATGTACGCCCCAAAGCTGCCTGCTTAATGGGCATGAGATAAATTTAACTTTGCTCGTAAAGAGTTGCGATTTTCTCGAGGACACCAACATCAGAATTGCCTGTCAACGCATATTTCTGCGAAGCTAACAATTGCGCTTACATGTATATCCTAACTTTTAAGACATTTGATTCTTGGCACTCACCAGTAAATTCGCACCATCAAAACGGTCAAGAAAAGCTCTTAAATTGCAATTGCATATTTCTACCTTGACCGAGAAGCAGCCGTACATGTTCATATATAAAGCATATACATATATATATACATTTTATTACCTGACCTCAATTACAAGACGATACAAAAAGTAAGGCAACAATAAAATATGGTGACGCCAAATTCAAGAGCTGCCATTGCTGAGGCAGCAGCTCTTAATGACAAAACATCATCACAATGGCAAAATACGGACCATGGGCCATGGGTAAACGTGTATTGTGATTCCGTTTGAACGTGCCTTCCGTGTCGAGCAGCAAATTTGCGATGGCCAAAGTTTATGCCCTAATATTGATATCAATCGTTTTTATACTAGATGAGAAGCGATACATTTACGAATGATAATCAGTAATATGGCACGCACAAAAAGAAAACTTTCGGACAGGAACATGTTCTCCACTGCCACGCCCACCCCAGCTATATGTTGCATGTATGTATGTCGTTCATCAACACATGCGGCAATGTGGCCACATAAGCCACGTTATAGGGAAAGCAAGTGTGTGTGTTGCCCTGATGCACATCAAAGCTGATTAGAAGGCCGAGTCCTGCGAACCTACATACGCAATGTCAAGCTGGCAGCAAGCCAAGAAAAAAGTGTCAAAAGCATACAACAAAAGTTAAACAAGTCAAGCGTGTGCTGACTTGGACGGTATTATTACCAGGGCCAAGGCGTTGCCCAATAGACGTAATGCTTACAAATGGAAAACTTTAATATTAAATAGAGCTAGCAGAAAGTAAAACTAATGCACAAGGCCAAAGTTTAACTAAGAAAATAAGAGGATCCTTTGAAATACAATACGTAAATGAATACAAGTAGAAGAGCTATAAGAAAATACGAGTTGAACAGTTGGATATGCTTAAAAGATAAATTAATGGCCTTATAAGTAAATCTAAATTTACGCTATCTAAGCCAGAAATATGATTATTAATTGCCGTACTCAGAAACTTCTTAATTGTCATATCAGTACACGGCGTATGTTTGAGAAACTCTCTTAGAAACTCCTGCAAATCTTGAGAAGATTACGTACCAGGAACACGATTTCATCTTGGGTAACACAAAATATGCCCTATAAGCTTCGTTAATTGTAACAGAATATATCAACTTTATTCAAGTATTCCCTTATTGACTTCCATACCATCAACAAACTCAAACTCTTCGCTCAACTAAGTTAAGTCTAAGCGTAACATAATCATTTAATTTCTTCAATCTGTATCCAATCAAACATAATGAGTAAAGTTGAGCAGGTTTTCATTGAAGAATGAAAAACTGTATTAATTAAACAGGTTTCGATCCGAACATGAGCCGCAACAAATATTTAATTGCATAGCATCAGCGCTCAAAGCTCAAATTATTTGCTGAAATCAAATTTTGGAAAAATTCCTATCACACTTTAAGTATTCATTATTTATTATTTATGTATAAGCAGCAATCAAATAAAGGTTTCACAGATTTTATTCAGTTTATTAACCTTTTTTATGGCCATCAAAGGTCTCAAAATTTCTGCTTCGTCAGTTCAAACACAATGAATAAATATGAGCGGAGGGGAATACATAAAAAACTGAAGCATAGCAAACAGTTCTATTTTTGTTTTAAGTGGAATTTTTCTTAAAAGCGAAAAAAACAACGAATAAAGAACAAGTTTTGGGCAATAATTGCTTTAGGCGATTTCTGAGTAGAATTGAAAGATATGGCTAACTGATGTCGGATAGTAGTAAAATTAGTTTTAGCTCTTTCAATAAGCGCAAAGCCATAAAAGCTAGCAACATTTTGGCCCATATCTTGTTCGTTGCCAACAAGTCAACAGAGTTTCGGCGCCTTTTTTATGCCACACATTTGTTTATTTAAGTACGAGTATTTCATATTATTTTTCGGCTGTAAATTTGCATTGAAAAGTGCCATAAATATTATTTCGCGAGTTTTTATGTCGCCAACAGGAAACCTGTGAACAACAACTCCGACTGAGAGCCAGCCTGTGGAATTTCGAGTATATGCACATCCAAATATTTATATTTCTATATATAGGTATTGTGTAGGTCTTTTGGGAAAGCTGGATTCCAATAAGCGATGTATATTTTTTTATGATTTAAAGTCGTAAATTTGTGGCAGCATATATTTACGACTCGAATGCCATTTGGTAAGTACCCGGGAGCCGGATGTCCCCGTCTGTGTGGGTGTTTGCTGTGACTGCAGCTTTTATTTGCTTCATTTGCGGCAGCATAAATTAAGTGCAAAAATCTACAAAAACAAAAATATGTGTAGCCACACATAAGCAACACGAACGAACGAAACAATGCCGCCTGGCAGCATTAAAAGCTCAATAAAACAGAAAGTATAAGGAGTATAAGGAAAATTGTTTTGACGAAATCAATGCCAAAGCCATTCGGACTGCTCCCTTTTATGATCACTTTCAATGCTGGGCAATAAATAAAGTTGCTGAGCAGGAATCGTCATAAAAGAGAAGCGATTAAGCTGCGGCCCAAGCATTACATAATTTAAGAAACTAAAATTGTTACAAATCAAACTAAAACCAAATAAATTGTGTATACGCCACGTGTGACTTGTCGTTCGACAATTCATATTCGTGCCGATTGACTTAAGGCTGAGCCGAGGTATGCGAACGTAAATGTAGCAAATGCTATCGACAATATTTTTATGACAGTTTTTTTTATACGTAGCTAACAGGAGAGTCAATCATGTGAGAACCCAAAAAAAGTCAAGTTAAAAAGTCATTTCAAGCCCAGAAGCACTTTAAACAATATTCCCGCAAATGGTAGCAAAAAACTACAATTATGCATTTTCCGAATTCCTTAGAGTATTTACATTTGTGTGGCGCACGTAACACAACATATATGCATTTTTGCATGAACAATAAGTTGGAACAATCGAGAAAATATATTTCAAATGTATTTATTTAATTGATTGTTTTTTTTTTCCACGAAACTCATTTTGAATTGAATCATGTACACTATGTTTGCACAATGAGCTGTGCTCCTGCAATTTTATTGAAATAGTTTTTTAATTAAATTTAAAATTTTTTGTCTAGGCTTGCAGTCCAGATATATATTTATCAGCCATACTTAGTTAAATTCCCAGGCTTTTTACAAATTCACGTTCAACTTTCTCAACTTAATTAGAACATAACATTCTATACTAATTACTTGCTAAATACTTTGGCTACAAATTTGGCCAATAATGGTAAATGGGAACCTATTTGAGGCACGCAACAAACATAATTTCGAGCGTGCAACAGTTAAGAACTTATTCATAATCATGTTCAGGCCAAAGGCCAACATTAAATGTTAGCTGGGTCATTTGCACGCGCTTCTAATTTCTTGTTAGTCTTTTCAACGAATTTTGCCTAAATTAAAGCTTAGTATTAAGAGATCTAATCAAGAACTTTTCTAATATTGAAAAGCTATTTGTCTAAGGCACACGGCGACAGCATCAACCTTACGAAGATTTTATATAAAATATTGAGAGCTTTAAGAAATTCGGAAAATTCAAAAATAATTAGCAAGAATTATTAGTTTATACTTTCAAGTTAGTTCTGGCAAATTGAACTGCTCTCCTCTTATGGCTTTGTTAATTAAAGAGTCATAGGTCACATAAATTCAAAATTGTACAGCTCAGTGCACAATTTGTGACCCACATCTTCAAGAATCGTACACATTGGCCCAATGTTGGGTCCACTGCACAAACTCATTATTAATTTTGAATGCGCTCATTTGAACTACTTATGAGTGGGAAAAGAGCTGGCAAATTTTGTTCGGGTTATGTGAGGGCGTGTTTTTAATAAAGCTAAACATTTATGGCCGCTGACCTTGTTACAAAAAAAACTTGCCCCCTTCAATGAAACACAACTTGAACCCGCACAAAAAACATACATCAAAGCACCAAGCTCTAATCTTGAAATGGGATGTGCAATCTCGGTGGTCAGGTCTTGGGTTGAGCGGTTCCCTAATTCTACGAAAATTACGCGTATTTTAATTAAAGTCGTATTCAATTAATAGCCGCTACCAGAAGATTTACTTTAGAGCGTCGAGCCGCGGCTTTGATTAGCGAAACACGAGCACAGTTTTTGCGGCTTTTATTTTTTACGGTGGACCATTCTATCCCAGCCCACGCCTTTGGGATCTGTATGTTCCGTCAATTGCCATAAATCTTGATTAAAAGCGGAAAATGCGGCGAAAAAGGTGAAAATTGTGCGCGTTTCAGTAGCCGGGCGCGATTGCTATTTTCGTTGCTTGAAAACTTTGCTTTGCATAATTTTCAAGTCGCTTTCCGAGCATTTCCGTTGTGAGCACCACCCCCCACCACCCACCGCTCACCACCCACCGCCCACCACGCGCCCAGCCCATTATTTGGCGATTGCAGTCTGCTTTTTGCGCCCCGACTATCGTGTATTCTGCGTTCTGTCAAAGTTCGCAAGGTCAATGATTTAATAGTTTAGTCGTCGGCTATGCATTGTCTCCGAGCGTCAACATTCCTATGACTTTTCTTTGTGGTTGCTTTGCCCGTGTCACACATTGTCATTTCAAATATATATTATTTATTATCTGTTGCTGACATGAAAAGGCTTTGGTGCGCCCCGACGCTAGCGCCACTTGCCTTGCGAATTCTCAGCTCTGACGCTGTCTCCAGCCGGTTACTCAGAAGTCAAAAGTCACAAGCTATCAGGATGCAGCTGGATTATTCTGTCGATAGGTCGTCGAATGCACCAGAGTGTGAAATCTGGCTTCCAGTTGAGTTTGACGCGTCGCCACATCGCACAATGGATAGCTTGTCATATTTTGCTAGCAAAAGTCTTCAGCTGTTAAATATTACATATAAGCAACAGATCATATAAGTACATATATATTTCTGCATGAAAATAAAAATCCCTATTTAAATGATTCGAGATCTTTCTATTGATTCTTGGTCTGGCTTCTTTCACAGTGAACCTACCCAGCGTTCCGTTCATAAACAAATTTCTGTTGATGTGTATAGGGTGCCACCCTTAAATGCAACCCCTTAATGAAGTCAATTATACACATGGCGGTGTCTTTTTAGGGCATATTCAATATCACAGGGGTTGATTGAGTAAACAGCGCATGCGCAGCTCCTTAGACAGCAGATGCAGTCGTTGCCGGAAAGCTGATAGTCTGGAATCGAACTTTTTGTGTACTCTTTCCCGTGGCAGGTGCACGGCTTGGCGTCATCTGATATTTGGAAGCATGTTTGTTCTTTAAATTATACACACTGACAGAAATTAGGGGTGAGTTTGTGAAATGAACATATATACATATACAATACATTATTAGCTTACATAAGAACTGCTTCAAAAAAAATAATGAATTGTATTTTTTTTCAGAGCAGCGAACTAGTTCAAACCCAAACCGATCGATCCATTTATACCATATTTGGCGGATGCCAGTTTTGGGTGTAGATCGAATTTAGCCCGCATCTTGTATGTGAAAATATGTACGGCTTGCAATATTTTCAGTACAATTTGATTGGGCATTGGATTTTTTGAAAATCAAGGTTCGAATCAAAGCCTGGCGAGAAGTGAAACTGGCAGGCCGCTGGCTTGAACCTTGAACATAATCATTGACAAGTTTTAGTCTCAGCCTTGATTTTTATAGCTAATAAAGCAATAACACAACATATTTATAGAACATAGGAAACATAGTGCACAAACTAATCAATTTATCGAACGTTCATATCAGTTGATATCAAACGAAATTGTTTTAACTAAACAACATTTTTTTATCAATATCAGAATTATTTTACGAGGCATAATGGTACTGGAAGCCTTTTAGTTAATTTACCAACAACCATATCTTATATGCAGTACGTGAAGATATGACACTAGGTTTTCGGGTAGTGTCGGAATGTAACCAGACACGCGACCGCATGTTGCTGTTTACATTACTTTTCAAAGTGCACAGAGGCACATGCGAGTCTGAGTCGAAAGTAAGTGGACACTAGATCATACTATATATATGTATATATATAATTATATATATATATGTGGCAGTATGCGGCAAGTGACCGTAAACTGTGCCCGAATGCTCGTGTTATTCTAGACATTAGAAGCACTTAAATTCACGCCGATTAGTAAATACTCTGTCATGAACAAAGATAACCACGGTCATCACACATTGCCCTGATTTATGCCACAAATCGACTTGAGTCAAAAGATGATCCGAAACTAAAAAATACAAAACGAAAGAGACTGTGACTAGGGAAAACAGCTCAAAAACCAGATTCACAAGAGAACAATTACAGCTCTCAAGTTCAAGTGCATTTAAACTAAGAGACACTTAAAGCAGAATAGAAAATTCGCCCATCTACTATAGAATACGTATAAGTATATCAACTGTGCACAGGCTAAGTACATGAATAAACACATGCATAAGTATGCACATTTTCATGCGCAGACTTTCTTTTAAATGCTCACAGAATATTGCTTTTGATAACAATGCTGAGCTAAACGAACTTTTTCGGGTCGGGGTTGAAAATGAAACAAATAATGTTTTGTTTGAGTAAATAAAGATTTTGTTTGTTTTCCTTTCAGACTAATCTAAAAAAGCTTAAGCATTCAATAAAGAAATGAACAGATAAACATTCTAAGTTCATTCTTCGCGCCGGATGCCAGACACATGACCAAAGTGTTCAAAAGTAAACATAATATAAATCTATGCCAGCTAATTTGAGAAACTTACTTACCAATTGTTGACTGTGTTTTAAATCCAATTGAGTAAGAAGTTTTTGTGTAGTTCTTCGAGGACGGTTAATTGTACCTTTCCATGCAGTTCATGTAATATTTGTTGTATCACTCGGCTAAAGACAAACAGAGAATTATGCAAACAACACGAGACAAAACACAAAATCTGTAAACAAAACACAATTCAATACCAAGAAATGGCAATAGCATTATCAGCAGAAGGCAAAACACGACGGCACAAACATAATGACTAACAAAATAATTATGTATTTGTACAATACAATATTGTATATAATCTTATTATATATTGTATATATGCGCCAGTATATAAGTTTGTTGTACACGTGAATCTTTGAAATACGAAACGGAAAAAAGAAACGCCACAAACTTTGAAAATGCCGCGGCCGCACTTAAAATTTAAGTCATGCATTGTGAGGCTTTATGGCATTGCACTTTTGTTTTAGGCATTGCCCCCCTTTTGGCAAATGCATTTTACACTAATTACGTATATTTTTTTTTAAGATAGCAGTTGGCTGGACTGCATAAAGCACACTTAAGACACACAAACGAAACACCAGCCAGTCTGTGGGGCTCGGTTCGAATATAAATATCTAAGTACATCTGTATATTTGGTTTTGTTTTTTTTTTGAACGCATACACAACAATGGAAATGGCTGCTTTTTATGCAGCAAACCGAAAATAAAACGCTATATTTATATGATTTCTTATTCACTGGAAGATATTTAAATGTACCTCAAGTACATAGGAGCCAGCGTGGCCACAACCTAAGTATTTCAGATGGTCGCAACAGCGAAGCCAATCCAACCGCCGCACCGCACGTGCAGAGAGCCAAAGAGCAACTGAAACGAAACGTTCGCGCGATCGGCGGCAACAACTGATGAAAGCGGCGGACGGTACCATCCGAACAGACGAACCCGCGACCAATCGACGAACCCACAAAATTAAAACAAAACCAACAACAGCAACAAAAACTAGCTTTAACAGGCAATTGCCCGCGGGCAAAGCTGTGACGTGATCGATGACAAATCGCTGAAGCGTGCAGCACAAAAAATTTCACTCAATCAGTGGTGGACACATGAGTGCCAAGTCTCGCTCTACAGCTTTCTATATAAAACATATAAGGACATATATACATATATATATATATATATACACGTACTTATGTGAGTATCTGGTCTCTGCCAGCACTTTGATTCATATGTTTGTTTTTTACTGCTCTTTAGGGTGGTTAGCATACTTTTATACTCTGGCGAGGATTCGTTTGCATTGTCGTTCAGTGTGCAGCGTAATATAAGTGGCATGTAAATATGCCTTAATGTACATAAAACTAGATATACGAGTATATTATGTCCTTGTATACAAACACAACCATTGAACGCGACTGGCATGAAAATGTATGTAAATAACTTGAGTCCTGTTTAAATAGCACCGAACAGCTTCAAATAGCGAACACAATGTGAATACACTATGTTCGTTTGAATATTTTGACAAATAATTGACAAGCTCGTTGCCGATAAGGTCTAAACTATTTTCATTAACTAATTTTGTACGCAATTTTATTGGGACATTTAATGCAAATAAATATGCAATAGAATTTCAAGTGTTCAGCCTGTGCAGTTGGGAAAGGTATCTGGAAATTGTTGCAATTTGTCAACTGAAGTGGCTCAAAGCTTGCCTATTTCCCTATTAAATAGATAAGCATAAAATATTGTTTATACAAAAGACCGACATGCCGAATCTAATTAAACTATACAATAAAATACAAATTGATTAAGGCCTTGATTGCTTTAGCTTTCGTTTTAGTCGAACGTAATTTGTAATTACTTTCAACACTTATCAATAAATAAATACAATATTTATTATTGAGGTGACTCCGAGCTCACATCGAGCTCACATAAAGGCTCACAAAAATACCTAAAGTGTTTGGCATGACGTCAAAAAAAGACGTTTACTCAAGATTCTTAAAAAAATAAATAAATCAGCAGAAAAAATTGGTAATAAATCAAACTGAAATTATTTACACATATCTACACACATTACACATATACATTTAATGTTGAGCACAAGGCCCAACTGGTGCACGCATTTTTGTACGCATTCAACTCAAGAGATATGCGATAACATCCATCATACGCGAGTTCAAAGTGGAGCAAATCCAAAGCTTGGCTATGCGCCAGCGGAGCAGGCTAAGGATAAGAAAAATCCGTTATGCCTTTATAAATTTTAGGTAATATAATTTTCAAAACTCCTGAGGTTATTTTGCAATTCACTGTGGCCAACAAGAGGCACCGGAACACATATGTAAACATACATCATGCAAATGCTTGAGTTTGCTGTGTTTGAACAAAGGAACAGAATTTCCGTATGTCACTGAAGCAAGGTCTTTCAGGACTTCAATTTGAAAAATGCTAATTAAATGTTAATGACCTCAAGGACCCCGAAAATCTTAAATGTACTAGGAACAGCATTTGCTTAAGTTTGGAAGAGCGTCAAGAAGCTTTTAAGATGTTGATTATTGGGATCATAAATCATATTATATATTACACATAAGCTGCATGCCACACGAAAGACCTTATGACTTGACATTTGACTGTGGGTCTGTAGGCGCATTTGTGTTGTGGACACACACACACACGCACACACACACATCAACAAACGTATGGCATATAATTTAATTAGCTGGTGGCCTTTCAATTGCTTTCATTATAATTACATATATTTTATCAGCAGTCGCGGGCAACTATAGACGACAGCCGCAGCGGCCAAGATGTGGCTCATGTGCGGCGTTTGTCGGTTGTCAATAAGTCAAGTGATGTTAATTAATTGAGGGTGATAGTAAAGCTCTTTCTCTCTCTCTCTCTCTGCGTTCCAAAGTCAACCTGCTAGAAACAGTTAATAGTTAACGCGCTTACAATTAAGAATGACATATATCTCTCCTCACATACATACGTTCTTATATAATGCTACATTAATTTCACTCGAGCATGTAATTGAATAACAATCCCAGGCGCAAGCCAGTCTGCAGGAAAAAACTATACCACAATATTAATTGTTTTCTGCGTAATCTATTTAGGCCTTGGCCTACAGACCCTATAATCGAAATCCAAGCCCGGTCGCCTGGCAACTTATAAGCTAATGAGTCAATTATACATATGCATTTCGTTTTGAATTATTTACAAACTATATCACGGCAACAAAGTTAGCCCAAGGAGACGTTTCATAAAGTAACATTAATGTTCATAAAGATATTCGACTCTTATGCAGCTGTTCAAAATGTCTTTGTTTTCTGTATTGCTTCTGAATTGTTGAAATGATGCTTGGCAATTGTGTGGGCAATGCTGCCAGGCCGCACTAGCTGACGCTGCAGTGCATCTCCATAGAGTTTAACCAGCGAGGGTTCATCCTCTACGGGCTCTAGATAAGCATCCAGACCTCCAATCAACTGAAAAATAAAACAGCATTTAGGACAATATTTAAATTGCAACATTTTTTCTTTGCACATACCAAACTCTCGTCACAATTTAAAAAGCGCATAGCCTGTACGTGCTCGGACCAGATTCGGCGACGCCACTTATTATCATACTTTTGCGCCAGCGGGAGCAGCACTAATGAGCTAAACAGCTCGTCGCCATAGCTGGCCGCCTCAAAATGGTTTACAAACAGATAGTAGAGCGGCTCGAAATTGGCCTTGTCCTCAAACGTAGCCTCAAAGTCGAAAAAGTGGTTTTTATTCCGCGAGTTGAAATCTATCAGTTGCTTGTGCAGCAGCTTGTGTAGCTCTGGCTCCAGAAACTGACTGTCGGGACCCATAAAAGCTATCATCAGATACATTAACTTCTCGAGTGGGCTGACAATTTGTAAGCCCTGCTGCTCCAGCTGCTCTACAAAGCTGAAGGTCATGCGCACCACCTGATTCTCTGTGGGGATTATATTAAATTAGAATAAAAATAAAAGCATAGAATCTTGTGTGTCGACTCACCTGAATATATAACCGCAGGAACCTGCTGCACATTTTGCAAATAATTGTTAAGTAGCAGTCGCAGTTGAAAATACGGCCAATCTGGCATCAGCACAGGCGCTTGAGTATAGCAGAGCGTCAGCGTAGGATCCTTGTTGTCCTGCATACAAATAATTAAGGGTTAAGTGAAACATTCACATTCACTAAATCGTAACGTACAGCTATAAAATGTGAGTAGACAATTTCCATGCATGTTTCTTGTAGCAGCTGCAACGACTTTGAATCCAACTCCACGTACTGCCCGCTAAAAATGTACCGATCGAATATGCTTTTCATTTGCTTGGCCTGCGCAGTGCTTAGGGAGCACAGATAGTTATAGACCACCTGCAGCAGTTGAGTGCGTGTCAAATAGGTTTCAAAGCCATCGGTGCTGAGTAGTTGATGGACAAGCTTCAGTTCGCTGCGAGCAAAAAAGTTGCTGGCCAGAAAACGATTTAGCCGGGTGCTCAACTGCTTTAAATACTCTGCCAAGGGCTCCAGCACAGCGGGTTGTAGCAGAGCTTCAAAGAGTGGCTTCATCCCATCCTCCAGCGGCGGCTCAAGCAAAGCCCAGATATTGCTCAGCAATTGCACTGGATATGTATCGCTTACAATAAGCTGCGGCCCGTAGTCGTTCATCAAGACCGCCCCCACGTTTGGCAACGGGCCATGCACATTGCGCCGATCACTGATGTTGCGCAAAATTATAGAGCTCTTGCTGTGAAGGGTTGAGAGGTATTCATTAAAACTGATTAACTAATTAAGACCGCCTGTCAAGTATACTCACGCCAACTGTTGCACACATGCAACAAATCCAGTGGAGCAAACGAATTCCGGCAGAATTTTGCGCAGGAACTGTTGAAAGGACGCTGCCCCGAGGTAGCCATGGCGTGAGAACCAACCCACAGCATAGAGCAAAGCACTTAAGAGCGTCAGCTGTGTGTACTGGAGTATAAATTATATTACAAAGGTACTTGAAGGCATCAATAATACTTCACTCACATCCTTGAGTCCCTCACCACGCGTCGCCTTGTGCAGCCAGCTGCAGCAACAGTTATGCAATGGCTCTAGTAATAGTTGTTGCGCTTCTATGTCACACACACCGCACTCGCCACTGGCCACAATGGCAACCATCAGGGCAGCTGCGTGCTGTCGTATAAGCGCCGGACCGCCCACTTCGAATACGCAATGATTATAGTGCCAGTCAAGCGTCTGACGCAGAGCAGGTAGGAATTGCCTGTAAAAGCAGAATAATAGGAATTATTTCCGGCATGTGGCACCGCCAAAATGATTAGCTTTATATGTAGGCAACTGTCCGGGCAGGGCTTAGTTAGTATTGAGCGCAACAGCTACGGGGTTGCAGTCCAACGCGGATAACTTAAACAGCAATAAACATTCGGGATTTTACAATGTACTCCAAGACCTTAGGCCTAAGCTTGGCATTACTCGTCTTATGCAGTGCCATAACGCCACATCAGGCCGTAAGTTCCTGTTCACGTTCCTGTTCAAGTTTTTGTCTATTTTTATTAATAAAAACTTCACACAGTGGGAAATACCCGATGTGGTGAGGAAGCAGATGAAAAAATTGCATGCGCGCTGCATGACCGCAACTGGCGTCTCCGAAGGTGGGCCACAGGTGAAATACTAACTACAAAAAGTCTCCTTTAACGGATTTTTGACCTTGCAGAACTAGTGAGCCAGGCGCATAAGGGTGTTTTGCCAAACGATCAGACCTTTAAATGCTTTCTGCACTGCATGTTTGAAATGGTTGGATTGGTATGTACAAAACACCCACAAAAAATTAAAAAATGTCATTTAATCTACCAATTGTCACAGATCGACAGTGACAACGTTATGCACTTGGAATCTCTGGTAGATGTCTTGCCAGTGGAAATACATTCCAAAATTTTGAATTTAGCAGATTCCTGTGGCACGAAAAGTAAGTACGGTAGCATTCTGGCCCAACAGTCAATTTATAGCACACATCTATTATCTACTTGACTGCAGAGGGTGTTGATGGCTGTGACACCGTATATCAATCGGTACAATGCTACATCGAAACGGATGGACCTTTCATTAAAGCCGCTGTTGATGACTTGCTCGGTTAATATGTAAAACTTACTTGAACAATTCACGATCTATAATTCCCAGCAGCAGCAGACAGCGTAAAATGCGCAGCGCTTCAATTTGAACACGAATTAATTTACCCTGCAACAAAAATGATGCATTATGAATAAACCGTTTAAAAACTAGCATATTGAAAACCCTACCCTTATATTATCACGATAGTATAAAAAGTCTTTTAATCTCTGGATAAGCGTACCATCCGCCAACTGCTTAGCTATGTCCAGGTGCTGGCAGATCAAAACACGCAGCAGCTTCAAGCACAGATACTGCGGATGGCCGTAGATTGAAGGCTGTGCTGTACTGGTAGCAGCTGAAAAATAAATGTATATTTACATTTCTAATAAAACTTATTGTCTATGCACTTACCTGACTGCGTTATTTTGGGCATGAAGTTGAGCAAAATTACATTCATAAGTTGTTTTTCCTGAACCAATTGCCGGGCCACTTCCAAATTTGTGCGTGCAATGCGAATGAGCAGCTTTAGACAGGACTCGACTGTGCTGTTTTCAGGACGCACTGAGCTCAATATAAAGCTGTAATTAGTCAGAGAGACTTTAGAAATTGGAGCATACTCTAAATGAGACATACCTAATACGTTGTAAAATATTCGTTCGCATCAGGCAACTCATCAGATCCGTTTCGGCCAGCTGAAAGTCATCCATGGACATACGGCTATCGCTTTCCGCCTGATCCTCATCAACATCGGCTCTTACAGCTTTAGAATTTGTGCGCAACAGTGTCATGTAACGTTGCAGAAAGGCTACCGATGTTGACTCGCTTGTGTCGTCGCCATCGGTCAGCACCTGCAGCGTTGGCTGCCAATGGCAATATGCATTCTCATGGATATGATCCAGGAGAACTTCATCCGTTTCATTGTAGAACAGTCGAGCCAAAGCCCTGCTCACCACTTCTAGTTGTGCCGGTGTATTGTCATCCAGTCCAAAACGCAGCAGAAAGAATATTTTGGAAATGGGCAGCGTAAGCACCTGGTCGTAGAAGCCCTGATTATAAATGCTGAATATGCCAGCAATCGCGCCAAATGCAGAAATCCTTTGCTGCAACACCGTTGATCTGCAAAAGAATAATTTGTTGCTATTATGTATAGTTGGTGCGAACATGTCAAGCTTACCGTGCCAAACGAAAGAGCTCCTGCAGCGTGTAGCCCGGCCGCTCAGGCTCCTCACCATGCAAATACAATTCACGATCATCCACATTCTGTGGCAGCTCCTCAAGTGAGTGTGGCAACAAAACGCCCTTCCAATCGAAGCGAGCATTAAACTGTTGTCCAGGCTTAATCTGTGCTATTCTCGCGGGTATATCACGCATCCAGGCCAATTTGTGCTCCTCAATCAAATTGAAATTTAACCAATTGCCCTCATCACTTTGCTGTAGCAGCTCGTGTGCCGGATTCGAGTCGGTTAAAGTAGTTGGCGCTGGTGAAAGCTGGAGCTCAGTGGGCAAGGGCTTAGGCATAGTTGGATTAGCCTTTTGGCTTTGACGCTTTTTGACCAGCAGCTCAATCAAAGCAGGATCTTTTGGAGAAACACATTTTATTCATAAAATCTATTACCGTTTTATTCATATTTACCCAGAGAGCTCAGCAACTTTTGTCGCTCTGCCAGGATTTCCTCCTCGCGCATTTGGCTGAGTATATTCAGATTTTCGGCGTGTATTTCGTTGGATAGTTTTGCATCTTGGACAATAGCGCTGGCTACTGGCAGTGTCTTATCATGTTTAATATTTTGTGAATCATTTTGTCTGCTTACAGTCAACTTTTGATTTGCATTGAATTTTTGTGCAAAAATACTTTTCGACCTGTTGCCTTTCTGCTGTGAAGAAATTTGATTAAATTTAAGCACACAACTTGTTTATATTAGCGCTTACTTGATTTAGCTGGTGTTCTTTCGCCGCTTGCCGCGGCACTCCTTCTCTTCTTTCAACAATTTCACCAACCACGTTATTTATCAGATCGAAATCTACTTTACTACCGCGCACATCTCCCAGCATATTCTCGTGTATTTCATCGAGCAGTATTTGTTTACTTTTAACATCTTCCAATTTTTTATCATGTGCTACATTTTCCGGGGCGATTGTTGAACCTCCTTGGCTCTTGAGTTTATTAAGCTCTCGCTTTTGTGCAAACAATGATTTTCCGGCCGCTTTTATTAAATTAAACTGGGTTAGCATATATTTTACTGAGAGCACATTGTAGACTCACGCTTTTCCACACGCACAACTGTGGCCGCTGGTTGGAAATTTGGATTTTTCTGACGCTCAGCATTAAATTCCGCGGCCATACGCAGAACATCCTCTTCGCTTCCTCCAGGCTTTAGTTTTTTAAACATTTTCCGGCTTTTATCAATCCAAACAACAACGCAAAAGCCGAAAAGCCGAACTAAAGCAGCTGGCTGCAAAGACAATAGAGATGGGCGATAGCACGATAGCAGTGAGCAAAGTACTACAAAATAATCGATAATATGGCCTCAGAACATCTGGCACATTAATGACATTAACATATTAACATAGCTAATTATAAATACTGCTAAGGGCTTTAACATTTGGAATCAGTATAACCATTTAATAGGGCTTCAGCTGCAAATAACATAACAGTATGTTCAATTTTAAATTTGTCATATCGATAAGCAATTAATCGGACACCATAGACTGAAACGTTTTTCAACACTGATTCTCACTTTTGCGCTCAAGTTTAATATTTAAAATTTTATCCGTTTTATGTTCACTTTCAAGTGATTTCCATTAAACAAAATTGCTGTAAATTTGTGAAAATAATAAATTTATCTAAATACTCGCATATTAAACTTATAGATTCAAAACAGTAAATAAATAAAAATACAAAATATTACTTCTTGAACGTAGTACCCGTGTTGGCCATACACTTAAGCAGAGCCTGCTGTGCAATCAGGGTATCCTTGTGTGGAAGTGCAGCTATTTGGAAGAACGCATCGATGCCCTCCTTGAAAAGCTCAATTGCCTCATTTGTCTTCTGGGCTTGCATAGCCTCTGCAGCCTCTCGGTAAAGTTCCTCTATTTTAATAAGCTTCGCGACACTCTCCTTTAACGAAACATTCTTGCGACAACGAGCACAGCGCACGTCCTTTGCCAGATCCTTGGGAAACTTGAGCAAATTTACGCAATTTGCCGAGGTGCACCTAAAATACACAAGGAGTTATACTTCATAGATACATTTATAGTTAAAACACACACCAGAATCGGACTTGCTTGTCGATCTTCTGCAGCAAGGGCCAATTTTCCTGGCAGGTCAGACAATTACAACTGAAGGCGTAGCGACCGCGCAATGTTCGCTGACGCTCCTTCAGATTCATCTTGGTAAATATGGGCCCATAGTTAACAGCGACTATCTCGTTGGGTCGATGTGGCTTGGTAGCCGACATGACCAACTTTTTTCCCACATAATAGCCAGCTACGCTGGGCCAGCATTCGTGATTAAAGTAGGAACCGGTGCCATATAATCCGGCGCCCAGATAAATCACCTTGCAGCCGTCGAAGCAGTGCTCATCGGTCACCATGGTGTGATAGATCTCGTGTGCATTGTATTGCAGCACTTGCAGTAATCCGAGCAGAGCTGTGGCCACTTGCAGCTCCACAGCGGTGGGATTGACGCCTTCGGTCTTGCGTCGACCAAAGTACAAAGCCTTCTGTAGAATGCGCATTAGAAAGCCGGCCATTAGGGAACGCTGCAGATAGTCATCCGCCTCGCGAACATACTGATGAGAGCACAAGTGCTCGAAGAGTAGATTAGCCGTTGCCAGGCCATCCTCCAAGCTGGCTGCCTGAGTAAAGATACGCAAAGCCACAAAGCACAGTATGGACATGCCAGAGCCAATGAACAGATCCATAAACTGGCACTCGAAGCGATGATACGTCTCGCAAGCCTCGCCCATGCATTGGGCGGAGCAGAAGGCAATGCCCGAGCAATGCAGACACGGAACTGGGGTGTGCAGCCTGGAGAAAACAACCGGATTAATCGGATATGCCATTTATATTGATACTAAACTCACCGCTTGAAGCAATGGTGGCAATTGGTGCCGAAAAAGTTGGGCAATAGACACGCCGCCACGGGATTCTCACAGAGCACCACATCGCCGGACTTCAAACCCTCGTTGGCCACCACAAAGCGTCCCTTCTCCTTTGTCTCCACGAGCTTAACAACATTGGCAGCACCGCTTAGCGCTGGATTCTCGCCATGCGCCAATGCCGGCGCCAGCTCTTTGGGCTGCTCCCGCTTGGCTGGCTTGATCTGAGCAATCTCCTTGCGGGAGGCTGCGATTATGGCTGTATTCGAGCCCGCCAGCTTTTCGGCAATCTTCAGAGAGATCTCAGCGCGTGCGCCCTCAGCCATAGCTATGGAAATAAAATTAATTACATATCAATTTAATGATGTTCCCCAGTTACTTGCCTGCGTAAGCTTTGGCCATTTTGCAGTAGTACTCCACATTTTGCTTCGACTCAACTCCAAAATTGGCCGCCAGCTTGAGATCACTTAACGCTGCCTCGCCTTCGCCTAGACCAATCAGAATGTTGGCACGCGTCAGATAGGCCATGGCCAGTGAAAGGCCATTGTCAACGCTCGCGTCCAAATGTGGAGCAGGTGCCCGCATTACGGCCAGATTGGCATGCATCAGTGCCTGCTGCAGCAATTCTGTACGATCCTGCTCAACCTCGGCACTGGTGCTCATCAGATAAAACTTATCGGCCTGAGCACGGCGCTGTGTCGAGAGGAGTACGTCTTTCTGCTTATATACCGGCTGTACATGCTCCAAGACGCCGAGCACCGGATCACAGATCTCGCGATCACTGAATATGGACAGAATGCGAGCTGCATTCGATTTCAGTTTTCCAAAATAGTTTTGCAGCCACTTGTCGCCACATGCATCCCGCACATCCAAATAGAACTCGTTGAAGAAACCCTTCTTATCGGACTGCACGGTGCGCGTAGAGCAGATCTTCTGATAGTCCGGATCGTACTCCATTATTAACACAACTTTCCAACTTGAATTATATAAAAATGCAATATGATTTTTTTCGTTGCAATGGCGGCTGAAAATCGACGACACGTCTCGTTTTCCGTTTAGTTGAGTATTGGAAACAGCTGGCGGGCGGATACCCTCCAAAAATAGCCCCGAACTTTTAGTTCGCCGCGTTAAAAATAATTGCGTCCGATTCGCATTTGAACTGGTCCTAGTTCATTTTCACCTCGTTTGAATGCGGTCCGCCTCAGTTGCGCCAGCTCGCCGCCAGAGATCGCCACATTGTGCTGATGAACTACTCAGACGTTGCGCATACGCCACATAGTCTCTTATATTGCAGAAATGAATACGTTAGGGATTATGCTTTGCATTTATTATATATCGTTTATATTTGTAACTTGAGTAGAGCATGTAAATCACATTAAATAATGTTTGTTTTAAAAATTAGCTAAACGTACAAAAATATAACAATATATAAATATATGTTTATATATGCAGGCATGTACCATATATGCAATTATATACGTATATTTCATTGTTTATGCTGTTTTGTTTATTTCTTGACTTGAAACATTCAATTAAGTTATTTAATGGAATATCAATTTAATTGTATTTATAAAATATTAAACATACAGTTATTTATGTTTATAATCGTTTAATCTGCAACTATATATTTGGAAAGACAAAAAGACGTTACGATAGATATTTTTTGGAATTATGCCTAACATTTGCTATCTAACGAAAAAAAAAACCGTATTGAGCATATTACTTTGATTATACTTTTAAAGAGAATCAAATTGTAACCTTTTAATGACTAGATCGGTATTTATTGTTCTAATACCAATGGATAAATATTTGTATGCAAGTTGATCGATAAACAAAAAAGTTGCTTTTGTAGTTTAAAGTTTGTATTTATTTGTTTATTTTAAATAATGCATATGAACTTGTCTTTGATTTCCAAGGGTGAGTGTTAATTAAATAGGTGAAAATGTTGGGGTTTTGCTGAACATGATTTGCCAGTTACATTTTACAAAAATGCGCAATTAAAAAAGAGAATTCATAATATGTAGTACTATTTTCACTAAAAATGTAAAAAAAAAAAATGCAATTGACTAATTAAGTGTAAGGTAGAAAATAATAAGACAGAAATGTTTTAACTTTTAGTTTTCTTCTTTAACAGTTACTTTTTGCTTTTTACAAATTTCAAAAGTTAAACTGATTTTTTTTTGTTGTGGTTTGTGATACACATAATATATATATATATATAAAATAAATATAATTTTGTTTGTTAGCTTTAGTCACAATTAATCTCGTTGGCTTCACTTGCTCTTCACAAAATACAATCTAAGAAAAAATGTCACTAAACTTAACAAATAAAATGCTACAAAATTTCAGCCTCGCCGTCGAACAAAACTGCGACCGATTAGAAGCGCATAGGTTGGTACTTGTATTATTATATGTATGTATGTATGTTTGTTTGTATGTATGTAGGTATGTATATTATTAACTATTATCATCACATTTCAAACGTTAAGTATTAATTGTTATTTCAGTAATTTTATGCTAAACAAATACGAGTAGTTTATGTCTTTTGTGTACAAGCTTAAAACGCTCCTAAGTATTCATTCGTTTGATTTTCCCCACTTTTTTGTTTTTATAATATTTTTATCGCTCACTTTATGTTCTTTTAGTTATTTCGCCTGTCCCAGCTTAAGCACTTGGACGCGGTAAAACCTTGTAGCTTATTATAGTTGTCTAGACACTCCACAATTTCAGAGTTTGCGGAGATAAAATGCTTGAAGTCGAATTTAACCATTTTGTTGTGTTGCGGTTAGTTTCATCAGCATCTCGCGCAGCTGCTCGATTCGTTTACATTATTCTTTTTTTGGTATTTATAGATATAGCACTGCGACCACGCGACTTATTTAAAACATACTGCTCTGACATAATCTACCTGCTTTTGTGTTTGTTTTAATAAATTAGCACTTAAAGTTACAACGGCTTGAGCCTACTGCGATTGTAGGATAAGTTAAGAAACTTGGGTATTTGATCGCGCCCTGCTCCACATGCCTAAAATTTCACATATTCCATATTTATAAATAAATTAGCCATAGTATCACTTATTTTGTATTTTTAGAAAGTAACCAAAACTAATTTAACTATAAATTATATAGAAATATACACCAAGAGCATGGAAGAGGCTTGTTCTACACTTAAGGAAAGCATCTAATCATTTGTCTTAAAAAGAAGAGTCTGTCAATGCAGCAGAGAGCGAATGGCGGGCACGCCACATCTTACATCTACCACTACTACTATACAAAATGGAGCACAGCACTAGAGCCATCCGCACTCGGCACACGGCATAGCACCATCCGCACTGCAGACGGCCACGCAGGAGATGAGGAGGGGGATAAACAAATCACGACATCTTGATGCCCAGCGCTCGACTTGTATATTCGTAGACAACGTAACTAATGGAAACGGCGGGCAGCACCTTCAGGAAATTTGGCGTTATGCCACGATACAGTCCCGTTAGGCCCTCCTGTCTCACAATCTTGCGGAACAATCCCGTCATTGTCTCCTCGCCGCTGTGCGCATCGCTGCTTTTCAATGGAATCTGTGTTTTTCGCGTCTGGCTAGAAATCGTCTCGGCGGCTAAATAAACAGAATAATTTTTAATTAGAACCCGAAGCACACAATAAACAGGTTTTGGAAACTCACCTTGTGCCTGTAGCCGCGTGCGTACTAGGGCCAGCGGGTAGGAGCACAGTTGACCAAGCGCGCTCGATGTACTGCCGCAGGCCAACAGCACCAGGAAGCTGGGCTGCTCATTGTTATCATGGCTGGCTATATATCGGCGTTTGAGCGTCTCGTATACGGCCAGATCGATGCCGGCGTATGGCAATATGCCCAAAATGTTGGGCACGTATCCACGGTAAAAGCTGCGCGCGCCTTCGTGTTTGTAGATTTTGGTCGCCGCATCGGCTATGCCTGCGTACTGACCGGTCTTGCGAAGGGCTAACCGCGTTTTTAATACTTCCATGGGATAGATGATGGTCTGCGAAATGCCTCCAGCCGCGGCACCCGCGTAGAAGCGCTCGACAATTGTCATTTGGCGTGTCGAGTCATTGCCACGTATCAGCCGCTTCATTTGCTCATAGGCGGCAAATTTGAGCGCCGTTTCTGGTGCAATCTTCAAGACATTGATACCATTGCCGCGCCACATGCTGCGCGAGCCACCTTCTTTAAGCAATATCTTCATACACTCTGAGATTCCCATTTTACACGTTTGCACCTGCGGGCAAAAGAGAATGAATTAATTGAATTGATAATCAATGAAAGGGGGGGTTTGCACTGCGTTCATTACCTGCAAAAACACTTTAACTCTGTCCAGCGGAGCTGTGCACGTACGCGACACTGCACCAGCGATGCCACCGGCAACAAGGTGTCGCCACCAGAGACCTGTCTGCATTTCCTTCTGCGTAAAGTCATCAGGTACATTCATATCCTCGCCAATGTCGAGGTACTGTAACGGATCAAAATAACAAGAAATTAATAAAACGAAAATTAGCGTAATGCTTAGTCTAAGCCTTAACAAATATATATAAACTAGTTATAATTGGACATGGAGGATTATGAAAGATACTGAATTCGTCTAGCTACGGGCATACAAAATAATCAAACTATGATTCAAGTCAGACCAATTGCGCTTCCGAGGGGTTTACTTTTCCGCCCAACAGCAACATCAACGACATCAGCCATCCTTGCACGCCCGCCTGTAAGTATTGCATTAGTTTTGGATCATGACCGGAATTATATGTAATGCAACATATGGCTGGCACACAAGATAATCCAAATAAGCTGTTACCCACGCGCATCTCCTATTCGTACGCGGCAAAAGACAAAAAACCAAGCCAAAGCCAAACAAGAAATAAACACACACAATGCGGAAGACAATCTCAATACGAATACGCAACTAGTTCTAAAATAAGAAAATTTTTGCGAAAGCAGCGACAGCAGCAAAAAAAAAATACAAACACGCGCCAAGCACTCCCCAACAACCCCTATGCGTTTTATTTTGCCAACCATACATATATGTTATATATATATATGTGTGTAGACATTTGTGTAATTGTATGTAATACCAATTTGCGAGATTTGTGAGAGTCGTGAGTGCGAGACGTGCCCTCTTCGGTTACGAGAGGACTTACGTAATGAGCTAATTTTGTTTTGTGTGTACAATACAACAATACAACATTCATTTCGGAATATTTCCTAATAATTGTAAAGATTCCCTAGTTTTCGTATTTGCTGCGTAGCGCTGATAACAATTGCCTGATAAGCCGCCAGAGTTGAGCGAAATGTCAGCAAAGCCGTCTGAAGGTGATAAACATTGCCAAGTCTTGTGATCTTAAAGAGCTTTTCGAAATGAATATAAAACAAACTTGGAAACAATATGTTGATGATTTTCCCCAAAGCAAAGCCAATTCAAGGATAAAACAATTTAAGCAATTTTTTCTCTAAAGTTCATTTGCCTTTTGAGCGCAAAAAACATGCCCTCAATGACATAGTTTGAATGACATCTAGTGCAAATATCATAAAAGGCCAAAAGCCAAAACAAAATAAGAGTACTTAAAGCTCAACTATATAGCTCTTATATATGTATATATATATATAAAATTTAATATTTTTTTGCATGTGCATTTAGTTATTATATATGTGCGAATGAATGCCAACCGATGAGGATGTTTGCACAACAAATTTAAAAATTTCATTTGTCATGTTTAACATATTCTCACCCCAATGGAATATTTTCTACATTTTTCGGAACTGGACTTATAATTTTTCGGTTTGTTTACCTTTGAAAATGGCCACAGGTGAACATTTATTTTCTTGATTTGGTAAACAGCAAAAATAATATTTATATTCTTTTTTAATTGTTTGGTCATGCGGAAAATATTAAATGAATATATGCATAAGGTGACTCTTAGAAAATTCAATATATATATTCCCAAACGTATTTTCATTAATTTTTTTTTTTTTTGGCCAACGGAATCGTAGATATAGATATTGCAAGCACATGACAGTGAAAAGCTTTCTAGAAATTACGTCTATTTATATCAACGCCGAATTTTTATCGCTATCAAATTTTGAGGTCTCAATGAAGTCCACGTATGTATGTGTATAAGCATATATGAAAGGTGAATAGAGGCAGCCAAAGTTGGTTAATTCATAAAAGTTGCTGGCCTTAACAAAAATGTACAACTCAACACAATGGGCCAGGTTAATACCGTGGAAAACCCAGAGCCAAGGCTCAAGCAGCAACTAATGCAAGGCATGAAGGCAAACTAGGCCAAACGAAGGCGCAGCTTGAAACCGGATAAGTACGTTGGATCGGTTGACTTACAGGTTACTTTTGGAATGCGATCGAAGGGTAATTCAACGAACTTGGCTCGTGACGCCAACCGCAGACGTCAGCAAAGCTCAAGTGTAAACAACGCAATGAGAGATCAACAAGTTTACAAACAAATTACTGTTTGCACATTTGACGTCATCAGCAAACACACCCCCACAGCCGCCCAGACAGCCATGACTCAGCCTCCATAACTAGCTGAATGTTGGCCAAGAGCAAATCATCATGACGTCGCCGCGGCACTTGGCAACAGCAGCTGCTGCCAAACGAAACCCCGCAAGGAACGCAAATCAGCTCGCAGATCGTGTGTCCCTGTGTGTGTGTCTGTGTGCGTGTCTGTTAGTGTGTGTGTGAAGTATGTCGTCGATACGCTTTGACGATCGTCAAAGACGAAGACATGGGCAATGCGGTCGCGACGCCAATGGTAAACGGTGTGCGAGAGGTGGAGGGGGGGGGCGAACCGGTTCCATATCAGCTCTGCTTGGCTTTGCTTGATTTTTTTTTCGACGCGCTGTTGCCAGGCGCTGAACGTGCTGCGTGTAACGGAAAGCGAAGCGAGTCGAATCGAAATGTCGAGTTGAATTGAGATGCACAAGTGCAGCAGGCACTTGCAACAGCAGCTGCGATAATGCAACACAGACAAAGTACAGCATGTGCTGGCATTTTCTGGTATACATATATGCTATAATAGATTTAACAGCAGCAATTCACTGGAATCGATAAGATAAATGGCAAAACTCTTAATAAATGAGTCAGCGCACAATTCCAGCGATTTAACATTGTTAACACTTGGAGAAAAGCACATAAAACGATGCGTCGCATTTGGGGATATACAGTTGTCTCTTATCAATAATTGCTAATTACACAAATTAGGCGCTAAATAGTCATTTGGAGACCTACCCGTCCCATCATGTCACGGAATATGACAACAAAATCCTCCATCATGTCGCCAGCGACAGCCATTTGTTGTATATTGTGGTAATCGACTGGCAAATTGTATTGGTATGTGTGATTGCGAAACATTTTGACCAGATATCACTCTGTTCATCAACGACACCCAATGTGGGTGTGTGCACAGTTATGTATAACTATTTGTAGCGTTTCCGTTAGCCAACTTCCGCTCTGCAATTGAGGCTTGGTTGGGCTTGCTTTCACTAATTTGTTGCAAACTGTTTTAAACAATTGCAAACTTTCACTTGTAATACGATTACAAAATCTTATATATTTATAATTAACTAATTAGCTAGGCTGAGTATAACGGTTCGCAGACTTTGCTTGATTCGCACACAGAACGCGACGCTTGATCAAAATTCACGTTTACTGTTGCAACGAAAGAACGCAAAGCAGTTACCCGCTTCAGTACTGTTATATAATAATCGCTTTAGCAAAGCGAATCGAATTTAACGCGCGCACAACCTACGCGTGAGCCAGCTGCCACAAGACTGAGAGCTGTGGCGCTCACAACAGCGATCGTAGTTCGCAATCAGCGCTGCCAGCGTCGCTCAAAGTTCGTTTTCGTTGTCGCTCTAATCAAACAGCTGTGGCGCGTGGCTCTCGCCCCGCTCTCTCCACCTCTCCTGTGCGCGCTCTCACTCTCATTGAACTGAGCGCGCAAAAGGCCTCCACGCATCAGTGTACAAAGCCCCCAAGTGTAACCCTCTCTCGCAACAGCACAGCAACTAATTTCAATTTGCCGCTTAAATGCGTGCACAGAGAGTGAGAGAGCGAAAGCAAGTCAAAGAGAGTATGGAAATGTTTTGGAAGAACGCATTTATAACACCTCCATTGACTGGGCCAGACTATGCAACCGATTTATTGGGTTGTTTACGGGTTTCTTTTCTTTGTCGGAATTGTCGGAATTTTCGCATGTTAAACCAGTTTACGCCGATTTCACACTTAATCAAGGGCGTTCGCGAGAGCATGATTGGGGGCAATCAGGCGGGCGGTGGGTGCTTTTGCTGATAGCCACATGACGGGCATATGACGGTCTGTCAACCCCGGCTACTGCGTCTCAGTGGACCTAATGTTTACATCAAAAATTAGGCACGCCTCTGATTTATCTACTGCAATGGAAATTTTACAGATTGCAATAGTACGTCATTGGTACTTGTGATCTCAAAAGGCAGATGTAAGCTGCAAATGTTTATACGAAAGTTAATAACCAGCTGCAAAGTGTTGCAGTTAGAATCAAATATTCAAAATAAATTTAACTCAGAAGGGACTTTCAAGACTCCCAAACTAGTTTGGACGAGTATTCCAAAAATAGGTTAGCTTAGTTTCATTTGCTCACCGAGAAAACACCCTTAATCCGTATAATAGTATCACATTAAGGCTTATCAGACAAAATCAGCAGCAAGTCATTGTCCTAATTACTTTCGACAGCCTCTTTTCCATGATAGTATAAATAAAGTAACGCCCAGCTGGGAACAAGCGCAAGCGAGAATTTAATTTACTAGAAATTTGATAAAATCCAAAAAAGAAACAAAAAATTAAACTGACACACCCATTTATTTTGACTGTCGTTGCTCAGTCAACTTCACTGTAAGCTGCAATAAGTTGCGAGGTTTTTCAAATAATTTATAATAACCCCATAGCTTAGCACACAATTGCAATGTTTATGTGTTTAGAGCAGAAACAGCTACGAAACTGGAGCCGGGAAAACAATAAACAACAATTGCAATTGGCAGCTAAGGAAACTAAGGAAACGGATCGCGTAACGTGTGTGGAGAACAAACAATTGGGTTTTACAGCAAAAGCACTTGCAACTGTTAATAAATTCTTTAATAATAGCAACAAATGCCATTTGTTGTGCAACAAATAGAAGGCTTCATAGAGAGATTATGAACCGCCTAGAAAACAATTTGACGGAAATATTTTGTTTTTACTATTTTCAGACACGCGACGACTTTTGAGGACCTGTACTTTAATCAACAGCTCAACTATTTATAATAAACAATTTTGCAGGGTAAATATTTGTTAAGCCTACGACACAGTAAATACTCTTATCAGAAACAAACTAATATGCTGACAAACGAATACCCTCAATTGACTTGCAGTTGCAATGAGTATCTGAAGCTTAAAATCTCAACATCACAAGTGAGCTAGCAACAGTTAGGTTGATTCGCTTAACTTTCTGTTAAATGTTAACGTCTAGACTAGCCAAATTCTGGCATGTCATTAAATCGAGCAAGTTGTCTGCGTAGCAACTAAAGAACCGGCCCGCTATCGCTGAGTTCCCATTGTCAGTTGCCAGACAGGTACCAGGGCAGACAGCTCGAACTGGTTGACCTTAAGAATTATCATTAAGCCGCGGGCAACAAACTGCAGCGCGTTGTCGGAATAAACAGACTTTGGGGGGTTATCTTCGACGCTCCACGTTTTATGTACTTACATAAATCTGGTATATGGAAGAAAAACCCGTTCAAGCGAAATGTAAAGGCGGAATGAAATCAGCTTAGCAAATGGAAAATCATAACCAATTGCATTAAATAATTTATATATTATCAAGAGCAAAAACAAACAGAAAAAACAGAGCAGAAATAAAATACCCAGCTATACAAACAACAGAATATATGTAAACAAAATGATTATGCAGACAACAAAGCCATTGAAATAGATCCATTCGACTCATAAACAAGCGCAACAGCCAGGGCCAGCGCATCATTAGAAAGTAAAATTCGACTGATAAGCGCATGATAAAAGATCAGTTGACTGCCTCTGACAGTCCAGCCCAGACATTATCATTAAAAGCTAGTCAAAAGCATCAATTCAAACCGTGATGAAATACCCCGCCGACTTACGTCAGCAAAATAAAGAGAGCGAGAGAGCGAGGGAGAGTGAGTGCGAGAGCGAGAGAGTGTAACTGGCAATAAGAGAGTCTGATATGAAGCTGCAAAGCTTTTTGCTCTTAAGCGTACTGGCCCCCAAAAGTAGAAGTGTTTATTGGGTCAGGCTTGGGCGATGGGGAAATGCCATTCCTAAATTTTGAATGTCAAGTGTTGCTGATAAGGTGAGGTGTGTGTGTGTGTGTATGAGCATGGGAATGAGGATATACATGTGTGTGCCCTTTAACTACTAGATACGACTATAGAAATATTTTTGTTTTTTATGATTATTGTAATTAGATAACTTTGACGATATGTACCTTCAAGTCTTCCTCAGCTAGTCAGGACTGGAACTACATTTTTAAGCAATATAGTACACAGGTATGTTAAGTATATAGGAAGAATGTTGTTTTTTTTTTTTGGTTTGTTTGTTTGATGGGCGCATATTAACGAAACGAGGAGGGTAAAAAGGTTTAACGATTAGTTTCAAATGCGACACGATAAAAATAAACAGCTAAATAAATGTCTAGACAAACGAGCGCAGCAAAGTACAAATTGGTATTGGCTGTAAATGGAAATTGAGCCAAGTTTGCACAGGTTTCGCTTACAGTATAAACATGCGCAGCTGCCTGTGCATACTTTTCCTATATCCAAAGCCAAAACAAATCCATATAAAGCGATAAAATGCTTACACTATTCAATTACTAGCGGCTACAAATACAAACTAAGAGACGGCCGATTGCCTCGACTTACAGTAGAGTGCCGCCAAAATTTGATAAGATCATGAATGTCCGTTGAGGGCGCTAGAAGCATAAAGTCGCGCCACTCATTAAAGCTTATGTTTAGGCTGCCATCCTTGTCCATTCTGGTAGGGGGATTATGTTTAAGAAAAGAACCATTAACATTCATTTCAAACGGTTTTCGAAACAAAAGCAATAACCTGCTAAGCAGTTTTCTAGCCTCATCGATGTCAATTTCCAGGCCCAAATCCTTGAATGCAGATATTAACTCCTCCAGGTCCACTTTTCCTGCAATTCGACAAGCATTGTTGTATGCACACATGTGTATATAGCCAAGCCAACTTACCATCCCGATTTTTGTCCAAGTGCGAGAACTGCAGGCACAAATTCTTCTCATGCTCTCGCACATAGTGCAGAAACTCGGCGAATCCCACGTTGCCACTTTGATTCTTGTCCGACTGCTGCAGGAATTTCTGTGTTAAATTAAACAAATCATATTAACAATAAATTCATAGGGCCGAGCCAAATGCTACACGTGTGACCCAGTTTGTTGGCAGTTGCATTGCCCAACCTTAGCCTTGGCCCCTCAATTGTCAAAAATAACAGCAGCCCGTTTGCCAAAATCAATAGAATTAAACAATGTGTGATCATGTGAGGCGTTATGCATATTTCTTGCAGCTGAAACCATAAAAATTGCCACCCAAAGGCAAATTATGCAAAAATCTAAGTACACGTTTATGCACATCACATATCTTGTCTTTTGACAGCCAGACAGACAACGAGGTGTGCACAGATCAGATTGTTGTGGCAGACAACAGAAAAATTTACATTTGGCTTATTCAAAAATGTGTTTTGCTTTGTCAGTGAATAATTTATGCAAATTATGTGACGCAAACCCCGTTTGAGGAGCAACTCTCGATTGAATAGATAGATGGACACCCACAAAATGGGGCCCTCACTCACCACCGCGTAGACACTGGACATGCCGAACTCGTGCAGGGCCGCGGACAAATCGTGTATGTCGATTTTGCCATCGCCGTCGCGGTCCAATTGATTGAAGATGCGCTCGAGCCGCTCCTCGTCCTCGGCAGGTATCTCAGTGGGCATGATGGACAGCGGCACGCTCGAGACGGCCACTGCCATTGACACAGTGTTCTGTGGCGACACAGTGTTGAGATTGTAGGGCGTTGTGGCAAGATGCGCATGCTGCATTTGCAGCTTATGCGGCGGCAATTCACTCTCATGACTTGTGCTATTGGCTGACCTCAGTGGCGCGTAGATGGCATTTGCCTGCCGAGCGTAGTTGTAATCGTTCTTCGGCTCCTCCGGCGTCAAGTCGATGTCTATGTCGATGCGTTGCGCTTGCTCGGGTTGACCTTGATGTTGATGATGATGATGATGCTGCTGATGGTGGTGCTGGTGCTGCTGTTGTTGTTGTTGCTTCTGCTGCTGATCCGGCTGCTGCTCAGACTGCTGACTTACTACTAAGGACGCGCTGTTTTCTAAACCGACTTGCTTCTTAACCATTCTCCAGACTCGTCTTAACGTTGTTTCAAGTATTACTTGCTGTTGGCGACGCTCTTCTCAAATGCTGTGTGAGTGTGTTGTCCCCTTTATTGATTTATTTCTGTTTCTGATCCTAGGAATGCCCGGCAAACGTTTCAGTTTCGATAATATATTCGAACGGCCGTCTGTTCCTATGGCTGAAACATTTTGATTTCGGGCTCGGTAACGTTTGCTAGCTGAAACTGAACTGAACTAAATGTGGTGAGGTGAGCCGTGCTGATGCGGAGCGAGGCGGGGCGTGGCGTGGCGTCGCTTCGCACTTTCTATAATGTCTATAAATAAAGAAATTGAAATTTTTGTTGCTTATTCACATAATATACACAGCTACGTATGTGTATGAATGTATTTTAAAAGCCATTTATTCTGAAGTAAACAAAATATATAAAAAAAAAAAGACCCAACCAAGCATAAATTCATTAAAACTGTGGCGATTTCCCCCAAGCCCCAGACAGCGTCGAGTCAGCTGCGAAGCCCGCACCAAGTCGTTGCCATGAAAATGAAGTCATTGCCGAGCGAGAAAGAGCGCACTTTCACTAATTTTTTAAACAATTTCACACTGCTCTGCTGCCATCTGGGCAGCGGCGAATACGTGTGAATCATTGATTTTTTTTCTCGCTTTTGTGTTAAAAAAGGCTGCGGCTCGCCCGGAAGTGGCTGAAGCCTTGAAAATTGACAACTCCCCACGCACGTTTGCTGCCAGCAGCAGCAGAAGCAGCAGCAGAGGGTGCAGGCAGCAGAGGCAGGACGATGCTGGAACTTTCTTTTATTTTTTCTTTCTCTATTTGCATTTAGTTGTGTATTCAATTGCATTAATTATATTTCATTTGCCTTCGCTTTGGTGTTGTACATACAAAGTCTCAAATTTCACGCTCTGCTCTTTTGTACGTTTTTTGCCAAATTGGCAAAATTAAATTTTTGCGTACGCGTTTTTATCCACACACACACACACAAAACCGAGGCACACACATACATACACGCTGAATAAAATACTCAGCGGCCGCAAAGACCAAAAACGGCTTGCAGTTTGTTACCTAGTATCTCGACTTTTTTAAATCGATATAAATATATGTATATATATTGAAAACTTTAAAATTTACTGCATTAATTCACTTTGGATCTTAATTAACCGAATAAACTGCGCGCACTGCCAACTCGTATGTCGTGCAAACGATAAAACGATATCGCAGAGTTTCTGCTAGAGACGTGCGTCACGTTATCATAGGTCACTTAGCGTCGATTATTCGAACTTGGTTCCGGAACCGGAATCATACAGAATATATTCATTTATTTATATACTTAAGCACGTAAACGCCCATGACTTGACTGTCAGCATAGTAACAATTATTGGACAGCTTACAACAAATTTGTATTTGTCTTAATATGTCAAAGGAAACCGAATATGTTCGCTTTTTCAAATTGATTTGATTCCCGCCCAATGCTGTATGAAATTGTTCAACACTGAATCCGAGCAGTGGTTCAAGTTGCGTAGGAGCTGGCAGTTCGATAGATCTTTTGAATGAACCTTATGCGGTTGGTTTCAAATTAATTTCCATATATCTCAAAAAAGTTTCAGTCAATTTGAACCAAACAAACGTTTATGGTTGGCTAGGAGAAATTTTAAAATTTAGTCTTGCATACGCGGTTTGAGTCCCTAATTATAATATCAAAGGAAAGGTAAAAACAAACCTTTTAAACCAAATATTTTGCCATATTAAAACCTGAGATTTAAAAGAATTTAGTTTTTAGAATCCTCAATTAAAAATTGATTTGAATATGTGCTTAAAAACAAAATTCATAAGTAAATGTATGATTCCGGTTCCGGAACCAAGTTTGAAATAACGGGTAACCGATGCTAACTTGATGCGTAAAAAACATACGTTTTTTAATAAATTCATTTGTTTATTTCATTTGTGAGAATTGCATAGAATTGTTAAACGAATGCAATATTAGTCGATACTAATTACCTCGCCTGCTTTTGTCTCCTCCAGTTTTGTGCGTTTGCGTTTAGTTGGACCCGCATCCTCCTCGTCCGAAGAATCTAAAATTTCGGTAATATCCTCATCATCATCCAATACTTTGCTGGGCTTTCGTTTGGCTGCCGTTTTCTGTAGGCTAACTTCGGTAAGTTTGTCTGTTGCCTCCGTAACAACCTCTTCAACGTCATCATCGTCATCCTCTTCAACTACCAGGCAATCATCATCGTCGTCGTCGTCCTCGACTTCCGTTGGTCGGCTGCGTTTTGAGGTGGAGGGACCATCGTCGGTTGCATCATCCCCATTAGCTGCGCGCTTTCGAGAGCTGGGCTCCGTCTCGGCCTCCGTCTCTTTAGGCTCCTCCTTCGGTTGGAGTTGATTTTTGTCGGCAATCACCTCAAACAGGACATCCTCTCGATCGGCATCAAAGTGCGCTATAATAATGCTCAGCTCATAACTCTGGAAGAAGTCGTCGCATTTGAGAATAACGCCATCCACGATGTTCATGTCGCTTAGCAACTTTTGCTCATTGCATTCGGTTTCTCCCTCCTCCGAGGATATGACAATGGAGCCAGTGGACTCCAGTGTCACGTCTGGATTGACCATGTTCAAAGTGTTGATGAGCACCTCATCACGGAATGCTTTAATTTGGACACGTTTAGTATCAATGCGCAAAGTGATGGCTGGATCACTAGCGCACACATAACAATTCGGATTGGGCTCCGGGAAAAATGCATCCGGCACCAGAAATTGATTGCGTCCATTGAGACGCAGTCGGGCGTAGACCGCCTTGCACTGCTCCCATTTGGCCTGCAGCACGCTGAAAGCGCGAAGCACTGAGATGCCGGCCGTTATTGCATTGGTGGTGGCAATGGCAGGAATTATATTGCCAGCCATGGATTTGATCTCAAACCGTGACTTGCGCTCGATCTCAAAGATGTGGGATCGAACATTGGCACAGGCGGCCACAAAGTCCATGGCCGGCTGATCATCCTTATCCCACACTAATGTGTCATTGCCCTCCAGTTTAAGAAAGGCAGCGCTTAGCTCTTTGAGCGCGTTGGCAAAGACATGGGCGCATTCCTCCACGGTCCAAATCTTGTGATGCTGGCGCGCAAGCTCCTGCGCATCAGAGCTGACACCGTCGGGCAGCAGTGTATCCCACTGCACAGGCACGGGTGCCTTGCGCGACTTCCAAAGATTCGACATGCGCAGCAAGTAGTTGATGTCCTCGTTAAAGAACTTGTTAAACAATTTGGCCGCATCGTAATTGCAATCCTTGGCCCATTGTCGTGTATTGATGCGCACCACATTGCCATTGGCGTTGGGAGGAGAGTCTGTCTCCTTCTTATTCTCGTTCACGTCTGCAGCATCTCCGGCGGCGTCTGCATCCTTAACTTCAGCTGCGGCTTCCTGTGCCTCCGGATCAGCAGCATCGGGGGAAATGTCCTCATCCTCAACCGATTCGCCAAACAGCTGACTATTTAACAAGTGTAAATAATATTGAATTTAATAAAGAGAGTAGACCACGCTTACTTGAACAGATGCTTGGCCCAGACAATGCAGTGAATAGGCTCTGAGGGTGTGTTGCGTATGGTACAGCCGGGAAAGCTTCGTTGCTTTTCCTTGGGTGTGCATTCGTAGCACTGGGTTAGGCCGCGCTTGATCAGCTCAACCTGTCCATTGTAGCCGGAGGTGCCGCTCTCAATGAGCGGCACATCTGCATTCAGACACATGCGATTCACATGATTTCGCGCCGCTCTGTTGTCCAAGGCGCTGAGCACCACGTCGAATTTCTTGAAGAAATTAACGCCGTAGTCAGTGCTGCAAATTAAAAGAAGGGATTAGATAATGGTATACGATTAATAAACCATTTCCTTACGACGTAACGCTGTCATGATAGGCTGTTATGTTCGCATCGGGATTAAAGCTGAGGGCGCTTTCACGGGCAACGCGTGCTTTTGACTTGCCCACATGCTCGCGATGGAAGAGGAACTGCCGGTTCAGGTTACTCAGGTCAATGGTGTCCAAATCGATCTGTATAAGAAACAATAATGAATTAGTGAATGAGGAATTGAAACTCGAAAAACAACTTACAATTTCGATTTCAGTAAAGCCGCTAAGCACAAGATTTTTGAGCACTTCACAGCCAATGCCACCTGCGCCCACAACCAATACTTTGGATTTCTTAACCAATTCTTGTAACGTTACGGGCAGAACGCCGTCAATTGCTGCAGCCATTGTTTATATTTTATTTAATTCTTTCTCACTTAACGCTATGCAAAATAATATAATTCGCAAATGACGCCGGCAGTCACACAAACACACGTACATTTGTTAAAAACAGTGTTGCAAAACGCGAATTACTATCGCAGCCAAGCTGTTATCGAATTTCTATTCTATCGATACAGCTGTTGATAAAATATCAGATTTCAAGCATTTCTACACCCGGTCACACCACTTTAATTGATTATAGTTGTAACTTGTGTGTGTGTTGTGTAGAAGCAGAAAACGGACGTTTTATATTTTAAGTGCTTGTTTATGCAGCACGACAATTGCGCGTCAACTGCAATTTAAAAAAAAAAAAAGCACTTGGTATTCAAATAAATTGTAGTTCTTGCTGTAATAGTCATGGCCGAAGTGCGACGCAGAAAGGCAGAAAACGAGGCTGACGATGCTGCTGCTGCCGCAGCCGCAAGCAGCGCAGCTGATTCTTCTGATCATGTAAGTTATCCAGGCCAATAAGACTGGAAATAAACCGAAATTATAGATACACATATATAGCTGCACTCTCGTGCATCGTCTCCAAAGTTTTCATAATTCATTGAAGCGCAAAAAAGAAGCGAATTGTATGTATACCAACACAACAAGATATCTACTATACACGTATAGTTGTACGTGTGCCTTCCATACAGTGTGCAGTGTTTTTGTTATTCTCTGACGCACAAGCAGGTGGTAAAAGAGCGCCCACCAGAGAGCCACACGGAGAGCGAGTGAGAGCGCTAGAGAGAAATACCAATAACAAATGTACAGCATACACAAATACACACACATGCACATGCATACATACAATCGTGACAATAATAAGACCCCGGCTTGTGGGAAACAAATCCAATTAGGCGACCATTACGGAAGCGTACCAAGGAACTACCCAACCGTCCAGCCAGCATTACCTCAGCCTGCTTAACAAGATGCTGCTGCTTTGAGGACGCGCCCCACCCCCGTCTTAATGGCAATGATAAGACCCCAGTGTCTCCAGCCAAAAATAATTCCCATTTGCGACTTTCTTATCAGACCCCGCCAATATTTGGCAACCCGATTCAACACGCCACCCCAAACAACCAACCACAAGCAAACAGCGCGAAACTTGGATAAATTAGCGAAATGTATCGTATCTTGTCGGCCGTTTATACTGCGCGCCGTATAGCAGCAGACGGCATTGGACTTTGAATTGGCACATATTTAATTTTTTGTATTTCTTAATGTTTGTTTATCGCCTTTGATGATTGAGTGGCATTTGGTTTATTTGATAAAATGTTGCTTGCAGGTCGATTCGGAGGAGGAGAAAATACCAGAGGAGAAGTTCGTTGAGGAGCTGGCCAAGAATTTACCCCAAGGCACCGACAAAACGCCAGAGCTATTGGACTCGGCTCTCAAGGATTTGCCCGATCGGTATGTGCAAAAATTGATTCGTTTCAAATTCCAAAAATATTCCAATACAGCTGTTTGCATGCGGCGCACAAACACAACGCAAACTTACAAAAATAGAATTAGAAACTACAAATTGTTCGGCTTTATAACTTTTAGAAGTTAAGTTAGGTCAAGACCATAAAAAATGAGCAAATAGTTTAACACACTTGTGAAGCTCGTCATTAAATTTATACGAACGTTGTAGCACAGTGTAAATTGTATTCGTATGCATTCGGTTTATTTATTTATATTTATTTTATGCTGTTTTTTTTAGATGGAAGAACTGGGTCATTCGCGGCATATTCACATGGATTATGATTTGTGGATTTGCATTAATCATCTACGGCGGCCCCTTGGCCTTGATGATTACGGTTCGTTAGCGAATGGAAGGGCTCACAAGCTTGACACACAATTAACCACTTACCCACATTTATAGACGCTGCTCGTGCAGGTGAAGTGCTTTCAGGAGATTATTTCAATTGGCTATCAAGTGTATCGCATACACGGCCTGCCCTGGTTTCGCAGTCTGTCCTGGTACTTCTTGCTTACCTCCAACTATTTCTTCTATGGCGAACATCTAGTTGACTACTTTGGCGTAGTCATCAACCGTGTGGTAAGTGCTGCTGCGCTTCTTATTATTTGCGATTATCAAGTTATATGTTTATTTTCTTTGTTATGCAGGAATACCTGAAGTTCTTAGTCACCTATCATCGTTTTCTATCGTTCGCACTGTATATCGTTGGCTTTGTTTGGTTCGTGCTCTCGCTGGTGAAGAAATATTATATCAAGCAGTTCAGCCTATTTGCCTGGACGCACGTCTCGCTGCTAATTGTCGTCACACAGAGCTATCTGATTATACAGAATATATTCGAGGGGCTTATTTGGTTTATAGTGCCCGTTTCGATGATTGTTTGCAATGATGTCATGGCATATGTTTTTGGTTTCTTCTTTGGACGCACGCCTCTCATCAAGCTGAGCCCCAAAAAGACCTGGGAGGGCTTTATCGGTGGTGGGTTTGCCACCGTTCTCTTTGGCATACTATTCTCATATATTTTGTGCAACTACCAATACTTTATCTGCCCCATCCAATATTCCGAGGAACTGGGTCGAATGACAATGTCCTGTGTGCCAAGCTATTTGTTCACGCCACAGGAGTACAGCCTGAAATTGGTAAGACACCCTCGCAAATACGCGCGCACACACACACACACCTCCAATATGGCTTCCCTAATGAGTATTGATTTGTGTACTAATCATTTGCAATTTCAGTTTGGTCTTGGCAAAACATTGAATATTTATCCATTCATATGGCACTCAATCTCGCTGAGCATGTTCAGCTCCATAATTGGACCCTTTGGCGGCTTCTTTGCCTCTGGCTTCAAACGCGCATTTAAAATTAAGGTGAGTCAACATTTGTTTTCAGCGCATTTGTTTTTTAAAATATGTTTGTGTGTTAAGGACTTTGGTGACATGATTCCTGGCCATGGCGGCATTATGGATCGCTTCGACTGTCAGTTTTTGATGGCCACCTTTGTCAACGTTTATATCTCAAGTTTCATTAGAACTCCATCGCCGTCAAAACTCTTGACGCAGGTTTGTTACACGTTTAAAGATACATATATATGGCCATAACTTAAATAACACATCTTTTGCAGATTTATAATTTAAAACCGGATCAACAATACCAAATTTATCAATCGCTAAAGGACTCACTTGGCGACATGCTTAATTAAAATATTAGACAACAACAACTGTTTGCTTTAGTCGTACGTCTCTACGTATATATATACATATATATATATTCATTATAAAAAGAAATTTATATATATCTATATATATATACATATTTATATCTGTATATGAAAATATGGCAAGCGCCATACAGATGTTGTAAGGGCCCCCAAAAATGATTCAATTGAATCGAACACTATATGAATAGTTATAATTTTTTTAACATAATTTTTGTTATGTTTTTAGTTATAGTTTAGATTTTTGTTGTTATTACAATTTTAAGTTATTTCACTTACGATTACAATTATGATAATGGCATTATATAGTGCAATTACAATCCGTTTACCGGTGATTTGTTAAGCGATTCCATTAATTTTAACGAGCCCTACGATCGCGTTATGAGATTGACCTTTTACCAAATCGAATTAAAAACTGGAAAAAAAATGCTTGTGGAAGCCCTTGAAAGGCAAAGCAACAACAATTAGAACGATGATGAATTTAATGTTTGTATGTCTGTGTGTGAATTTACAATATATATATATATACACGTATATCTAGTGTATATACATACATGTATGTGTGCTACTTTACTTACTATTAATTGAAAAAGATCTACGCCTCCGAGCCGCGATTAGTCATGCCAGAGAGACGCGCCTAGTTTAGATTGTGAAATGTTCTTTAGCAAATATTTTAACTTAAAACATAATTTTTGGATGAGCATTTGAGTTTGTTAACTAAACAATATACGTACGATCAAGTATCTAAAGACTTTCAATTTATGTTATGCTTATTCTTTCTAGTGCAATAATATTAGTCAAATATTGTTTTATTTTCCAGTGATCAGAACATAAATTTCATATATCCAGATTTGTGCATATATGTATATGTATATATTTATATATATAATTATGTGCATACACATATTTATTTATATAAAAATATACTTAGTTCCTTTCGGAAATGAAATATCATTTAAACGAGAAATTCCGTTGACTCATTCAATCCAAAGTAGAGTTGAGCAACTGTTTTAGATATAAGCCAAGTCTCTATTGATGTTACAAAAACAAATTAATATTAATAAAAACAAAATATAAATAAACTATTTGTGTAACGAATAACAAATCCTGTCTCAGGGTGAAGAAGCTGTTAGAAAAGGGGCAACTTATCTATAAGTTAATGGATACATATGTTTCTAATTGTATAAATATGCTTTGGCACTTTGGTGGTTAACTTATGGCAATAGCAAATTAAAATTGCTAACATTTGGACGGCGGCGCAGTGTCATCAACAATTTCGATTGGCTTCACTAGCATTTTGCTTATTAGAGATCGAGGCAAGTCCTCAACATCGCTACGCTTCAGATCAAAGTATACTCCACGTTTGCGCGCATCGTCCAGCAAATGACGCCATATCTTTACAGACTGTGAAAGCAGACAAGTTATAGCCAATTACCATCAAGTTTATGTTACTAATCCTTACCTGCAGATCATCAAAATTACCACAGATAACTAGGCAGCGTTGCGGTCTAGTAATGGCCACATTAAGTCTCTGGTAGTTGGTAAGGAAGCCGACGCCGCGCGTGCGTGCATTCGATAGGATGACCACATCCCGTTCCTGGCCCTGATACGCATCTACGGTCTGCGGTATAATCTTCATATGGCCAGGTATCACCTGACTAAGCGTATAGCAATGATTGCTATAAGGAGTAATTAGTCCATAGCTAAAGTGTTTGGCGGGCATCAACTTGTCCATCTCAATGAGCAGCTTTGCCACAAAACGTGCCTCTTCATCGTTGCTTATGCTTCGGCTGCTCGCATCGTTAGTGTCCCGGGTATAGCTCAAATTGATGACGCAGTAGGGAATCAAGGGGGAGATCAGTCGCTCGGTGCAGGTGGCATTGACCAGCTGGTTATCATAAAAGTAACTATTGGGCCATCTGCAAATCTCTGGATGCATGCGGTATTGCATGCTTAGCTTAAATACTTTGGTGTGCACAAAATGATTGCCACGCGGTTTTTCCAACTGTTGTTTCAAGTTGCGCTGAATGCGATCAAACATGGAATTACCAAGGCCAAAGTCAATTGCCTTCTGGGACAGCACGGTTGCAGGCAACTGCTGGGTATCACCCACCAGCACTAGACCACGTACACCAAAGCGCAGCGGCAGCAGGGTCCAAGGCTCGGTGCACTGTGTTGCCTCGTCTATGATGCACGCATCAAAGTAATCAATAAAGGCGGCCAGCTTAACGCAGCTCGAGAGCGTAGTGCAAACAATATTGGCGCGTTGTAGGCACGACATGGAAAACTCGTGCTCTTCGCGTGGTGTCAGGGGCGGCTTCAATTGCTCTATTATCAGGCGCAATTGTCGCTCTTTGGAATTTAGCTGCTGCTGCATATAATTAATCTGAGTAGGAAGCTTTTTAAGTTCGGCAATTTCCATTTCCAGCTGCTGTTGCTGCATTGTAAGAGCCTCGATGTGCTCGGCCGACAGACGCTTGCGTTTCTCTGCTAGTTTCTTGCCGAGATAGGCATCCAGCGACACGTCTCGCACATTTGGGTCCATTTTCTCAAAGAAACCAAACCGCACGAGCTCAAATTGCGAGTGACTCATGGCCTGGCGGGCACGCTTCAAATACAGCGTAATATTATCCACAGCAGCATTGCTATGTGCACAAATAAGAATCTTGCGGTCAAGCGTATGATTGCTGCTACCATACATGCACTGTAGCGTGAGATTCGAAATAACCACGGATTTGCCTGTACCGGGTGGACCCTGTATTAGCGTTATGCTAGGCGTCGAATCGTCAATCAAACGACTCCAGGTGCGCTGGCAAATGTCCATCTGATGGTTATTCAGTCTCTTAAAACCCTTGTATGCCGCTGGCTGCAACAGTCTGTTGTCATAGGACAATACGTTCTCGCTGGGCTGCAGTATGCGCTGGAACAACGGCGAGCGACCAAGCAAATAAATGGCATTGAAAGCGCCCATTTCCACACGTATATTGTCCACCACAGGGCGCACAGTTAACGTTTTGCATGAGCTAAGCATATCAATGCTGATGTTCTCTTGCAATATCTCAAAGCATATTTCACAAGTGTTGCCTGTAAGTGTATGCAAATGATAATACCTTGTAAGTCTTTAATTAAATATGCCTACCAGCTATGCGCTGAATGCGTGCAATCGATGCAAACGTCTCCTTCAGCTTATTGTCACTGCTTAGAGTGTACAGGTCAAATCTCTTGCCGAGCTTGTGATTGTCTACAAAACATAGAGGATAAATGATCAGGAAATGCGTACGCAAAATAGATTAACTGACTTACATCTGGTGTTCAGCACGAAGCGAGGTCGATGTCGGGTGTTTGCATTCGAAATGTTAACCAGATTGACTTCAAATGTGCTTTTGGAAATCTTGTAGTCACGCTCTATTGTAGAGATCAGCTCCAATTTCATCAGGGGTATTATAATGCTGGATTACCAAATATAATTATAATTGAGAATTTTTATCTACTTTAACTCAACTTACTCTCTGTATTGTTTGTAGCTCTTGAACTCATTTGGAATGGGTATTAGGACCTCAGACTCGGCCACCGCGTCGGCGCTGCGCGATGCCAACCACTGATTGCCCCAGTTAAGAATGTTTCCCATAATCAAATCGGTAAAGTTTTCCAATCTACCCTGGGCTTGTGACCATGCGCGACGCTCCGCGTACGTGCTAAGTGTTACCTTCTTGGTATCCTTAATACCAGCCACTTTTTTAAAAGCACCTTCAACCCGTTCAATCAATTTGATTTGTATGTTGTCGTTAAAACGAACATGTCGATTGCTTTTAGCACGCTTTTCGCGCTCCTGGCGCAAATCAAACTCACGGTCCATGTCGGCGAAAGTAACACGATTGCAGGTTCTTTTACTACGCGCCCGTTCCGCCTCCTTGCGTTCGGGCGGACGACTATAGTGGGTGGGCGGGCTCTTTACTAAATCGGCGGCATTCAGCTGCTGTGAGAAGGATTCTATTGTGGCACGACGCTTGTGTGCTGCTTTTTCGGGCTTTGACTGAGCCTCGGCCTTATCCATCTTGGGCTTCTTTGCTGTTGGTGGCTGCACGCCTTTGGTGAGAAATTCTCCACGGTTCGAATTACCTAGCGTGGGCAAGCTCGTTGGTTTACGTTTGCGTTCATCGCCGCGTTCGGACGCTGCATCCGGCTTTGGCTTGTCGGCTATTTTTTTCAGCTGCTCGCGACGCTTCTCTTTGATTTGTTCACACTCGCGCTTCTTATCCTTTGGTTTTTGATACCATTTCGTTCTCATCTCCGCTTGGTAGTCCGCTGAACGTTGTCTCTCCAGAATTTGATTTCGGCGCTCATTTTCCTTGCTTGCAGCGGAAACGCCACGCAATTTGCCACGGCTTTTGGGTAAATGTGGCGCTGCAATCACTTCTGGCCCCCTACCTTTGGCTGTAGATAGCGATTTAATATTGCTTGTCGCGTCCTCAGACTGTTCTGGCGAAGGCAAGGGACGTTCCATGTAGCAAGACTTGGATCTGTTCAATAAGCGTGCGCTGAGCGCTTTCTTGATGGGTGTTTCCTGGACTGGATCAGGTATTATTTCGTCTGGTTTTGTCGGCACTTCTTTCTTCTTGTCTGCAGTTAGTTTCTTTGGCGGGGACATGGGGCTTTCAACATAACAAGATTTGGACCTGTTTAGCAAACGGGGGCTGCATTTCTTTAAGGGCGTTTCAAGCCCTGGTACAGACTTTGCCGGCAACTCTCTCTCATTTTCTGTATTTGTAACGCTGGGTAACTGCGGCGGGGACGGCTTTGGACCTTCCATATAGCAAGACTTTGATCTGTTTTGCAAGCGAGGACTGACCCTATTTGTGGGTGTCTTGAGTTCTGGTGCAGGCATCTCAGCGGATTTTTTTGGTCGCGTTGGCGAGGACAAAGGACTTTCTATATAAAAAGATTTGGATCTGTTTCGAATGCTGGAGCTGCTATTTTTGGCGGGTGTTTCAGTCTCTAGAGCAGGCATCTCAGCTGGCAAGTCCTTGGGTTGTTTTGGTCGCGTAGGCGAAGACGAAGGACTTTGTATATAACATGATTTGGATCTGTTTTGCATGCGTGAGCTGCTTTTTTTACCGGGTGTTTCAGTCTCTGGTTCAGGTATCTCAGCTGGAAGCTCTTCGACGGGTTTATCGGTTGGACTTTTTTGTGGTCTCGTTGGCGAAGACAAAGGACTTTCCATATAACAAGATTTGTATCTGGTTCGCATGCGACAGTTGCGTGCTTTGGCGGGTGTTTCGGTCTCTGGTTCACTTATCTCATCAGGCAGGTCTTTGGCTTGCTTTTTGTCTATTGCTGCCGTTTTCTGTGGCCTCGTTGGTGATGATGAGGGGCTTTCTAAATAGCAAGACTTGGACCTGTTTCGTAACCGCGAACTGCGTTTCTTGGTGGGCTCTTCGGCCTCTGGAAGTGACATAGTTGCTTCTGGCTTTGTTGGCAACTCTTTAGGCTGAGAACGTTCCGAAACAGTTTTTCTACGCTTGCGCGGTGTAGACTTTTTCATTGCTCCTTTCGCGTTGGTTTTGGCATGCAGAACACTGGGCACTAAAACTACCTCCAATTCCTGCCGATTGTCCTCAACGACAGCAACAGAACTTGTTGCCAAGTTGTCCGTGCTATTTTGATGCCGTTGCGACATATCAATCGATTTCAGACGCACGCTACATCTGCGTATGTGGGGTTTTTGCGGTGTGCTGCTGTCAACTGAAATAAATGGTTAGATATATATTTAAAAGATGCGCCGAGATTCTATTTACCAGATAAAAGGGCCGACAGTTCATCTTCGCTATTGCTGCTGTCAATGCGCAACGCTTTGGATTTACGGCTCATAAAGATATTTTCCGACAGCTGAGAATCGTCGTCATCATCTCGAGCAGGATCATTGGCCTGTTCTTCAACATTTTTCCCATCATCCAGTGGATAAACCTGGGACATGAGATTCTGAGTAAGCAGTTTTGATGACCAATCGGCTACTTTGCTGTAGAGCTCGTCGTCTTCGTCCTCAATGAGTATGATTTCATCGTCATCAATTTGAGTGGCTATTTCACTTTTAATCCAGGAAGCTGGAGGCAGAAACTCTTCGTCGTGCAGGTCGTCAGGATCCGCATCACTTAGATCAGCCGACCCGTCGGCCATTTCCTCTTTCATTTCCCGCAGCACAGCCTGCGACATGGCGAAGTTTTCATCATAGTCGTCCTGGTAGTCACCTATAGTTATTTGATCTTCTCCTGGCGAAACAGGAGGTGGCATGTCACCGCCACCTGCTGGGTTTTCAGTCTCCTTTTCGGGCAAGTCTTTGTCCGTCTTGTTAACTTCCTCCGGCAGCTCAATTACGTCGCCGTCGTGTATTTTTTCGCCAGTTGTAGGAATGTTGTTGTTGTTCAGCTGCTTGTAAACATACGGATTTATTTGAAAAACCGATTCAAGCAGATCCTCATCAGGCTCGCCGAAAATGTTCTCAATCTCTTTGGTTGCCTGAGACAGGAGCTCCTGCTTCATCTCTGGCAGCTTTGGCAAGTGAATTGAGCGATGTGAAGTTGGCTTTGTTGGGCTCTTATCAGCTGCATTGTCAACGTTGCTGACCTCCTCATTTCTCAGTTCGGGATCCTCTTTACTCCCCGCCTTGGCAATTTCTGTTGGTCTTGGCGGGGTTTTGTCACTATCTTCATCATCCGATATGACGACAATGTCCTCTACATTTGGACACGTCTTTTTCAATTGAAATATGGCATAATTTGGTGGCACAACATCGTGCGGCGTTTCAACTCCAAGGCCGATTCTATCGCCGCAATTAAGTTGCTGCGCATTTACTTCGAGCTTGGACTCGTTTATAAACACGCCATTCAACGCGTTCTGTTGATAGAAACCCACCGAAAATGTACATATTTGTAAACAGTTCGTTGCTAATGAAATAAGACGCTTACCAACTGCTCTACGCTGATATTTTCACTGTTTACGATAAACTTCGCATGTTGTCGAGACAGAAAGTCATATTCCTTTAAAACAATCTTGCAGCAGGAGTGCCTGCCCACAGAATTGTCGCCAGACTGCAGAATTAGTTTTTTGCCGGTGCTTACATGCTCCAGGTACCAATAGCTTCCTCGTGCATCCATTGCGGAAGTGCACTCAGCTGCAAATTTGAACAATTTTATTTCACAACACAAATTCTGGTCCGAATTGTAGTGCCAAATTGCTGCGCTCAAAATAGTAGAGGACAATGTGACCATAAGCAACAACTGTTTTAATACCTAAAATTCTTGATCTCACGATTTATAAAAAATACCGCCAAAATATTAGTAGCGCTTTCATTGTTAAAATGCTTGTTTTTTGAGGCATGCCTACATAGTATTATTATTTCTCATATTTATTTGGGGACTTAATCTTTTTGCTTTTAGATCTGAATTAGCACAACAACTCTCGAGGATCGAATAAAATACCAGCACTTGCACAAAATACTGATGCAAATGGAAATCCTAGGTGGCAACACTGCCATATGTGAAATCAGCTGTGTTGCACATTTTGGCGCGATGCATTTGAGTTATGATTTCTGTACATTATGTCAAGAAAACAGTTTAGAAACAAAGGTTCAACACCCGAACATAATGTCAATGCTAAACGAATTTGTGTCGACCACAATAAACCAGGCACAAGCGGTGCAGGTACCATGCAGATGAGCGAGAGTATCTTTTGGCCGGACAACGATGCCAGTTTCTTTTCCCACGCCAAGCTGGAGGAATTGTTTAGTGGACAAGATGCTGTGGTGTCGGCACCTTTCAGCAGTCAAACCAGCAATAAATTTCATCAGAGCCAATCGGACGATAGTCTGTTTGGCGATATTTCATTGCCCAGCGCAGAAGAAGTAGTGCCGAGGATTGAACTGGACCAGAACAGTCCAAAGGTCCAAAGTTTTAAGGATATTGACCTCAAAGACTTGAGCATGGCTGAAATTGATATTTTCCATGGCGCTGATCATTACAGCGATCCAGTCGTACAAAATACTCAACTCTTTATGGATGCAATTGCCTTTAAGGTACCCAAATCACCAGAGAGAACACAAATGATGGCCCCGCAACCCAAAGAGGACTCCATAGCCATGTCGACATCAATGTCATTCATATCCAAGTCCATTCTGGAAGGCATTGTGCAGGGAACACAATATGAAACATACGAAGCTCTGCAAAATCGCTCCATGCTGCAGGCGCAACAAGAACTGGCGGCACTCGATCAGCTGGACTGGCAGACGCAGGCGTTTGCCGAATTCGAAAGCGCCAAGGACGAGCCCGACAACAGTTTTCCCAGTAAGGGCGATTTCTACGGTCTGCCGGACAGGGTGAAGAATTTAATATTCGAGCACAAGGGCATCAAAAGCTTATATGGTGAGCGGGTTGTTGACATTTCGGCATACTTCGACTATTACTAATATTGCACCCTTTTAGAGTGGCAGGATGAGTGTCTGAATCTGCCAGCCATACGAAAGCGCAAAAATCTAATTTATGCGCTGCCCACTAGCGGCGGCAAAACTTTGGTTGCCGAAATCCTAATGCTGCGCGAGCTGCTCTGCCGCCAACGCAATGTGCTCTTCATACTGCCCTATGTGTCCATAGTGCAGGAAAAGGTGAGCGCCATGTCACCGTTTGCCATTGCGCTAGACTTCATTGTGGATGAGTATACGGCGGGCAAGGGCAAATGTCCGCCACAACCGCAACGCAAGCGGCGCAGCCTGTTTATCGCATCCATTGAGAAGGGCGCCGTGCTTATGGACAGCTTGATTGATGCTCAACGTCCACACGAGATCGGTCTGGTTGTGGTTGATGAGCTGCATTTGATTGGCGAGCGCGGCCGCGGCGCTACATTGGAGGCTTTTTTGACCAAGGTCATGTTTTTGAATGGTATCTATATAATTCTATATACTCCTTCACAGTTACTAACTGTTCCATCTCCATTTTAGCCAACATTCAAATTGTGGGCATGAGCGCCACCATTGGAAATCTGAACGAAATTTCGGCTTTTCTCAATGCAGATGTTTATACGCGTGGCTTTCGTCCAGTAGAGCTACGGGAGTACATCAAATGTGGACATGATTTGCTGGAAATCAATTCGGCCGGGCAAACGCTCGAAGAGATATTTGTTCCTCATCGCACCGTTAGCTACAATGTCAGTCTCTCTTCAGCTTAGCTGCCATTATTAACTTTGTTTACTCCTTTACAGTACAGCGCCGCTGTGGAGCGCGCCGATCCAGATCATCTGGCGGGTTTAATAAGCGAATGTGCGCCGGAGCATTGCTGTCTGGTGTTTTGTCCCACGCGCAAGAATTGTGAGAATGTCGCGCTGCTCCTTAGTAGGATTGTGCCCAAGCAAAAGTTCTTTGAGCATCGCCAGAATGAGAAAGCTGATCTTATGAATGCTCTCGACAAGATGTGTGGCATCTTAAGTCCCGTGCTGGCCAAAACGTTGCCCTACGGCATTGCCTATCATCACTCGGGACTGACCACGGACGAACGCAAATATATTGAGACCGCATATCGATTCGGCGTCATCACGGTAATTTGTTGTACTTCCACGCTGGCGGCGGGCGTGAATCTGCCCGCCAAGCGTGTGATTATACGTGCGCCCTATGTCGGACAAGAGTTCATGACTTTGTGCAAGTACAAGCAAATGGTTGGACGTGCTGGACGCGCAGGTCTGGGCGAGGCGGGCGAGAGTATTCTGATAACGCAGAGCAAGGACAATTTTCTTGTGGGGCAAATGCTATTCTCGCCCATGGACAAAGCGCTTAGCTCGCTGGATCAGCTGGATGCCGTTGGCTTACAGGTAAACCCGTGTCCTCTGGGCCCAGAGTCTCACTCCAGCACTGACAGTCTATTTCTTTACAGTCTTTAATACTGAGCGTCATTGGCTTGAACCTGGCTGATTGCCGACGCGATCTCAATCGCCTGGTCAACAGCACTTTGCTGGCCGTGCAGGCTGGCGCCTTGGAAGTAGCCGTTGATGAGCTGGTGCTGCGCATTTTGCGTGACATGTTCAAGAACAAGGTGCTGCAACTTAGAGAAACTGCGCCTAAGGGCAAACCCAATAGCTCGGATATTATGACTACACAAGATATCAATCAGAGCAGTCGCTCGGCTTCCGATCGTCGTCTGCTCATAAGCCAATCCACTCGTTTTCAGCTAACCAACATTGGGCGCGCCGCATTTAAGGCGGGCATCGATTACAAACGCGCCTTTGCAATACACAGAGAGCTGCAGCAGGCGCAGCAGCAGCTCATACTCACCAGCTATGTGCATCTGCTTTACCTGGTTGTCTGCTTCAATTCCAATGAGCGTGGCGATGAAATGTTCCCTGCTGATGCTAACATACTCTTTCGCGAATATACTTCCCTATCGACACAGACCCAGGCGCTGTTCAAGCAGTTGGGCTTTACGGAGGCGCATGCGGCCAGGCTAGCTAAGACGCAGTCGGTGCAGGGTCCGTTGGCTTTGCAGTTGAATCGCCTGTACAAAGTCCTCATTCTAGCTGATGTACTGGCGCTCGTGCCGTTACCCAGCGTGGCCAGCAAGTACAATGTGGAGCGCGGCACGTTGCAGCAACTAATCAGTCAGTGCACGGCGGCGGCTAGCGCCATAGTGCGTCTGTGCGAGCAAATTGATGAGTTCTGGTGCTATAGGCCACTCTTCGAGCGCATCAATCAAAAAATGGATCGCTGCGGCACGCTGGAACTGGAGTCGCTGTTAGAGCTGCCCGCTGTTAAGATTGTGAGTGATTACCTTAAATAATGAATCGCTTTTAACTTATTTGTACTTTTTAGAATCGAGCCAAGCAGCTTTATACGGCGGGCTTCAGAACCATCGAAGATGTGGCCAAGACGCGTCCCATTGCGCTGGTGAAAGCTGTGGAATTCATGCCACTCAAAGTGGCCACGGAAATTATATCAGCTGCTAAGGTTTGCCTCTATATCCTATATGTTAAATCTATATTTAATTATATATTCGCTTCTGTCTGTTTTAGATAATATTAATGAAAAAACTGGATCATCTGGAGGAGGCGACGGAGGCGCTGAAGAGCTGCCTTTGCACAAGCGAATCGCAATCAACTTAAATGTATATAAAAGTTAAGGTTATTGTTTTTGCCTTTTTTAGTTGTTTTGTATCATAGTTTTAATTTTGTTTAAGCACTCGACTTGAGCCTAGAATACAGCTTAAATAATACGCGCACACAAAATGTTTTTGCATACTAAATTTAAATTAATTTGTTTGTTTTTTTTGTTGTTCAATTTGTTTACCGCATTCAAGTATTTAACTAAGCGCAGCGGCTGTTGATGGTTGTTATTGTTGTTGTTTGTGTACTAAATAAAAATTAGCAGACAAAACTTGAAAGTTACTTTTGTCTCGGCTACTATCACGACAATTGAGTATTATACAATGTATATATTAATAATTTTTTTTTTGCTTCTCTGTTTCACGTAAAAGTTAAGCGCAAATTGTGTGTTGGAAATTCCGCCTGCTTTAACTTTAACTATAGAAAAAAATATTATAATTAGCTTGCGGCTAGAGGACTAAAATATATAAAAAAGAAAAAGATAGAGTAGAAAAGCAGTTGCCTAGGCACCTGGTGCGCCTTCTAGTTATTTACAGCTGAAGAAACTGAAAGGAAACAACATGGATATATTACAACAGGAATCGTTAAATCAATTTTATCGGTCTATCATAATATTTACCTTGATTTTTCACAGACTTGTAACCGCGACTAATATGCAAACTCATCGTAGTAATGCTGGGCAAGTCGTGCGCCCGTTTGGGTGCTGCTCACTGCTCCTCCGGCAGCGTATTCGTGTCTATGTGCACGCGAGACCTGCGCCGGGACAATCGCTCGCCGGCGTATATCTGTCGATGAGAAATAGGAATCACTATGATAGTTCGGTGGCGAATGTGACTGAGACTGAGGCTGTGACTGCGAAGCGGATGCATGGGATGATGACGGCGAATGATTCTGATAGATGGATGCCTGCTGCTGATAGTTGCTATTGCCATGACCGGCAAATGGATTGTACGCTCCGCTGGCAGCGGGTGCGACATACGCACTAGCATAGGCCCGGCTCTGATAGTTGGCATGCTGATGCTGATGTGGATGCAGTGGCGTAAGCGGTTTAAGCGTGGGATCGAGCGCATCGTTCAGCGTCACATCGTAGTCGTTCTCATAGAGTTCGTCCAGATTGAGCTTGACCGGCTGTGGCTCTGGCCGCCTGGGCGTTACCGATGTGGGCAGTGCACTGCGTGGCGGCAATGTGGTGCGCGGTGGGTTGGGCGACGGTGCCGGCAGCTCATCGCTGTCAGCCTCACTGTCACCGTCACTGTCACTGCTTGGCTGTTCGCCGCGCAGCAGCGGCGCTCCATGCTCCAGCAGGCGCACGCCCGATATGGTTGAGCCCATGTCGATGGGCGTGCTGTCTGTGGTGCGCGTATTGCTGGTCAGTTGCGACCGCACTGCCACGCCCACCGGCTGAAGGCCTCGCGGCAAATATGGGCTGCCACCACGCGAGGGCAGGAAGGGTCGCTTGACCACACGTACCGAAGCGGGTCGCAGTGGCTTGGCTGGTGCTGCTGGCGCCAGCGGCTCATCCACCTCATCTGGCTCGGCGTGCTCTGGCTGCAGTGCCTCCTCCTCGGGCAGTTCCTCTTCCAGTGCGGGCGCTGCTGTTGTCCTGGACGTGGGCAACGCACGTTGTCGATTGGCCAGCGCCAGTTTTTGATTGCGTCTCGCCGGGGTTATGCCCACCAAGGAGTTGGATTTCGTGCGCGCCGGTGGAACACGCGGCTGCGCCGGCTGCTCTTCACTGGCGGGCTCGACATGCTCCTCCTCATCCTCCTGCACAATGGGTTGTCTGGGGCGTGCTGCAGGCTTACGTGGTACGGGAGCAGCTGGCTTGGGGCGCACTCGCTGCGCTCGTGCAGGCGCTGGCCGCTCCTCGTAATCCACATCGTCCACGAAGTCCACATCGGCAGCCGGCGCACGAGCTCTGCTGGCCTGTGGACGCTTACGGCGTGGCGTTTCCTGTCGCTCGGCCTCGTAGTCATCCTCCTCGTCCAGCAGCGCCTTCTTCTCTGTCACTGGCTTGCGCAGAGTTGAGCGCGTGGGCTTCTGTTCTTTGGGGGCTGCAGTGCGTCTGCGTGGCGCATTGCGTGCTGGTTGTGCCGGCTGCTCGTAGTCCTCCTCCTGCTGCTCACGGTCTTGGTAGTAATCGTCATCCTCCTGCTCGCCACCTGCTGGAGCGTGTGTGGTAGCCGTGTTTTTCTGCACGGGATAGGAATACTTTTTCTTCTCGTTGACGGGCACGGGACGAGCTATGCGCGGCGGGGCACGGGGACGGGCATAGACGGAGGCAGCCGCCGCTTTGGGCGTAATAAACTCAGTCAATGGCTTGGGCGTTGTTTTTACTTTCTGCGGTGTTTGCTCTTCGGCTGCCTCCTCCTGGTCCAGCCCGTCGGGCTTCTCATACTCATCAAGCTCGTCCAGCACCGCAACTGTAGATGGTGTCGTGCGCTTTTCGCTGCTGCGCCGTCTGCCACCTGCACGACGTGGTTCGTCAGCGACGCGTTCCTCATTGAAGCTGCGACGCTCCTCAACGCGTCCTGGCTTGCGGGGCGATGCCTTACCACGACCGCCAGCTGCTGGCTGGGGCTTGCTACGCCGGCCGCCAGGTCGATTGCGCCGATCATCGTAGTCCTCGTCGACGAGCTCATCCTCGTCCCTGTAGCGATTTCGGTTGCGTCGCAGCGGCTTTTCCGCCACTTGTTTATCCTCGTACTCATCGTCGTAGTCCAGTTGCAGTTGCGGTTTGCGCGGACGCGGACGTGGATTGCGACGACTGTAGCGCTCCTCATAGTACTCATCCTCCGACTCGTCATAATAGTAGTCATCCACGGGGCGGCGGTTGTAGGGTCGATGATAGGGTCGCTGCGCCCGACGTCTAGGCGGGGTCGGAGGTGGTTCCGTTGTGGTCGTGCTCGTCGACGACGTCGTCGTGGCCATGTATAGCTCATCATTTCTATGGGGAATGAATTAAAGTGAGCTATGTTCCATTCTCTGGGTCAGGCTCGACTTGCTCTCACCTGTTCCAGTACTTTTGGGAGCCCTCGCAGTCCACATCGGAGGCAAAGTGACAGATGAAGGTGCGCTGATCGAAGGCCGTGAAATTGGCGCAAAGGAAATCGTGTCGTATACCGTAGACGCAATGATGATAAATCTGCAAATGATAAAAGAGGCAGTTAGTAAAATTCGTAAATAACTAACTAAAGTCTTGGCCAGACGGAGGTGTGAACACCGTCTGTTTAACGTCTCTTCGCCAGGCAAACAAAATTCAATTTGAGGTCAAGATCGACACGCAGACAAGTTTTTTTTAAATGTTTTTCTTTTTGGCTTCGCCTTTGGGCACGTAAGCCGCAAGACGGCGGCAAAAAGAGAAATTACTGGACATGAATTACGTGGTAGCTCATATTGCGCGCTGTTCAACTTGACCAATTGGATAACGACCCCTTCCCCTCCCCCACCCACTACATTCCCGTTGCGCTGTTGAGCACAAGGTCAACATACATATGGAAAAACATATAATTTGTCTTGCTCTAGTGACCCTCCCTTTGATCTAGCGACAGGGAGGGAGGTAACAGCACTTGAAAGCATCATCAGAAAGAAGCCTTTCTATGCGATTTTCATAAATACAAGTAGGGAATAACCCTTTCTAAGCGATTTGATGAATTGAAGTACCACCCTTTAGGTTTTTCATGTGTGAGGGAGAGTCCGAGTAGAAGTGAAAGATTGACAGCGAAACGGAAATGAGGAAATATTCCTTGAAAATCGCATAAGTAGGTGTCAAAGGCCTGTGGTCTCTTATTGACTTATTTACTCACCTGACATTTGTACTCAATTGAGGCATAAAAACCGTCGTGGAGACCCTCGCACTTGAAGTGAATCTCATCCATGGGTGGAACGGTAGACAAGAAAGGATAGCTCGAGAGATTGTAGCTGCGCCGAAGATAAGAGACAATTGATAAGGAGGTGTTAAATGAAGTTCGAAGTTCGACTTACCCTCTTAGCTCTCGTGGCAAATTTGGATCCCAGATATAATCAATTTGCGGTATGCCCGTCAATTTGGAGTTTTTCGACAGCGTCACATTGTCCGACTATAAAAATATAGATTAGAAATCCTAACTCCAACTAAAACGAACTAAGCACTTACCTTGCTCTCCTCCCCCTCGCCGGTGGGCTGTGGCAACTCTTGTTTTTCTGTGGCAGGTTCTGAACTTTCGGTAGTCGTTGTGCTTGTGCTGGTTGTAGAGGCAGGTGTTTTGGCAATGGAGACCTTCTTGAAGGGCAGCGCAGCATCCGCGGAGCCAATCAGACCCAACAACAGCACTGTTCGGATGAAAAAGCAGGGCAGGTATTTATATAAAAATGTGTAAAAACTGTAGCTGGTTTTTTATTTAATTGCATAATCGGAGCCGTTTTTGCGCTCGACTGCTCGCATTATATCACAGCACATGCAGCGACTGGTAGCATTTATTTTTCGGGAGTTTTCGCTGTGCAGCATAATCCAGTTCGTTGCAAGTGCAAAGCAGCGATTAAGTTATTGCAGCACCTGAATAACCTTTCCTCATATACGTAGGTAGAGAAGAGTGGGGGGGGGGGGGGGGGTGTCTGAACTCACCTGTCGCTGTCATGAACAGCCAGCGTTTGGCTCTTTTCATTATGACGTTTCTGCAGTTGCTGTTGAATTTTTTATTTCCCGCTTTGGTTTGCTTGAAAAAAAAACACAAAGAAATAATAACAAAATTATGTAAATTTCACAAAAGAAAGAAACCAAACAAAAATGTTGTAAGCAATGCGAGAATTCGCCAATAAACACACCCCGACGAGCACAGGCTAAGATTTATGCTCCTTGTGCCAAGTGAAGAAGTCACTGAACGAACGCTCCAAAGAAATGTCGCTGGGGTCCGTTCCGTTGAGTTCTTCACTTAACATTGTCGGCACGCAATCCACAAGTATTTTTTTGTCTTTCGTGTTTTTTGGAGCTACACCTAACTGCAACTCGCACATGTCTTGATTAACGTTACTTTTTTTTAGCTGACACTCAATCAGTTTGTGGCGGAAAAGAAATGCACAACAGGTGTGTGTGTGTGTGTGTGGGTGAGTGTACTATATCTTGTTATGGTCGTAGAAAGTGTTCTAGACATAGATTCGTCTGATTTTCCATGACTAGTTCATATATATGGAAAAAGTGAAACTGAAACCTTTGCCAAGTTAAGTTAGGCCTTATTTTAGTGTAAGTAAATAATAATAAAACTTTGGCTAATATATCATAAAAATTGTAGTTTCTTTTTCAAATATGGGTTTAACTTGTGTGCAATAAGATTATCATAATGATATGATATTAGAAGAGGGCGAATTTATTCTACAATATTCTAGTTCGAAAAGCTGGGCTTGAATTCCATAATTTTCTAAAAAGTAATATTTTATCTTAATATTAGCTAAGTTACTTTTGTTAAAAATAAACTATTTTTATTGTATTATTTGTAACAATGGGCAAATTTTTTGACAAAAAATGTGCTTCCTATATGAAATGGATGTTGAATAAATACAAAATGAATGTGTGCATAATTTGCAGCTCGATATATTAATATAGAAAATGATAATGATAAAAGCTTTGTATGTTGTGCCATGTTTTAATGTATTTGCAACAGTTTTGTACAATTTCCGTTGAGTTTCCGTTAATTTAAAGACTTGATTCAGTTGAAGCGGTAATTGCATAATTAGCCGCTGCCTTCAATGTCACTTACGTAAAGCGTAAAGCGCAGCGAAAGGGCAACAACAAAAGCATACTTACACACACACACACACACATACAGAGAGGCGGTTGGTCCGAATGCATAACTATATCAAATTGAAAAGTGAACAATAGATTACAATTACAATGCGGCAACACTTTCATTTTCAATGCGTTTTAATTGGCTGTGCAAATATATGAAAAGCAAAGGCAAAGGCAAAGGCAAAAGCAAAAACCAAACACAAAATCAAAAACAAAATCAAATTTCAAAAGCGGCAGCTGCCATAAAAAGTAAGTGCTTTAATTATTTATATTGATATCATTTAAGCATATAGTATACGATATTGGCGTGGCTGCAAATTCCAAGCTGCCAAACACTTGCAGTTGATTTATTGCAAAACAAAGACAAACAGCGAGAGAGAGGGAGATAGAGAGAGAGGGAGAAAGATAGCTGTAGAGAGAGCTGAGTGAAGCGTTTAAGTTGTGTTAGTTAAGCAAAGTTGAAAGATACAAATGCAAAAGGTTCATTGGAGCATTGCAATTCGGCAGCTGGCATTGTTTATGGATACATCAATAAATACATCAGATAACAGTTTTATTATGCATTGTTTATTGGTTTGCCTTCAATTCGATTATCCATCCACACACTCACTCGTACAACGGGGCGTATGCGCATTTCGAAATGTCAGACGGCGCGACGTCTCGTTGTTTGGTTTTCAGTTTTTTTTTTTTTTTTTTCGTATTTTGCCAAAGAGGAAGCTTCAATTGATTGGGTCTTGGTAATGGATTTTGGGCTCAAATTTATGCCCAGCGCCGAGCAGCTGTTCGTCTGCCTTTCATTTATTCATGCCACCATTTTTGTTGTCAGTTAACTATGTTAGCTGCATTTTGTATGACGAAGGCGTCTCGTCTTTGTGGGCTTTACCAATGTGACGGAGTTCAAAGATGCGCCGTTCACACCCCGCTCCACAAAGCAAAAATGTGTGTCGCGCATTTTAAGTGGATATTTAACTTCATTTTTTTTTTTAAATTTATAAATGTTATAAAGCGTGTGCGCTTATGTGATGTAGCTTGTCTCAAGCTGACATTTGAGTGCCTGGCTTTAGATAAATATGTGACAAAATATATGATAATAGTTTGCTGAGCTGCAGCCAACTGGTTCTATTCATGCGATCTCAAATGCAGGCTCGTTAAATGAATTAAATCTCAAATGTCAAAGGGTTCTAACTACTGCGCAGCTGATAGATATATTTAGCTATAAATGTAATAAATGGGCATATAAATATTTAAGTTGTAAATAAAAGTATATGAGCACATCTTCTTCTTTACCCTCTCTTGAATATCATACGATGATGTATGTTTATTTTTGTGATTAATGCCCTCTGCCATAAATCAGGCACACAATGTTCATATATGTAATAAGTGCTCTATGTGCTTATTCTTCTGCACATCTTTGGCTCTTTTTTAAATATCTAAGGTCGCCTTTTGTTTTGCTTTTGGCTTATATGATATATGGCTATGCTAAACAGTTGAAATTTATGGCTGAGCTTTATGTATTGTTTCCCTTATTTTGGTGCATTTTGCATTGTCATAAGCAATAATATTCATAATATTAATATTAATTTTGCTGTTGCTCGCTCGCCCATATGACCATATAATAATAAAAGCATCTAATTTTTTACGGCCCACCATTGTCCGGAGCCGGAGATGAGCTGGCTGTCTGTCTGCATGTCGCTGACACGTATCGATGTGCCTCGAAGTTTCGATGTTAAATTGCCTTTTAGCCAAGTTCAAATTCAAGGCTAAGCACGACGGCTTACAAGCACACGAATACCGGTAAATTGTTGTTGCTGTTGTACGAGTTGGTTTTGTTGTTGTGTTTGTTTGTTGTCGTCTATATAAAAAGTATTATTAATGATGGGCAAGCAAGTCACAGTCACAGTTTTTGTGGCAGTCACAGTCACAGTTCTGTTCAAAATCGTAAATTGTATAAAAGGAAGTTTTCGATTCTCATGTTAAGTTCATTTGCAAATTTAATAGTTCTCTATGCGTTTTATGAGCACAAGTGCCTTGAAATTGTGCAAATTTTGTAGAAGCAAAAAAAAAAAACAACGCGAATCACAAATTATTTGAATTTTTCACATAATTTTGCGATAAAATCGTTGTGTATGGGTTTGTGTTCTTTTTTTGTTTTTCAAGTTGATTTTGTCAAATGACGTTAGCTAATTAAAATAAAATTAGCCAGCCTCAGACAATGAGCAGCATTTAGAATCAGTTGGCTGTAGCTTGAGGTCGACGGAGGCCGACAGTCATAGATCTCTAGACAATGCACAATTAGAATAAAGTTTAAAAACGTTTCGATTAAATTTTGCAATGCAATGCGTTTTTCATTCGAAAAGGTCGTCGTGTCTCGGTTTGCGTCTAGAGTGCACACTTGGTAACCAGTTTAAATTGATGCTATCTTCAAAAAATAAAATACGATATTAAAACTCTCGTTTTCATTTACATTTCAAATGCGAGCAGTCGAATTTCTGTGAAATGTGTCGTCGCACCGACGTCAGCAACTGGTTACGCCGGATAATTTTTCCTTTTTATTTTGACTTGATAATATTTTAATTTATACACGAAGCGAAGCATCAACCGGTTGCCTCTGCGGCCTGGCCCGGGCCCGAGGACCGTTGCCGATCTTCCATATGCAGATGCCGGTTCCAAGACTCGACTAGCTCCGTTGTCACAAAAAATTAGCATCTCTGGGGCACAGCCGTTCAATTTTGGACTTTTCTTTCGCTTCTTTTTTTCTTTTAGATATTTATTTTTATTATATTTTTTTCGGTGCTCTTTCAAGGTCGCCTCAGCTGTTGTGGTTTTGAGTTTCTGCTGAATTTTATGGTGCAGTTTTTTTTTGTTTTTTTAATTTTGTATCTGTGGTGTTTAGCATGTTATTATACAATCTAATGTGGGCTTAGCTAATTGCCCTTTGTAGTGTCATTTGTCAGTTTTTAAATGATTTTGTGAGATTTTGCAGATTATGTTGCCAATTATTAAAGTCGCACAGCTGTCATTTGTTTGTTTTTGCTGCTGCGTGGGCGTAGATCGAGGTATAATGCCATAAATTATCAAAAGTAGCGGATCTTGATTGTTATTAATGAAGTCATCTGCACAATAGAGCACATGTTATAATATGCCTAGCCAAGAGTTTTCTTGGCCTTGTCGCCTATAGAACTCTGGCCTTAAGCACTCGTAGCGTGACTAATGCCCATTACTGGGGATTCTTGTCATAATTGTCTTCCTATATATTAACTATATTACTTTGTTTCTTTTTTCTTTGAGCACTTAATAGATTAAATATCTTTGCCCCTAGTCCAAACGTACAAAATTGAGATCGTTAAAGTAAGCCAAAAATATTATTTTAAATACTTAAGATATCGTCTTATATTTATATCTGTCTATGCCTACCCTTTTATGTAATTTTCTACATCTTCTATCATCTATTAATTCGTATTAATTTTCATTTTCATAGCTTGCATTTATTTTATAAATTTTCCACAGCTCGCATCTTCACAGCATTGGCTGCCTTTTCTGAGGCGTCGCTTGAATGGCAAGTGAAAACTAAGTTTCCTTTTGGAAAATCGTTTTCAGTTTCAATTTGTGTGCTTGTTAGTTGCTGTTTTTACTTTTTGTTATAGCCGTTTACAGTGCGGCAAATAAGTTAATCGCCGATTCCGGTTGCGATTTATTTGAGTTCGGCTCGCTTTGGCAAGCTCTGAGTAGTCACAGCTAATATGCAAAAGGAGCGCAGCATCTGTGTGAGAAATCTCAGTTTCACACGCATCAAATAGGTTTTTGGTGTTTCCCAGTAATTAACAAATTTAAATGTTTTCTTTGGGCGTGAGGAAAACTCAAAGTAAACGGCCAAAATGAAGAAATGAGCAGTAAAATGTTTCGAAGAAATTACAAAAATAATAAAACTAAAGTAAAAATCAAATGCACATACGTTCGTCGCAGATGGATGAAAGTAAAATTTGAAAAATTTTGCTGTAACCGTTGTTGTTGTTGTTGTTGTTGTTGTTGTTGTTGCTGTTGTGCTTACTGTGGCTGGTGATGAAAGTAAAATGGCGCAGTTTGTTGTTTTGTTTTGGGCGCCTTGCAAAGATGCGCACGCCAAAAGATACAAGATACAAAGATACAAAGCAACAAATTATGTATAAACAAATTATGGCAATTGTTTGTTTTTTTTTCAGCAAGTAATGCCTGGCAACAACAACAACAAAAACTACAACTGATTTCAGCAACAACATGTAGTACATGGCAAATAATTAGCAACGCTTGAGATAATTTTGCAAAGTTTTGCCAAGAGTTTTGGCCCTGAGTTTTGAAGAGTTAACATTGTCAGATGCTGCAACAAAGATAGCTTTGCAGCGTATTCAAAAAATCCAAAAAAAATCCAAAAAAAAAAAACATGGCTTACCTTAAAAGCAGCTAACAAATTTCTATATTTTTATAATAATCCACAAAAATTTCTCAATATATATTTTTTCATATTTTTCTTAAATGCTGCTGAAAATGCATTAGCAAAGGCAAAATGAATACAATAAACTGCACACACACGCACGCACACATGCGCAGACAGGCCAGAGAGAGAGAGAGAGAGAGAGAGAGAGAGAGAGGGAGAGAGAGATACATCACATATCTGCGTATGTGTGCGTGTGTGCTGCAGCTTGTTGCATTGTGTGCGTGCACTTGTGAAAATTTTATTGTTGTTTTTATGTACTTTGTATGTTTGTATATATTTTGTTTTTTGCTTAATGTCTAGCACACGCGTTTGCTTATATATTTGATTTAAGCATAATTTGTACAGCTTGCAAAGCTTAAAAAAGGCATTGATTGAAAACTCTTTGGGGCTATTACGACACTTGAGCATTAGTTTTTCACACAAATACAGCTGCACAGATTGGCGCATTCAACACCTTTTGGCCAGGTAATTTGGCAAGATTTTCGATTGCGCTTGATTTTTGGCCACAAATTAACATTAGCATAAACAATTTGCATGCAACATTTTTGTTTGCCATATCAATTTTATATAATTTTTTACAACACAATGCCAAACGCGCGCACACACACACACGCACACACATAACATATACATAGATGTATATATACACTTGTGCGAACGCAGCGCATGCGCAGCGTTTAATTTTTTTTTGTTTTTTGTTTTTCGTTCGTGGAATATAACCACACCCACTTACTTTTGCCAACCTGTCTTGGCTGCCGTTCACCTGGCTGACCGTTTGCAGACTGAAATTGCAGATTGTTGGCCAACTTTGAGTTGGCATAAAATCGTCTTTTGGTAACGTATCTCGAAGCTTTAGCTCGCTAATTTGGTTTCCAGTCGCATGTCTTGGGAACTGGTTTCTTGCCGCTTCGCCGCAACGGCTTTGCGCTTGCGCTCTGACAGAAAGAGCGCAAGAGAGCTGCGCGCGCGCGAGAGAGAGAGAGAGAGAGAGAGAGGGAGAGCGCGCAGTTGACTTTGCGAGCTTGAGCTTGAGCTTTTCTTTGTGTAGCACTTTTTGTTACAGTTTTTCCGCCGTCAGCATTCTGCAATAGTTTGACTTTGTTTTTGGTTTTCTGTGTGTTTTGTTATTGTTGCATTTTGCTTTTGCTCTGACTTTGCCGCATTTGCTGTTTAGTCGCTGGCTTCAATCTTATAAAGTAGCTTAACAGGTTTGCTGATTAGGATTTTAGACTTTTATTTTCAATTTATTTAATGAATTTCTTGCAAAACTTATTTAAAAAAATTGAAAAAATATATAAGGTGTATGCTGTGCTCAAAGTATACTGTTTCATATAAAAGTTGATCAAAGTTGATTTAAAATAATAGTATTATTATCAATAGAAAATCACGTAGAAAATGAAAAGAGCCTTACGATTTATATTTTATTATATACATATATATTATTGTGTTTTATTATTTTTATTTTAAATTATTTTGTTGAGTTTATTTCAAAAGCGAACTTACTTCATTCAAAATACCCCATTTCCGCATTGCTCTTTACGTTTTCTGTGCATTTATATCATTGTGACTGATCTATTATCGATTCACAATTGATATTCATGTGCTCGTTAATTTGTTTTGAATATTTAGCGCTTGATTTGCTGACTGACCGCAATGACATAATAACAATAACACAACAAATTGCTGCAGCAACAACAAAAACATCGCATTTCAATTAATGAACCAACGTAGGCCAAAACCATCTGCTATTAGTCACAATACACACACACACACACATACAGACGGACACACACGCATACACACAACAAAACAACCGTAACACAATAAGCTGTGGACGCTGTCCGAAGACACATAAATTGCTTAAACGGCTCATGAATTATTGCGCATACGCCGCGTGGTGCGGATCACAATTAAATTTTAGTTAGGCATTTTCTATACATGCAGAGAGAGGCACATTAAATGACTAAATCTAAAATCAACTGAATGCAAAATAATGTGAAGCATTTCAAGCGGCTCGTAATGAAATCAATCAGCGGTCAAAGCAAATGCTCCCCATTATAATTGTTGTTGTTGTTGTTGTTGTTGCGCCTGCTGCGGATTATGGCATATGCGACTTGAGGCTGTGTCTGCAGCTTGTTTGTGTGTGTGTGTGAGTGTGCGTGTGTGTGTGTGTTTTATTACGTCACAGAGCTAAAGTACTTGGAGTGTGTTGCACTGCATCTGCGCATGTGAAAGTTGAATTTGACGGCGACTGTCGTAGCCTGTATTCAAATTGGAGCAGCAGCAGTAGCAGCAGGCACAGTCACAGTTAACACACACACACACACACACAGCCACAAATCGTCGAGTGTTTATCGCAGACGGCGTGTGCCTCACATCTGAGCTACATTAATAGCACCCACTCATATTCATACAATTGTTTCCTATGCTCCATTATCCATCTATGTATTTGTGTGCTTGTGGGCCTGCTGCTGAGAACGGGAGCAATGTGTCGAGGCGCCCCTGTGTGTGTGTGTGTGTGTGTGTGTGAGTGTGTGGGTCGCCTAGCCGAACCGGTATGCCGCATACTATCCAAGCTGCTGCTTTTAGTACATGTTGTAACTGTTAAGCAGCTCTCGACTGGTCGCCAATTGCCAGCTGTTTTATTTGGTCTGATAAAAAATTTGTAGCATTTTGGCGTGCAAGAAAAAAAATAATTGCAAATCACATTTTAATAGGAAACTCAAGCTCACTTGTTTTATGGCTAATATCAAGAAGCTGTTGCTAACTTTACTGTTTATTTTAACTAAATGCTGGTTCGTTTTTCAAATTATTATATTTTCATTAGATTAGATATTTGCAGTTAAAACTTGCCAATTACATTTGTTTTATAATCAAACAGTTAGTTTTGTAGGGTAGCTGCCAGTCGAGCACGTTTATGGCAGATTTTAATAAGTTATTTTAGTTGTCGCCAACTCCTAAAAACTTAGTTTATTTATATTATTATTTTTTTTTTAGATTTTTTTCTTGTATTTTTGGCACCTTTTTTGCAAGTCAAATTTTGTTTGGCAATTGTCGGCAGCTTTTTAATCAGCTAATTTTTTGGCTTAGCTGTTAAGCAATCAAAACTAATTTATTAAAGCAACAGATAATACTATGAATTAAAACTATATATATGTCAACTTAAGGCCTCTTGCAATATGTGCACGAAATTGACAGAACTGACTGCCTGCAAGAGATAATTGATTCGATTTTCAAGTAACCTATAACTGAGCACATCAAATAAAAACAATAAGAGAAGTACCGTTATGTTTATGTAAAGACACAATTTTCGTGGAATTACAAAAACCCCACCCAAAAAAAATGAACGTTTTACCTCATTTGTTAAGGAGCTGAAAGAACAAAATGCATGCAAAAATGTTTTTTTATTGTTATTTTTAGAAGCGAAAAGTCGTTCAACCCGTTTGTTTGTTGTTGCTACGTAATTACATGGAAAAGAATGTATTTGTTGTTTTTATTTTTCTTGATTTTTGTGATTGGTTTTTTTTTGTTGTTTTCTTAATAATGCTAACTGGTTGGGCTTTACATTCTCTTGCAGGCCTTGACGGTTGCGGCGAAAACAAAACAAAGCGCGCGAAGCGAATTGCAATTCCGCAATCACTTCGAATGCGAATCCGAATTCGAATACAAATTCGAGTTCGAGTTCGAATCACGAGCTGTGAGTTGACCTTGCTTGGCTATGGCTAAGGCGTGTATCAGGTGGTTAATCTAGTTCTCAGATGATAAAGAAGTTCAATACGAAACGAAACACCTTACTCAGCGTGCTATTCGAGGCCGGACGCTCGTTGGCCGCCACATTCCCATCCAGCTGATCCTCCAGTTCGATGCCATAGCGCACTATATACCATTCGGCTACCAAGTATATGATCACCGTGATGAACGCAAATTTCAGATAGATCTTGAATATCCAAACAATATTGACGCATAGCTGATGCAGCAGCTCCATTGCATCCATGCCGCCGGCTAACGTTGCGTATGCGCAATGCAAATATGTCTGTGGCGAAAAAAACCAAACAGAAGAAAAAAAATGGTCTCAGCACCCCGCAACCCCCGTGCCAGTCGAGTGACTGCGCGTAGGGTCGACAAGCTGGGCAAAGATTGCGATTTGCTGAAATGAGGTCGCTTGAGGCGTCGCTTTGGAGTCGCTTTGTTGCTTATGCAATTCTTGTGGTTATTGTTGTTGTAGCTGTCGTGCTGTTGTTGTTGTTGTTGCTGTTGTTGTTGCCTTGTATTGATTGTGTGGAGCATCGCATTAGTATAGCGTTAAAGATGCACATTTCGCTTTTGTGCCTCAATATTGCCTCCGTCCCAGCTGTTGTTGTTGTTGTTGTTGTTGTCGCCTCATTTAAATTTTATAGTGTTGATGATCCCTCGCTTCGGTTTTTCGTCTGTCGCTATTTCGGCCTTTTACACTCGTAATAATTGTTGTTGTTCAGCAGCCGCTTTCAGTTTTTAAAGAGTCTTGTCTATTTTTTTGTCTTTTCTTTTCGGTATCTCTCACGTTGTCATTTGAACATTATGCGCGCACCTTAATTATGTTAATTTGTGCGACAGTTTTCTTTTATATTTTCGTCAGTTTTCGGTTAGGCTTAGCTCCATTGTGGCTGCTGCTGCATTTAACTTGTTTTTATTTGGGCGCACTGTAAAAAAATATTAGAAAAAAAAAACAAAAAAAATGACAACAATGAAATATTCAGCGCCTTTTAATGCGATTGTAAATTAATTTGTTTCCAGCCGGGCAACTAATATTGATGAAGATAAATGATTCGGGCCATAAATAACGGCATCAATAAACAAATTGGATTGCGAAAATGAGGCTGTGATATTTGTTTATTGGCAAAACTGGAGCAGAGGGCGTGTCGGGGCAGGTTTTTCGACAACAAAAATTATGATAGCAGGCCGAAATGTTGTAAAAGTTTTGATTAATATGTGTGATAAATGGAGCTGTTAAAGATAAATTTGTAAGCAGCCGAGTAAGCTTTTAATATAAACATAATTGAGCTTTAAAAAACCGGACTTTTATGTGATCTATATATTTATATGATAGTTTGCGTACTTAAAAAAATGGCAAGCATACACGAAATATCAATTGTTCAAAAGAGTCTACCAACTTTTGATTGAGCATAAGTAATCTCTTTGACTATCTATTTATAGTCGACAGAGTATCAGCTTAGGGCATACTTAAACTGCTCGATTGACCTTGACAGCAACCTTCCCAGACCAATTGGCATTCAGTGCCCCCCCTTTGAGCCACACCACTGGCTCTTGGCCAAGTTTGACAAATCAAAGCGTGTTGAGAGTCACAAAGTGCGAGTCAAAAACTCGATTGCATCTTCAATACACTTGACAATCGCTTACACAAAATCAGCTTAACCTACGATTTGTATCTTTTGCCCGACAGCGCCTGCAACTTGAGTTGCATCTGAGCTGGGTTGATAAATGCAGCAATTATTTAAAGCACACAAATCAACTTCAACTTGGATGGGTCTACGGCTGACCGGTGCGGCAGTCGTCTTTGGCAGTTACGAAAATGCGGCGCATAAAAAAGCCAAACAAAGTATATTACATTAATTTAAAAATGCACGCGCAAAAAAACCCGCAGTTGCTGCAATGCACTAAGCAAAAAAAAAAAAAAAAAAATAAAGACAATTTTGAAAAAACAGAAACCAGTCTCACAAATGGACAAAGGTGGATTGCCTTCATTGCCTTGGGACTTGGCACTTGGCGGACTGTTGTGCATCGACTGCCAAGTCGAATTCTTCCTGACTGTGCACAAAAAAATAAACAAAATATGCAAATGCTGAAGTTGAACTGTCTCATAAACTGAGCCCCAGTCGCTGAGGCAAAGACGCATCCCAGCCCCCAGTTCAAGCTGTCAGCTTGTCAACCGGCAGACCCGAGCCAAACTAGACACTAGATTCAAGATGCGAAACTGAAAAACCTGAGACCTGAGACTTCAGACATTCAAGATTCGCAGAAACGCAGGCGCTGTATTTTGTATCTTGTTCGCCAAGGCAGTTGCTTCAGTCTCTGATAAGTTCGAGTACGCGTCTATATATCTGCGCTTACCGGTTTCTGCGACAGCTTGTAGACCCTCTGACATTCTCACCTTATTCGAAAAAATATTCAGTTTTGGTTTACTTATCAATACCCTGTAGTCATAAAATTGCTTAAAAGTGGCATGTTGATGTGGCATATTGTGATGGATGTGGATAATTATTTTCAAATATATGATTTTGGTTATCTTAGAGTAAAAATCATTTGGGTAAGACCCTGGCTTAAAGCAAGGTCATTGCATTTGTAACGTATTCGGTAAATGCCTATTTTGGGTGTTAAACAAATATAGCCCGTATTTTGCATAAGAAAACATGTATGACTTGCCATATTTTCAGTACAACGGGCAAATACACAAAACACAAAATACAAAATGAATTGTACACATATGAAGAACAAAGGTTTATTCCAAAACCTGGACTTAAGAATGTGGAAAATTACTTTCACAAGCCGAGCCTAAAGGCAGCGAGTTAGTTCGAACTGTGCACTGAACCAGCGACTTCTTTTCTGCATATAATTCTGAGGCATATTCCAAAAATATCCTATATCCAATATTCTCCGGTTTTCTTATATCTTTTCCAGCTACAGGGTATTTTTCAGTTCAGCACTCTTTCCTATAGAATTCTTACGCGTTTGATACTCGAAATGTTGCTTGAGTCTCATACTTATATAGTAATATAATTATTTCCTTTTTTTCTTCGCTACATGACATTTGCGTCACATAGTAAATTATTTGCCTGCATATTAATTAGTGAGCAGTTCCATAACATTATTCGGCTTTTGTTTTATAAATAATACGCACTTATATAATGTTGTTGTTGTTGTTGTATTTGCTTCGGCTACTTGACAGTAACCCATTCAAATGTGGGTGACCAGCGAGCGAGCAGGGGCCAAGCAAACGAGTCGAAAACGTGTAAAAATACAAAAAATAAATCCGAAACGCACGCGGACAGTGCCAACATTTAAGTAGGCACGACCATAGATATTTGGGTATAGATAGGTCGGGGCTTGTCTAGGGTCTGCTTGGATTATAGAGTGTGGAGTGTGGAGTGTGGGGCGAATCGGGGGCAGGCTGACACGCATTTCTAATCGCTAACTGCACAAATTGTGTCACCTGGCTGCCTAATGACCAAAACTTGACAATTGACTTATAATTAGGTAGGCCTGAAGTTTGAGTACATAAACAAGTTTTTCTCTTGGTCTTAATCTATGTGTTTCCGCATGCTGATGGCTGTTTGTTGTTGGTTGTAGGTGCCTGGGAGGTTGTATTAATTGTTAGTTAATAACTGATAGGAAATACTTTAATCTTTGCCAAAAAATACATATGTTTCTGACTTAATGTGTTGAAAGAACTTGATTTGCGCTCATGTTTCTTCCCAGTGGAATCTTGTATTCCTGATTCCTACTACTTAACTATAAATTTTTTCCGTAAATTTTGTTTCAGTTAACTTCAAAAATTACAAAAAATTAACAAACTCCCAGATCACATTCACTATCTGCTTCTTCTTGCTGTTTCATACAAAACCTTTTACCATTAAAATTTGTTGCTCAAAGAAACAATCTATCCATCAAAATAATTCCAAATTATAACTATTCAAGCATCTTCTTGCGCACGCTTAATCTAAATTTAATATTTACCTTATTGTTATCTATTCGTGCACATTTTGCTGAGGCGTAAACAAAAAAAAGCAAAGACCAAATACAAGCAGCTAACTTTGACAACTGGAAACTGGAAGCGTTCACAATTCCAAAGCTTATAGCCATATGATCAGCAGCTGATCAACAAGCAGAGCTTTGAAAGTAAACAGCGACAGCAACGTGTGTGAGAACGAAATGTCACTAGTGTGCTGAAAGCGAGAGTTACATAGCAGTGAGCTTTAAGGCAGCTCACAAAATCAAAGCTTTTACATCAAATACCTTAATCGAACGCTTAAAAGTATGCAGCAGAAGGGCACAAGTATTTTATATACATTTTATTTTACAATTTTGATGCAGGTACATAAGAATTAAAAAATGAAATGTGCAAGAAATAATATATATACAAAAGTGAATTTGGGAAACTTGCCAACTGTGTGGAGGGTTAAACAAAGTAGCGCCAATTTGCAGCACACTCACTTGACAACAACAACAACAACTACAAAGCTTTCGCGAGATGTTCTTTATTAAGTTTCTAATGTCTCTGCAGATTCACTCAATGGCCTCAATTATTTCATATTCTTCATCCAAAGAATGATCATAATCGATGTTGTATTTATTTTTGATTTTACTTTTATAATCCTTGAGCTCATCGTCGTTTTCAAATTTATTCAAATTGTAGCGCATCGCGCCGCGTTGCTTGCTGTTGTAGTTGTTGTTGCTGCTGCTGCTGTTGCTGCGGCTGTTGCTGCTGCTGCTGCCGCTGTGTTGGGTGCTTGAGGTGCGATTGCTATGCCTAGAGGACGTGTTGCCTATCCTAAATTGTTTACTTTTATTTCTACTGCTCTGCTTACGGCTACTGCTACTATTTTGTCTACTTTGATATTCGCTATTTTTACTAGAATTATATTGTTGCTGTTGCTGCTGTTGCTGCTGCTGCTGCTGCTGCTGCTGCTGTGATGATGAGTATGACGATTGAGATTGATTGGTTGTGTATCTCATGCTGCCTCTAAAACTATTTTTGGTCATTTTATTGTAGTTGGTTGGTGCGGTGCTATCTACGATTCTGTTGTTGTTGCTGTTGTTGATGTGCTTGCTTTTATCTATGTTACTGCTGCTGCTGCTGCTGTTGATGTTGCTTTTGTTTTGTGCCAGAAACTGTCGCTGTCTGCCGCCTCGTTGCCGATTCACTGCCTCCGCCGCCGGCGCCGTTGTGTGTGCTGTCCCAATCTTATACTCATCATCAGCCTTATATCATACCTCATCCTGCTGCTGCAGCTGCTGGCTGCGCTCTGGTATGCGATACAGCTCATCGTTGTTCTGATACAGTTGCTCGGAGCCGGCGCAGTTCACGTTCGACCACCAATCGCAGACGCGTACGGCCTGATTGAAGACGGTGCCATTGGGACAGAGGAAGGAGTACTGATGTCCAGAGTGCAAGCACCAATGCCAGACCTTCGAAAAGTATAAATCAACATGATTAGTTCGTGATTCTTAGCACATAACCCAAGTCGGGTTTCTTAACGAAAAATCAACACATTTATCTATGGAATCTACCTAATTCATTCCTTGGATATTCTCTGCCTCTTGTTAGGAATAGCTTTCCCCTTTTACTTACCTGGCACCTGGTCTCGGTATCCGCATAGTAGCCCGGCTGACGTCCTTGGCAGTTGAATGACAGGCCCTTGGGCACAGCATCGTAGATTGGATAATCCTCGCCAGCTATGTAGCCATCAATTTGCTGCAATTGAAACGAAAATGAGATGCGGCTTTCAAGTACAAATATTGCATGGGAATGTGAATTATCTCATCGAGTGCAGCCGAGCTGCATGTGACCTTCGTTTGGGTGTTTCATTTGGAGCCCGCTGATTGCTCAAGCAGGGCACATTTAAATCATGGCAAAACAACAAGCAAAATGTTGTCTAAACAATAACAAATTACGAGCCTGAAACAATTGCCACACACAATTTTGGTACACGCGAAAAACACAACCGAAATTTGAAATGCAAATGCATCAACCGAAAAACCTGTCGAAAAGCTAGCAACAAATATTTTAGAAAAAAACCTGGGTAGAGATCAACAAAAGAATCATTGAGTGTTGAAAATGTGCAATTGTGGGTGGCTGCCTCTGTATGCGTGTGTGTGTGTGTGACAATAAAACCTCTTTAAAAACAACAGAGAACTGTCAATCTCATGCGTATGAAACCATGAAAAGCCGACACAGCCACAAAGCGTGGCCAAGTGGCAGCCACATCGCACACACACACACACACTCACACACATGATGACATTCCCATGACTCGACATTCGACAGCCGAGCTAGGCACTGTGTTCTTTTGTTTAACCAGGTGAACATTCCATATCATATTATGCCATTCCATTTTCATATGCATTCCTGTCGCTGTCGCATGTTGCATGTTGCATGTCACAGGTCCGTCTTTCACTTATCTTGATCTTGCGTCAATTCCAATCTAAATACAATTTTACCACACCAGCATTGTTGTTTTTGTTGTTTGTTATGCTTAAATAAATTTATTTGCAGGGCGTGTGATCCCAACTCTATAGATGGACTCTTTTTTTAATTATGTCAAAAGGCATATCTTATTGTTATTTCGAAATTTGAGATTAAAGCTTGGTTTAGGCTGATGAGCAGTGATAAATATTGCCTCATAACTGATCGATAACTGTCCGATTACACTTATTTTTCGATAACTATTCATTTGCTAGCTGCTAACTATTCGATAACTATTTTCTGCTCTTACCAAACAATTTAACAGCGCTTCATTTATTACCTCTGCGATTTCCTGCAGCACGCTAATAACTTTCATGAGCTCTTAACATTTTCAACTGCAATAACAACAACAGAGCCCAGTGCCTCAGTAACCCAGCTGCAATGGGCAACCGCCCCCACAACCCCCTCAGCCGACAGGCAGCAAGTACTTGGACTGTTTAAATACCAGACGACGAAGACTTTAAAACAACAACAGCAAAGCGGGCAATTTTCCTTTCTTTTGTGTTGTTGTTGTTATTGTTGTTGTGCTTTTGTTATTGCCCTCGTTGTTGTCGTTGTTGCTGTCTAGAGCAGGGCACCAAGGCTAATTGATAAAAGACAACAACAAGAAAGAGGCAACAAGGCAAACGCAGCAGCCGCAGCAGAAGAAGACGGTAAAAAGCAAACGATGACGACACCTTGAGCAATGGGAAATGTAGCCTGGGCAATGGGGATTTAGGGGGAGTTAAGAGCCGCGGGTACGTGTAAGTTGTTGCTGGTGTGGCGTTTGCGGACGTGAGAAGATGTCTAACACTTTGCAGACAGGTCGACGTCGACGTCGACGTCGGCGTCGTTGTCGTTGCACTTGCAAAATCGCATGCAGCCATGTCTAGAAAAAAAGTGACTTTTTGGTCCACTTTTTTTTGGGTTTGCGGCAACAATTGCATTGTTGTTGTTGTTGTTGCCACTGAGGCGACTGCGGCTGCAACTTTGCGTGGGAGTTTGCTGTTCTTGTTGTTGTTGTTGTTGCTGTTGTTAGCTGTGTGTAGATCGCTATCAGACAAGAGACAAATGGTGTGCGCAATCTTTTACTTTGAATGAGTATAGAAATTATCTAAGATGACACTTTTTTTGCCACAGAAATTGCAGCTGCTGCGAATGCTGCTGCTACTGCTGCTCATGATATGTCTGTTCTACGCTGATATCGTGTGTATATATAGAGCTAATGAAGCGATCAAATTTAAATTTTAATGCGCCTCCATTCCCAGGCTTATAAAGTTTTATGAGCGGGAAAATATTTCGGCGATAAATGCAAAGATAATTGACAAAGCGCAATAAATAGACAAATCGACAAAGCCAGACGGACGGGCTAGTCTGGCTAGGGCTAAGGTAAGTAGTTACAGCTCCGGGTTCACCCGAACTTACCCCATTGACACAGTTTCCTGCCAGCAGCACAGCGAACACGACAACAAAAGCGATGGACATGCAGGAGGCAAAGATGTTGCTGGAGGAGGCGGCGTAGTTGCTGCCGTTACTGCCAGCCAGATGAAGATGCTGCTGACTGCTATCTAGTTGTAGTTGTTGTTGTTGTTGCCGATGTTGCTGTTGTTGGTGTTGTTGTTGTTGTGGTGATTTGTTCGCTGTTGTTGCGGCTGCCATGATGTCTGTGATTTTGGGTTTACGGCTACGCGGCGTATACGTAATTTAAATGTGATTTAAAGTTTGTTTCGCTGTTGTTGTTGCTATCTAAAATACAAAATCGAAAGAGAGAAAAAAAGACGAGCTAAGCTAAGTGCTATTAGATGTTATATACATGCACAACATCCACTTTGTGTGTGTGTGTGTGTGTGTATCTGCGCGCATTTTTAGAAAGGAAGCTGCAATTGGAAAATTGCATTCGGCCCAGGCAGAAGCGATGTCTTCAGTAGTGTTATTTCTTTGGTTTGGCATGTAATTAGATTTCATTTTTATATTTTTATTATTTTCTGATGCATGGCATGGCACGGCTGTTTTGGAATTTTATGCTTGCCGCAAATGGTAATGGGCATTTGTGGTTGCGGCGTTTTTTTTTTTTCTGTTTTTGTGGTTGCCTTGCCAGGAGCTGCCGTTGAAGACAACAACATTCACTTCTTGCCACTTGGCGTTAGCCTTTTGAATACAGTTTGTATAGTTTTTTGATTACGTTTAATGGTTGATTAACTTGGCATGCGCAACGATTGTGGGTGATAATTACACAGAGTCAATTTTATTTAATTGAGAGATTGTATTCGTTGAGACAAATTGAAAAGATGTTCATTTAAAGAATCATTTAGCAGAGTCTAATTAGCTTGGAATGAGGTCAGATATTGGCAAAGGTATGAGTTTGACTTGTTTTAACTATGGAAAGATAACTATTCTACGTAGTCCTAATAGCAGTTCAGTTTTGATCTCTAATTGAAGAATGACTGGTCATTTAAAAAGCTCATTCCTTATAATCCTTCAGCTATACTCGCAGCTCTTGATAAATACTTCAGTTTAGTTGTATAAAATCATATATTAGCTATCTAAAAACTTTCAGATTATGTTATTGAAACCGAAAATACTCCGTTTCGTTTTTGTTCCTTGAGTATTCCTTTGTTTTTTTACAACAACATTTATCTTAAAGCTATTTTATGAATGCATTTATTCTTTGTTTCTTAAATCTTTCTGAATTAAGCTCCTCCAAATTTGATTCAATAGCAATTATTTTCCATTTAAACCAAATGCAATTATTAAACATTTTTAATCAAACTAAACCAAATTGAATTATTTATCAGTATTGTTCAATTAAAAAAATTAATCATCAATTTGAATTAAAGGAATTTCTTCGTAATCAAAGTTGAAGTGTTTAATTATTTATATTATTTATTTAATAATTCTCTGCCGTTAGTTTATAGAGGTTTATATATATATATTTTTAATTTAAATTTTACGTAATTAATCTCTCAACTCTTGATATGTTTGTTGATAGTTGTTGTTATTATTTTTATTTTTTTTTTGCGCTGCTCGTACGTTTTTGGGTCGCGAGCTGCTAGCTGCACGTGTTGCCGCGTTTGGAGTTGATGCAAAAGTTAGAAAAAATTTCGCATCAATTTTAGTTTTATACTCAAGAGCAGGTCGAGCGCGGCGCCGTTACCATCGACTGGGGGCCAATAGATGAGCGCAGCTCCACACAGAAAATGCACAGCGTCATCGTCATTGCTGGAGCCGCCGTCGCCGCCGCCGCAATTGCCAAAGAGCAAACTCATCGTCATCGTCGACAACGGCGTCGTCATCGTCATCGTCAGCACTGCGAGCAGCAGCCGAAACTGAAACTAAATCATCGTGCAATTGGCGCTCATTCGGCTCTCGAGCTGGTTCGTCTCTTGGCTCGTTCGTCTCATTCATCGCTAAATAGTTGGCGCTGTGGCAGATGCCGCAGTCTCGCAGCCTCACAGCCTCGCCGCATTGCAGCATTGTTGGGGGGCTTTGTTTTGCTTGCGGCTTTTGTTTGTTTATGTTTTTGGCATATTTTGTGTCGCAAAAAAAAAAATTAAATAAATAAATAAAATTAGTGCAAATTTTGCATTTCGGCTTGTGAGCCATTGATGAAAGCCAAACAAAAGACTTAGGCAACGAACTTGTAAGACTGTAACAGTGTTTAATTGCGGCATTGCACCGAAATGATTGCAATTAGCAGCATTTAAATGCGATAACAACGGAAGACTTAGGCAACGAACTGGCCAGTTGATAGCTGTTAGAAAATTGCTATTATTAATTGCTATTAAAATAGTTAAATGGGTAATTAGCAGCTAAAGCATAGCACGGCTTACAACGCGACATTCGAAATTAATAAGGAAAAATAAAAGACTTAGGCGACGAACTTGCAAAGTTGATAAGCAAACGGATATATGCATTTTTCATAAGGTGCTAATTTATTGTCTGTAAATGAGTATATGGATAAATAAGAACTTAAGTCAGGGATTCTCGGCTCACGTTCGGAGGTAATAAGAACAAAAACAAAAGACTTAGGTAACGAACTTGCAATTTGAAAAGCAAAAGGATATAATGTGAATGGGGATATGTTTTAAATTTCTCATGTGATCAAACTTAATATTTCATTTGCCATCTGTCAACGAGTAAAAAGGTAAATAAGAACAGGAGATAATATTGGATTATTGGCAAACATTGGGCAATAGTTAAGAAAAAGAAAAGACGCAGACAAACAACTTGATAAGCGAAACTATTGCAAGTTCTGTCATGTATGAAGTGTACTTAAACGAGTAAGAAAGACAATATTAAAGCCACCAAAGAGCTTGCAATTTTTAATGTGTTCTCGGATTTGATTTCATGTAAGAGCTTGAGCAACTAAACCATCAACCGGATGCCGTTTAAAGCTGCTAAGCGCTTTAATTACGCAAATCCCTGATGTTAAAAACCCACGCCGCAGCGCAATTTCCATTTGAAATTACCATAAATTAAACTAATTAAAATCAAATCGCGGCAATAAATTTACAGCAGACATTCGCTCTAGAATTGATGCAGCCAGCCGCCAGCAGCCAGCAGCGTCAGCCAGCGACAGCCGCTCACTTTCAAAAGATGTGCAGTGGCAATCCGGTTGAGGCAATTGAGCCAAGGAATATATCGACGGCCACTGCCGACTGCAGATGGCTTTCAGTGCGCTTCAATTGAAGCTCATGCAGAGACGAATCTTGTGACTGAGATGCAGACTGAGAGTACGACCGGAGTCTGAGACTGAGACTGAGACTCATTCTGGTTCACCTTCGAGAAAAGCATTGCGGCAGCTACAACTAATAACAGCAACAAGAAACGTTTGGCAATGCGGCTGCTGCTTCGGCCGCTGCTGCTGTTGGCTTAGTTTTCCAGTTATTTATATATTTTTTTATATGTCTGTGAGAAATTCCCTTAATCAGCGCAGTCATTGCAACTGCCACAGCGGTTGCAAACAAGAAAAGTCTAAATTTGCTGCGACTGGCAGCTGAAAATGGCAGCAGGTACGTCGGGCTTGATTTCAAATACCTATTATCATTAGGCGTTGGTTGCTGCCATTTCATAATGGACCTCAAACGGACTGAACTGAACTCAACTCAACTCAACTGATGTGAGCTGTAATTAATATAGCTCTATAGGCCTGATGACTTGTGGCCATATTTTATTGGAGTTTAGCACTTGTTTCACACGCTGCCGCAGATTATATTTGTGTGTTATTTTTTCTCTTGAATACCCGTTGATAATTGACGGGGGTGCTGCCCTTGAATGGGGCATGGACTGTAGCCGACACAACATGTGCCATCATCTCGAACGTCCGGATAATTTGGCTGGCCGCATTAACCTTGACTTTTAACCAAGCGGAGGTGGCACCAACAACAGCAGCTGCTTCTTGAAAATTGTTTCAAATACGTGACGAAAACAATAATAAAGTAATTATCTACACACATGCATACATATATATATATGTATATATGGGGTCGACTTGGCTTGACTTTCATTGTGGTTGACACTTGTTGTGCCGCAAAAACGATTTTCTGTGTGCGTCGTTTTTTATTCTGCTGTCAGCTTTATGGAGCATTAGCGCATTTTAAATGGTTTCTTCTTTGCTATGCTGGGTTTTTGTTTTGGCCATTTGCTAATGCGGCCAAGACGCGACCATCTATTCGAATACCATAATTTATTAAATTAGCTATGAAATGACTTTTTAATATAGGTAGGCGAGTGAGCTCATCAGGCTTAGGTGTCATGTACTTCCCTTTTAAGAACCATCTTAAGACTAATGTCTTGTCACGGTTAAAATGAGTCTGAGAACTTTTAAGTAACAATATATTTTATACACCACTTAATGTGTACATTGTATATAATGTATATTATATAAGTACCCCTACCCAATGGGGTCTAGTGCAATATATTCATTCAGGAAGAAAGGTACAAAAGAAAGTAGCTCTTAAGCTCAACTCATCCAATTACAAGCACTTTATATAATTATTTAAGCTTTTCGCTGTTGCCGCAACTCTCAGCTATTTCCTGTTCCTAATGCATGCCACATCATTAATTCACTTGGAGCTCACATTATTCAAGCTAAAATCCTGCTTATAAAAAACGAGAAGAAATAAAAACCATTTCCTAAACAGACCGCAACTTGATAAACGCACTTGAGCAGCCGTTTTAAGTTCTCATTGTTCTGGTTTTAGAGCTTAATTTTTTTATTTTCCGTTTTGCCATTTTTGGTCGTTTTTGCTCCTTTCAATGGTTTTGGCGTTGCACAAACACAATGCAGCTGCAGTTAGCTGATTATTGTGCAAATAAAAGTTCTAATGATGATTTCGGCAACAACAATGCAATTATGCAAAGCAACAACAGCAACAGCAGCAGCAGCAGCAGCAACCAAAAAAGAGGAAGGCAATTAAATAGAAAACGAGAATGAAACGAGGAATTATAATTATCATGGGGCTGCAATCAACAATGAATATGCTAAACAGTCGAGCGGAGAACATCCTATGGTGCCACAAACGTGGCACATGCCACATCCGCCCCAAACAACAAACGAGTTGGGGGCATCATCAACATCAGCTTCAGCCCCAAAACTCTCAGGTAGCCATTTGCGCAATGCGCCAAAACCAAGCCCAAGCTCAAAACCGAAACCGAAACCGAAATCAAACCAAATATCATACATCATCGCAAAGGTTGCCAAATTATATCGGATCGCCGCTTCTCTCCCCTCTCTCTCTCTCTCTCTCTCTCGCTTCCTCTCTCTCTCTCATTCAAATTGTGGCAAATTGTCGAAGTTTTGTAATCAAACTCGCTTATTGTTTTTTTTTTTCACCCATCTTCTTTGCGGCCCAGCTATTTCACACACGATGACTTTTCGCTAAACTGAACTTCTGCTATTTCAGTTTCTTCTACTTGAAATTGAGCGCCAGCTCGTATTGAATTCAAAGCGTTTGCCAAATAATTTGTCACATTTGTTTGCGCCATTTGCCGAGGATTAGGCGAAAGTGTTGACACACCAAATCGAGCAATTGGGATGGAAGTTGGGATGCGGGGGAGTGGGTCACTGGAGCTCTTGCAATTTTGTGCCTTGATTGATTTTCAGTTGCCGACAATTGTAGTCATTAGTCCAAGTGACTATTAAATTATGTCAAGCTCCCAAATTGGGTTAAATGTGTCAGGCTGGGGGTTTTTTCTGCAAGAGATTGCTTGGGCATGGGCAAGTTAGGGCTTCACAGCTTTGCCAAGCTATCTATTACCGAATCACATAGCACAAAGGCAAATTGAATATTACAAAACTCAAACGATTGATCTATTTTTTTAATTCTATAGCCTGTACCTTTGGCGAATTGAATATCATGACTAGCAGGTTTCTCTTTACCCAGAAAGGTTATTCATACTTAGTTTCCATTAACAGCTGAAAAGATCTGGCCAAGTCTACTCAAGCATTTCAATCTCACATTCAGCCACATTCAATTTTGTTCACACCGCTTTTTTGTGCTTTTCATAGATCTATCCATGCCCAATTACTATTCTGTTTCAAGCTGTCGTTAACTATTTTCAATAAAACATCATTTTCGTTAACAAATTTGTCAAATTTTTCAAAATTGTAAAAGCCAAACATGAATTATGAACTGCAAGTCGAAACAAAAAATCAAGAAAAATGCCATAACAATTTATTGAACAACAGTTGATGAATGCTGTGCTGATGGACAGCTGTGACAACAATAGCAACAACAACAACAACAACAGTAATCAGATTGAAGATGATTGAAACGACTCGAACATCGAGTTAGAAGGCCAAAGAGTACCAAAAAACAATTGCAGGCAGGCTGTGCGGGCCGTGCGGCTACCAATTCCATTGAAAAAGATTCAGATACAACAAAAGAAGGCACAACAGAAATTGAAAAACAAGCAAAATAAGTTGGACAAGTACAAATGATAATCATGACGCTTCAGAGCAGACGATGATAGACAAACGCTTTCGGCGAAATTTAACACAAAATGCCAGCCAAAAGCCAAGGAAGACAAAGATGATTACAGCTCAAATTGAGCTCGACCGGAATATTGAAAATGCCAGCCGAACCACAGCTGGGCAGCAGAGGTGGGAGGGGGAGGGGGGTGCGGGCAACTGAAACTATAACGAGGCGCGAACAGGGTCAATGCAGCAACGAGTTGGCCAAAAAACTATTGGCTAGCTCTTTAGTGCGGCACTCAATAAATTGTTGGCGACAAAAATAAAAAAATAAGAACAGCTTACTTCGGCGTGCCGAATATTATGTACCCTTGCGTGAATAATATTCACAAAATATCGCAATTGTGGGCTATATTTGAAAGCTATTTGAATTTGTTTCAATCAAGGTTTTGACTTGAGGCGGATCTCTCTCTCTCTCTTAACAATAATTAAACAAACCAAATGCCAAATATTCATAAATAATCGAAGTCATGGAATGTATGAGAAACTATCCAAAACTAAACAACGAGTCTAAATTACAAAGTTAATGAGGACTCTATAGAGTCGACTGTTGATACAGAACTGGATTATAAGTATATGCCTAATGGAGTCGTGGTTATCTCCTCGCTTTACATATTTCACGACAAAGCCGTAATACCCACCCCAAGGGTATAAGCACGGCAGCTGTAGCTGTGTCTGAAGCACTTGTGGCACTTGCTAAATATACAGCATACGCCATGTGGTGCACAGCATAGTTGGTCAACGTCTTAGCCACGATTTGTTTTGGCCTGCATTCAAAATCGTAGCCAGTTCGAAGCACATTAAAATTCCGACAAGGTCAGCTGACCAGGCAGCCCGATTTTCGATGATGCCTCAGAACGCGGCGCACTCGTTAATTGGGTTGTAAATTTATGTAAGACTCATAAAAGACCTTAAACAGCCTAAGCAGCGGCCCGTCATAAGGCAAACGCTTCAATGAGCAGCGAGTTTCGTGTGAATCGCCAGCTTGGATCTGATGGCTGTGCCGTCAGCTTCCCGAGGTGCAATGGATACGCGACCTTTGACGTTGGACTTGGACGCCTCCCAATCACGAGCGCTGATCGAAGATGACACCTTCAGTTTATCCACTCGCATTGTTGTTTTTGTTTTTGCATGACTCAGCCAGCGATGTTGCAACTGGCCATTGTTGTTGTTGTTATTTTTTTTTTGTTAGCTGCGTTTGTTTTGTCCATAAACAACTTTCAGTCGAATGCGGCCTTTTGCTGCTTGGTCTGCGTAGTTTTTATTGAACTGCCATTTGTCTGCTTATTATTATTGTATTTCCCCTTATTTTGGCAATGGCATTCGATTTGTTATTGTTTTATTGCCGTGGGATAATTAGCACAACAACATTTATTTATTTATTTAAACATTAAGCTGATAAATTGTTGAGTTGATTTACATGAGCGCGAGGTTAAAGTATTTGCTAATTTGTTGTTGAACATTGTTGAACATCGTTCTATAAAATTTGCTACAGCAGCTTCTTTTTAGAACTCTCCAATTATATTTAGTCCTTAGATAGCCTTTAGTCCTTTATAGCTGAGCTAATTATAAACGCTTGTGCTATAATGTGATGACTATAAATTACCAAGTTTCGTTGCCATAATTGCTGCAGCATCAACTTTGCTACAAAGCTTTAGTTTGCAACTTGGCTAAATGAAAAGCTTTAATACTTAGTTAATTTTTAAACCAGTTGCTGCAGTTGAGATTCTAAATTACAAAGGGTAATTTTACTGTAAATGAATTGAAAAGGGAATTTAACAAAAAAAGGGTATTTTTAAGACAACAGAAAATTTTTTAAAATTTATCTGCAGAAACAGAAACCAAAAAGCGTTGAATACATAAAAAGTCATGGAATAGGAAGTATATAATACACATTTACCTAGTTATCTACGAAAATAAATCTGCAAAAGGATATTTGCCCAGGCCCATAGACTCTATATAATCTTGACCAGCATCAACTGCTTAACATTATCGAACTAAGCTTCCTCGATAACTACTAGAGATGTTTAATGTTATCGTTTGTTTCAAATTATCGACGATTACTATCTAATCGATAACTGTAGGTTTTTAGCGCCGGATTTAAAGCTCGAATATCATATCATATTACCAAAAATATATATATTTATATAAACTAAAAGGAGTTGCCTAGCATTTTCTTTTTCAAGTATCATGCATGCACTTTCCTTTGAGTAACCTGAACATTCGATTAAAATCGGAAAATAAACGTAGAACTTTTTCAGGAATGCACCGCCCAATAATTGTAATTATTATTCCGGTCAGGCCTTATAAATTATATTTATCTCATATTCCCACACCATTGCCCACTTTAAAATAGTTGTTATATCATATTTTTATGTAAACAGCACGCGTAGCCAAAGAGCAATTGGCATTTGACCTGTGCTTGCATTTGTCACGCCCAGCCGAAGCCCTGCGGCAGAGTTCAAGGGTCACACAAGCTGCTCAGATTTCAATTGCAATAAATTGTATGACAATGTGTTTCCCTTCACCCCCGTGTTGCTAACCATATATCTTTGTTTCTTTCTACTTGCCATTGACACCTATAATTTTGTGTGCATGTGTGTGTGTGAATGTGAATGCGAATGTGTAAGTGTGTAAGTGTGTGCATGTGTCAGCTGGCCTTTTGCTGTTGACAGCTCAAATCAAATGAAAAATGCACATCTGTCGATTTGATAAACAAAAACAAGTTAGATTGATCTAGTTAAGATTGATTTGCAGATACCCTGTAAACAGCGGCGAGCTGCTTGAGCCTAATCTTCCAACGTTATGGGACGCAAGATATGAACAGAAATCTTTCAAACCTTTGAATTTTGAAAAATAAAAGGATATATTTTGGATATGTGTATACTATATGAGACTGTTATCGATAGCGTGCAAATGGCAGGAGTTAATACATGTATTTTTCTTAGATCGAAAGACCTACCTCTGCCTGTTACATAACAACCCCAAGTCGTAGACAGTGGGTAGAGGGTATCAAAACAAATGAATACTAAATTGTGAGCAAATCGCTTGGCATTTGTGCTGCGATATATTTGGAAAAATCATGCGCCAACAGCTTCACAAGCTGAGGTCCCTTTCCAATGCAGTTGTTTGTTAAGTGGTCCATCTAAATGAGGGGCACGCAGAGTTTGTAATGTGCCCGCTGAGCAGTTGACCCTCCCCCCTTGACAATGCCCCCTTTCAGGTGCTCATAAAGAGCACAGGTAATGCAATATCATTTGGTTGCACTTGGCGGCTGCTGAAGTTGCGGCTGTCAATTGGGCCACAGCTAAGCGTGGCTAATGCCAGCTAACGCATATGGTTAACATTTGGGTATTAGCCAAATTATCAATTGGCCAATTCGCTGACAAGGGGCAGTAAAAGCGCAACGCACAAAAATGCAAGTGTCAATTTCGAACGAAATCAATAAACTTTGAATGGGACATTGAACAACTGCTAGACAGACAGACAGACGGTCGGGCAGACTGACGGACAGTCGGCGCAATCAGGCAGACTCGCAGGCTGCCCCACCCCACGCCCCGCCAATTCATCCATGGAAATCCAGTCGTATGCGCAACGAGTCTGCCCCAATGCGACATTTTGCATGATTTTGCTGACAGAGAAGTTTGCTGACTGTTGACATGTGGTGCATGGGGCGGGGTGCTGGGAGGGGTGAGTGGTTAGGTTGGGGTAGCTAAACCTGATTGCCGTTTAAATTACGAAATCATGCATGTCAATGACAGGCACTAGAATGCCTACAATCAGGGGTTTGATTTTGAAATTATGGAGCATTTGTGTTTTGTAATTAGACCCCAAATACTCGACTACTCGACACAACAGCTGCTGTGTGTGTGTGTGTGTGTGTGTGTGCATTGTTGCGCAGCTTAATGGGGCAATACTTTGAACACTGGCCACGACCTCATCCTGTAAAACCTAACCACATGCCGCAGTGTTGGCACACAAATTGTAAAATGATCCTCACCAAGCACTCAAAGATGGCCTGAAATCTTTCTCTGTGTCTCTGTCTGCCAACTGTGAAATATAATCGCTCAAAATGGATGCGTTGATTACCAGACACACACACACACCTTTGAGTGTGTTAGCCGTGTTAAGAGTGGCACATTGAAGCAGCTTCAAATTTGGCAAATAAAGACTGGGCAAATAAAGAGTCGAAAAGCCGCCTAAATTGTTAATAAACTGTTGGCCAAATCGAGGCACAAGTGCGCAATATATCCATAGTATTAATATTTTAATATAAGGGCAAGAGGGAAAAAAGAGAGAGAGAGAACGAGTTCTAGGATTAGACGCTTAGAAACAGAAGCTAGCGATTGGGTCCTGAAAAGGAATATGTCTGCTTAAATAAAGGTTTTTATAAAAAGAAAAAGTTTGATTCCGCTTATCTAATTTTTGTATATATTATGTGGATGCAGACTATTTTTGTGAGTTTTTATACCAGGATGTTATGCAACCATTTGAAATAATATTCCATGTTCTTTGTCTGCTTTAGAAACGAACTTTGTACTGAGAAACTACTCGCCCACAGTTACGACTTCTGTATTATATATCAAATATCGAATGCATCTCTTATAATCTTTTGTCTGCTTTTGTAATCTTTTGTCTGCTCCATTTTAACAGATTACTAATCAATACCTCTTCGTTTCTTGTAACACATTTTGCCCATATCCATTCTTTCACACATTATTGTAATTCTATTCCATGGCCAAGCACAATTTTTAATTAAGGCCAGCTCACATATGAAATCGAAGAAACTTTATCATTTGGTTGCATAACCAGAATATACTCTAGAGCTACACGCACAACCACTTGACAATTGATAAATATGAATATATATATTGAGTAACACTATATATTTATGTGCACTTGCCATGTTCAGCTTTTAGCTGAGCCGCTTAAACGATGGCAAATTCGAGTCTTTTTATTGCTTTTCAATCGTGCAGCGGACTGTGCGGCATGTGGATGGAGGATGCATGGCAAATTGACATATGAGCTGACACATTTGGGGTCTGCCACGCCCTTTGGCAAACTTCAATTGATTTGTGTGGATGAATTTGCTGGCATGTAGTGTTCATCTGTTATCCTCGGCTTGTGTGTGTGTGTGTCAAGAGCCGCATTTCCACACAAACACAACAATAAAAAAACCACAGCCGAAAAGTGGACAGCAGCAGCAGCAGCAGCAGCAGCAACAATCCAGCACACATGTAATTCTACTTTTCACAAGGACACACACGCACTCTCGCACACATGCACACACACGCGCACACTCACACCCACATATCGAGAGGCATGCACAGTGTCGATGATGATGCGTCAATGCATGCAAATGTTGCTTGCCACAAATAAGTTGGCAAAGTGGTTTTCGGTTTTTGGTTTTCGGTTTTTGCTTGTTGCTGCACTTTGCCAGTGTTGCTGTGGCACTTGTTGTTGCTGTTGTGGTTGTTGACTGTGCTTAACTCAGCTCAATAGCTCTGATTTGCATAATATGGCAACGCCATGCAACAATTTCCTGCTGCCGGCCCTTCACAAACCAACAAATATACAAATACAACTTATTAGGGTTATATATAAAAAATCAAACTAGAATTCTGCCAATTTCATCCTTGTTGCCTTGTTGTTGTTGTGGTTTTTTTTTTTTTGTTTGGGCACTCAATCATACAAACATTTCATTATTCTGCAGGCAGCCAAACTAAACCAATATTTTGTCAGTCGTTGAGTGGACAGCAAAGTGGCCGCCACCCCTCCTCCCTTGGCATGGTCAATATTCGAGCTCTTAGTTAATAGGATTTTGCCAAATATTGTTGTTGGGCGGGCCAAGCATTTGTTTCTGTGTTTACCCAAAAAACACGCAAAGCGGAAATTGCGTGCTCAGCTTCTGTGCGGCTGTCTGGCAACGCTGGTCATAATTTTTGCATTTCATTGTGGCAAATCAAATGATTGTCAAGGAGCTGGTACTAAATCGAGTTAAATAAGTCAATAAATTAAATTAAATAATTAATTCAGCTGTATTCCAATTGGAATTCAGCCTGCCTATGCCCCGCACATCTGGCTAGAGGATTGTTGTAGGTGCCGCCTTGAAATTGGTGACACGACACAGAACCTACGCTCTACGTGCCTGTGTGTGTGTGTGTGGGTGTGTGTGTTTGCGTTGTTAGCCATGTTATGGTCATTTTATGCATTTGCTTGTTCTACAGCAATGCGGCGAGTATGAATTGTACCCCAAATTGACAAGTGTTTTAGTGGGTGTGGCAGCATGTGACAGCAAGACCAAACTGAAAGCTTGACAGTTTCTCCGGCCAGCGGGGCAAAGTAAGTTACTGCTGTTACTGCTGTCACTGTAGCTGTGACTCAAGTGGCTGCAACCACAATATTTGATTTTATGTAGGAACCATGGGTACCATGGGGACAACTGTGTGCTCAAGTGTAAGTGCCGTAAACAGGCTGCAAACATAATTTCCTATTGACATGCATTGCGGCCTCTCTCAACGTCATGCAAACTGTGAGAGCTGTCACATAATTAGATTTATTTGCCAAGTACCCCAAGAAGAGGAATGCAACTTTGAATAATATTGGTTAATGAGGTAATATATATATGCATAAGTAACAGAGGTTGTTCAGTCCAACTTAAGTAACAAAAAACAGACCCAAAATAGCAGCAAACAAATGGAAAGAACTTTAAAATGGTTTTAAAATAAAATATAGGAGCAGCTTTAACCTATGACTTATACAAAATTTGTCAATAGCCAGCTCTGAATTGCCTTAACACTTATTATTATTTTTATATATATTTAATTTATATATATGTACTTACCTGAAATTCACATCCATGCAGGTTAGCTTATTTCCTTCCATTAGTGTTAATGCTGTATGTATAAATCCTTTGTATGCATAAATCTCTGAAAAAAAAAGAAGTTAAGTTTATAAGTAAAATTGATTTAAAAATGGTCTAATAGATATATACTTCCATACATATGCACAATCAAACATACATAGACACATACATACAATCAATAATGCATACATACCTACATACGTACACCTAAATACATGCATCTACTTATTAACTTACCTGCTCCTCCTCCTCCTGCTCCACCGCCAGAAGTTGCTCCTCCACCGGACGTTGGAGTTTCCTGCGTTGTTGAATTTCTGCAGGGCCTACTTGAATTCATGAGAATCGAGTAGTAGAGCATTTGATAAAAATACGTTTTTTTTAATTTGGAGCGCTTACGCATGCCCACGTATTTACATATTTACATGCATACATACATACATACATACATACATACATACATACATACATACATACATACATACATACATACATACATACATACATACATACATACGTACATACATACGTACATACATACATACATACATACATACATACATCTACATACATACATCTACATACATATATCTACATACATACATCTACATACATACATCTACATACATACATCTACATACATACATCTACATACATACATCTACATACATACATCTACATACATACATCCACATACATACATACATCTACATACATACATCTACATACATACATCTACATACATACATCTACATCTACATCTACATACAACTCTACTTACCCGCTCCACCGCCTCCTGCTCCACCTCCGCCAGCCGTTGGAGCCAACGTTTCCTGCCTTGCTTAATTTCAGCAGAGCCTACTTAAATTTTTGAGAATCGAGGAGGAGAGCATTTAAAAATAATTTTAGTTTTAATTTGACTTAGACTGTGTTAAACACAACATTCATGTGTGTGTGTGCGTACACACCTATACATACACATACATTCATTAATACAAACATTTCTACACACACATACATACATATACACTCCCACATACATGCATACATACTCCAAAATAAGCAACTTTTTTACGCTTTTGCTCAACTTAACACATTTTAACCATTTTTTTATTATCTCTATATATAAAACTGTTTTTCCTGACTGACTGCCAGCCTATACACCCATATATATCTATATATATATAGATATATATATATTCAAATATATATAACGATCTAAATATATATTTGTGCAAGCATTCAAGCGGAAATAAAGCTTATTTTAAGCAACGCTTATTTATATATGAGTATTAAAGTTCAGGCATTATAAAATAGAGCTCTGATTTTGGAACCATAAGAGCTTTTGGAATATTTTTTATAGAAGTTATTCCCCATGAAAATTTTCTTATAAATATAGCAGACCATGTCTTGATCCAGTTGTTATGGTATATATTAAAAATATGATTGAAATGTAAAGAACAGTGCAAAGGACGAACTACATACCATATCCAAAAGCGTTTTGCATGTTGGCCACTCATCAGAGCTCCATTTGCAGGCCAGTTTGCCAAATAAGATTTCCAAAACAGCTGCAAACGAGTTACCATCAGTAAATCAGCAACAGGCATTTAACAATTTCAGCTGCCGCATGTCCCAAAATTTGGGTGCAAGCTAAAACCCCATGCAATGCACCGCAGCAGCAGCTCTATTAGGCCTAATCAGAGCTAATTCAGCTAACACACATAGACACACACGCACACATACACACATACAGGGAATAGCATATGTGCACGAAACATTTGGGGCGTTACTGCGGCATGTGGCAAGAGGCAGCGAAACAGGAGACGCAATCATAAAATCTGTGCGCCGCACAACCAAGTTAACATTCAGAGAACAGACAGGATTGGGGCGCAGCCAAATCTTTGCTGATGACAAATGTTGCAACTGTTTTGGAATTGCAGTTGGCAGTTGGCAGCTGGTCAGGCGTGGGTCAGCTCAAGTTGCAACAGCAGTTGCAACTGCATCGGTCACTTATTCTTATTGAAATGCACTGCCAGGCACACACACACACACAGAGACAAACTTGGCAAAGTGCAACTCATAAATGCAGCCCAAGGGGGGAGAACAAGAACTCAACTCGACTCGACTCGACTGCAGTGGTCGCTTTCGGACATGCGTAATTAGGTTTGTTGTTGCCACTAAATATGCGTGTCAAGTTCTAAATGCACTTGCTATGCGTGTTATATGAGCGTGTGTGAGTGTGCGTGGGTGTGCGGCTGGCTAATAACTGCCCTGGCAGTCGGCAAATGTTAATGTCTACGTCTGTGCGGTTGGTCGTCTTGCTCGATGCATTGTTGCCTGCATAAATCATAATTGAAACCTCATTTCCGTTGCAGGCACATTTCACACGCTAGCAACAGACTCAGTCAGTGCCAGGCCACATAATTTGGGTTTGCTTTAATAATAATAAACTGTCATCATCAATACTAACAATTGACAGCAGCTGCAGAGGCTCAGTTGTGGACAAGTTTGTCAAGCTAGCCGAGACACTATTTGGCCGAGATATTCAAAAAAATCATCAAAAAAGGTTTGATTTTCGAACCGAACCCGATTTTGATAAAAATCGTGATGTAACCCCTTGCCATTTTGGTCGATTTGGGTCAAAATTTAGATTTTCTATTTTTTGATGCCAGTCGATAGTACTGATCCTTACGAGTCCAAAATGGTATAAAATTTGAAAATCTAACACTATTTGGCCGAGATATTCAAAAAAATCATCAAAAAAGGTTTGATTTTCGAACCGAACCCGATTTTGATAAAAATCGTGATGTAACCCCTTGCCATTTTGGTCGATTTGGGTCAAAATTTAGATTTTCTATTTTTTGATGCCAGTCGATAATACTGATCCTTACGAGTCCAAAATGGTGTAAAATTTGAAAATCTAACACTATTTGGCCGAGATATTCAAAAAAATCGATAGTACTGATCCTTACGAGTCCAAAATTGGAGTTATGTCGTTTTCAAACGTCATATCTTCCGCGGATATATGTCGTTTTTAGAGCGGCGGAGTTATGTCGCTTCAAAACGACATAATCTCAATTTTCAAACGTCATAATTTCGCCAGAAAGCATCGTGATGTAACCCCTTGCCATTTTGGTCGATTTGGATCAAAATTTAGATTTTCTATTTTTTGATGCCAGTCGATAGTACTGATCCTTACGAGTCCAAAATGGTATAAAATTTGAAGATCGGACACTATTTGACCGACATATTCAAAAAAATCGATAGTACTGATCCTTACGAGTCCAAAATTGGAGTTATGTCGTTTTCAAACGTCATATCTTCCGCGGATATATGTCGTTTTTAGAGCGGCGGAGTTATGTCGCTTCAAAACGACATAATCTCAATTTTCAAACGTCATAATTTCGCCAGAAAGCATCGTGATGTAACCCCTTGCCATTTTGGTCGATTTGGGTCAAAATTTAGATTTTCTATTTTTTGATGCCAGTCGATAGTACTGATCCTTACGAGTCCAAAATGGTATCAAATTTGAAAATCGGACACTATTTGGCCGAGATATTCAAAAAAATCGATAGTACTGATCCTTACGAGTCCAAAATTGGAGTTATGTCGTTTTCAAACGTCATATCTTCCGCGGATATATGTCGTTTTTAGAGCGGCGGAGTTATGTCGCTTCAAAACGACATAATCTCGCCATGATCAGCGGCGGAGTTATGTCGTTTTCAAACGTCATAATTTCGCCAGAAAGCATACAAATTCAAAAAGGTATAATATTTGAAAATCAGACTTTATTTGCCCGAGATATTCAAAAAAATCATCAAAAAAGGTTTGATTTTCGAACCGAACCCGATTTTGATAAAAATCGTGATGTAACCCCTTGCCATTTTGGTCGATTTGGGTCAAAATTTAGATTTTCTATTTTCTGATGCCAGTCGATAGTACTGATCCTTACGAGTCCAAAATGGTATAAAATTTAAAAATCGGACACTATTTGGCCGAGATATTCAAAAAAATCGATAGTACTGATCCTTACGAGTCCAAAATTGGAGTTATGTCGTTTTCAAACGTCATATCTTCCGCGGATATATGTCGTTTTTAGAGCGGCGGAGTTATGTCGCTTCAAAACGACATAATCTCGCCATGATCAGCGGCGGAGTTATGTCGTTTTCAAACGTCATAATTTCGCCAGAAAGCATACAAATTCAAAAAGGTATAATATTTGAAAATCAGACTTTATTTGCCCGAGATATTCAAAAAAATCATCAAAAAAGGTTTGATTTATTGAACCGAACCCGATTTTGATAAAAATCGTGATGTAACCCCTTGCCATTTTGGTCGATTTGGGTCAAAATTTAGATTTTTCTATTTTTTGATGCTAGTTGATAGTACTGATCCTTACGAGTCCAAAATGGTATAAAATTTGAAAATCTAACACTATTTGGCCGAGATATTCAAAAAAATCGATAGTACTGATCCTTACGAGTCCAAAATTGGAGTTATGTCGTTTTCAAACGTCATATCTTCCGCGGATATATGTCGTTTTTAGAGCGGCGGAGTTATGTCGCTTCAAAACGACATAATCTCGCCATGATCAGCGGCGGAGTTATGTCGTTTTCAAACGTCATAATTTCGCCAGAAAGCATACAAATTCAAAAAGGTATAATATTTGAAAATCAGACTTTATTTGCCCGAGATATTCAAAAAAACCATCAAAAAAGGTTTGATTTTCGAACCGAACCCGATTTTGATAAAAATAGTGATGTAACCCCTTGCCATTTTGGTCGATTTGGGTCAAAATTTAGATTTTCTATTTTTTGATGCCAGTCGATAGTACTGATCCTTACGAGTCCAAAATTGGAGTTATGTCGTTTTCAAACGTCATATCTTCCGCGGATATATGTCGTTTTTAGAGCGGCGGAGTTATGTCGCTTCAAAACGACATAATCTCGCCATGATCAGCGGCGGAGTTATGTCGTTTTCAAACGTCATAATTTCGCCAGAAAGCATACAAATTCAAAAAGGTATAATATTTGAAAATCAGACTTTATTTGCCCGAGATATTCAAAAAAATCATCAAAAAAGGTTTGATTTTCGAACCGAACCCGATTTTGATAAAAATCGTGATGTAACCCCTTGCCATTTTGGTCGATTTGGGTCAAAATTTAGATTTTCTATTTTTTGATGCCAGTCGATAGTACTGATCCTTACGAGTCCAAAATGGTATAAAATTTGAAAATCTAACACTATTTGGCCGAGATATTCAAAAAAAATCATCAAAAAAGGTTTGATTTTCGAACCGAACCCGATTTTGATAAAAATCGTGATGTAACCCCTTGCCATTTTGGTCGATTTGGGTCAAAATTTAGATTTTCTATTTTTTGATGCCAGTCGATAGTAACCCCTTGCCATTTTGGTCGATTTGGGTCAAAATTTAGATTTTCTATTTTTTGATGCCAGTCGATAGTACTGATCCTTACGAGTCCAAAATGGTATAAAATTTGAAAATCTAACACTATTTGGCCGAGATATTCAAAAAAATCATCAAAAAAGGTTTGATTTTCGAACCGAACCCGATTTTGATAAAAATCGTGTTGTAACCCCTTGCCATTTTGGTCGATTTGGGTCAAAATTTTGATTTTCTATTTTTTGATGCCAGTCGATAGTACTGATCCTTACGAGTCCAAAATGGTATAAAATTTGAAAATCTAACACTATTTGGCCGAGATATTCAAAAAAATCGATAGTACTGATCCTTACGAGTCCAAAATTGGAGTTATGTCGTTTTCAAACGTCATATCTTCCGCGGATATATGTCGTTTTTAGAGCGGCGGAGTTATGTCGCTTCAAAACGACATAATCTCGCCATGATCAGCGGCGGAGTTATGTCGTTTTCAAACATCATAATTTCGCCAGAAAGCATACAAATTCAAAAAGGTATAATATTTGAAAATCAGACTTTATTTGCCCGAGATATTCAAAAAAATCATCAAAAAAGGTTTGATTTTCGAACCGAACCCGATTTTGATAAAAATCGTGTTGTAACCCCTTGCCATTTTGGTCGATTTGGGTCAAAATTTAGATTTTCTATTTTTTGATGCCAGTCGATAGTACTGATCCTTACGAGTCCAAAATGGTATAAAATTTGAAAATCTAACACTATTTGGCCGAGATATTCAAAAAAATCATCAAAAAAGGTTTGATTTTCGAACCGAACCCGATTTTGATAAAAATCGTGATGTAACCCCTTGCCATTTTGGTTGATTTGGGTCAAAATTTAGATTTTCTATTTTTTGATGCCAGTCGATAGTACTGATCCTTACGAGTCCAAAATGGTATAAAATTTGAAAATCTAACACTATTTGGCCGAGATATTCAAAAAAATCGATAGTACTGATCCTTACGAGTCCAAAATTGGAGTTATGTCGTTTTCAAACGTCATAATTTCGCCAGAAAGCATACAAATTCAAAATGGTATAAAATTTGAAAATCTAACACTATTTGGCCGAGATATTCAAAAAAATCATCAAAAAAGGTTTGATTTTCGAACCGAACCCGATTTTGATAAAAATCGTGATGTAACCCCTTGCCATTTTGGTCGATTTGGGTCAAAATTTAGATTTTCTATTTTTTGATGCCAGTCGATAGTACTGATCCTTACGAGTCCAAAATGGTATAAAATTTGAAAATCTAACACTATTTGGCCGAGATATTCAAAAAAATCATCAAAAAAGGCTTGATTTTCGAACCGAACACGATTTTGATAAAAATCGTGATGTAACCCCTTGCCATTTTGGTCGATTTGGGTCAAAATTTAGATTTTCTATTTTTTGATGCCAGTCGATAGTACTGATCCAGTCAGTGCCAGGCCACATAATTTGGGTTTGCTTTAATAATTATAAACTGTCATCATCAATACTAACAATTGACAGCAGCTGCAGAGGCTCAGCTGTGGACAAGTTTGTCAAGCTAGCCGAGAGCCAACTCTCAATTGTCTGTGTGCGTTAACGTGTTGGGAATTACAATGAGGCAGAAAAGTGCTGCTGTTCCTGTTGCTGCCAAGCAAATGCAATTATCTGCATTCTTTCTGGCGTTGGCAAGGGGGAGAGAGGGTGTGCGAGGCGAAAGTGAAATTCTATCTGAAAGTAGCGCAAGCTGCCGAGTTGGCGAACGAATTGAGGGCCCATTTAAAATGGAATTTAATGAGTTTGCATGTGTTTTGTCAGGCTGTCTTTGCTGTTAGCAAGCAGACAGTTATTCAAGCACTCAAAACACTCACACATTCACACACAAGCACACACACACACAGTCAAACAACCATTTTGCTGCTTCTGTTGCTGTTCTGTTGTACTTGTTGCTGTTTGACTTCAATGGCGCCGCCTGCAAGTAGGCAACATACACGAATTTCGACAAATGCCGTAAAGTAGGCAACGGCTTTTTATGCGCCATTTCCCATTTGTTGCTCACTTTCGCCAAGCTGTGCTGATTGACACAACTGTAACAACAACGACAACAATTGCAATTACTCTGCGCCACACACTTCCAGTAAGAGCGAACGCTGCACTTTGCTCTGCCGTTCCATTCCATTGCATTCCTCTCAGCTAAAGAGTGACTAAGAGAGAGAGAGCTGCGCTGCTGCCGCTTTCAACTGTTGCGCTCTTTGATTCAATCTGCAGTCAATCGCACTCTTTGCTTCAACTTGCAGCTGCCGTAGCCGAACCCTGACCCTGGGCAACATAAATTCGTGTTGCCTGAACTTTTTGCACTTCGTACTGGCGCAAGTGCTGCAGGAGAGCAACAAGAAGCGTCCACATCGAATTAGTTAATTGCATAAAAGCAGCGCAGGCCGATAGAGCGGACAGTTTGGCTGACAAAGTAGCGCGAATGCGTCTACTAAAAAGTCTGGCCATAAACAATGCCAACAAGCTGCAGGCGTGACGCCAGGGCGGATGGTAAAGAGGGACAGTTAAGAGGAGTTACATGCAGTTACTAACTTTGCTGTTGTTCAAGCTAAAGTAAATGACTAGTCATTAGCCACTTGTACAGGGTATTATCACTTTGTCGAGCAGGAGGCATTCATACAGATTCTAAATAGCTTTGACGAGCAGAGTCAAAATGGCAATATATCCCTTAAACGAAAAATGTGTCTATTATTTAAACAGAATTATCTGCAATGCCTACTTGAGTTCATGAGAATCGCATAGTAAGGCAGTGTGTAGTGCAGTTGGAAGTAAGCAGAGGTATAAAAACACGTACATAAATGAATAGTAAAATAATGTAATGTAAAATAATGTAGATATTATATTTTATCTTATTTGAGACTTATGTAAAGTATTAAAGTCTAGTGCAAAGCTGCTCTATGTCGGAAAGAGTATTTAATCTTCGGCAACTTGAAGTTAATTGTTTTCTCTTATTTAACTTGTTTTATTTGTGTGTTGTTGGTTTTGCACACTTTGGCAAAGAGCCCCATTGCAGGGTAAATGAGTTGAAATTTATGTACTTGGGACGAGCTACGCCACGGACAAACATGTTGCACCTATGTAACTAACAACCCGACCAACAACAAACAACCGAGAGGCAACTGCCAACAGCCAACAGCCAAGGGCCAAGAGCTAACAACCAACAGCTAACAACTAACTTGTTATTGTCAGTCGAATCACTTGAATGTGCGCATTGTTCGTATGTCATTATTGTCGTTGCTCACCGGAAATGTCCTGGCGATTGCCTGGCAAGGACATTGCCTCGCAATGGCGCCAGACGGACGCAATGCGCGGGCGGCTGAGGGGGCGGGTGTGCCAATCTCTTGCTGCAAATACTGCACTAAACTCTGTTGAAGAATGGAACACGAAGTGGGGATCAATACACTAATTGGTCGAAGCATCTAATTGTTAGCTGTTCGTGCTTAAGATGGGCTGGGTGAGTGCAGAAGGGAATGCCAGATGCCACCGACATATCAGCATCATTGCAATGTGTTGGGCATATTTCGCGTCCAAACAATTATATAAAAACCTCAATTGTAACCCGAATTATAATCGAATTTTGCAATTTCAAAGAAAAACTAAATGCAGTTGTGGTTAAATAATCAAAATATTTATAAGGTTTTTGTATATTTGTTTGATTGGATTACTCAATCAGTCGAATCTCGCCGTATAATTGCTAACGAAAATATTATTAAATTATTTTGTGCATTCAGTTATTTTCCCAACCAATTTTTACGAATATTTTTTGCAAATTAATTTTGTAAATATTTGCAACAAAATAATCAGCAGAATACAAATTACAAAAAATTGCATTGCAAAATATAAAGGAAAACCGATCATTTCCCTGGCAATCAGCGAAGCGTCAAAACAATTTCAAAAACACGCACAAACAAACGCGTGACAGCAAGAAATGAAACAAATAATATAATGAAGCTAAACCAGACAAAAAAATCAAGAATTAAATAATAAAGAAAAAAAAATTGTGAAATTAACTCAAATAGAAGCAGCGCATAAATCATATGTGGCATGACATGTGTGAAATTACTTAATTAAATTAATTTTTGGACTGCGCACAGCATGAAAAGTGTGTGGCGAGTGTGTGTGTGTCTGTGTGTGTGTGCGTGAGAGTGTGTGTGGGAGAGACAGAATAAGAGACAAATGATGTGACATAAAAAAATGATGACAAATGCGCATAATTTATGGCATGTCAATGCCTGAGCAATTTCGTTAGCTAATTAAACAGCAGCCAATTAGCGGATGCTGGGTAATAAATAAAATATAAAGATTTAAATCAAAGCTGGTCTAGAAATTGCTGCAAATTGATAATTACCCAAATAAGAGCTAGCTGACAAGAAGAAAATAAAGGCTAAGGCTTAAAAGAGAACTAAACCAAACAGGACTGCTAATGAGAGCTTGACTAAGATCTTAAAGCTACTTCAAGTCGAATGTAATCCCTCCATTATATTCGCTTTATTCATTCAATCCTAAAACTACTTTATTTCAAGCTGTGTTTTTCGTTATTATTGCGCATTAATTGTCTTGCATACTTTTTTGGGCTTCACTTTTCACAGAAAGTTTTTGTTAGCAATTTGCACAGTTCTTTGGGAAAAAACAAAAGGCTTTAAAACACAACACGCATACGCCGCGTTGACTGCAATGTTGTTGCCTAAACAACAATGCGTTGCGCTGTTTGTTGCAGCCTCTTGAACCACACCCGCACACACACACACACACACACTCAGAGGCTGTGGCATGCATGTCACAATGCGGCAAACAGGGGCAGCAACAACAACTACAACAACAACAAGAACAAAACATTTAAATCAAAATGATAAAGTTGCATACTTGAGTAGAGTTATGCGAGGGCGTGGGCGGGGGCGTGTCAAGGATGAGATGCTGCGAGCTTGTGCTGTGCCTGGGGTTGGGGTTGGGGCAGAGGCTGAGGCGCACAGAGCGCGGCAAATAAATATGAAAACATTTTTTCTCGTTGCGGTTAGCCTGCGAGTTGCTGTTGTTGCTGCTGTTGCTCGTTGTTGCAGCGTGCCTCAACGAGCGTGCAAAATAATATGCCAACAACAATGGCAGTTGAAACACAAACAACGCAGCAGCAGCAGCAACAGCAGCAGCAAAGTTGAAAGCAAAAATAATAATGGCTAGACCCCGTTGTATTGTTGTGTAGCATCTACAACGCTAACAACAACATTGTTGCATGCCACATGTAAAACGCAATGACAACAACAATAGCAGCAGCAACAACAACAACAACAACAATTTGATGCCAGCAGACACCGCACTAAAAGATACTCGCAGTTGCAGCTATTTTCATTTTGTTGCCGCTCTGCTTTCTGCCTGTCCGTCTGTCTGTCTGTCTGTCCAACTGTCTGTCCAGCTGTCCTTTCATTTGGCTGTCCTGCACATAGCTGATTTGCTTTAGCCGTAGCCAACAGCGTGCTGCAAATTAATAATGAAACACCTATATTTGGCTTAACTTTATTCATTGTTTATTAGCCAAGGTAACTAGAAATGAAGGGCTAACAAAAATAGCCAGTAAAATATTTGTTGTAGTTATCTGAAGCACTTTCATGCTTCAGTTGTCAATTCTGTTTGTTCTACTAACTACAATCCTGACATGTGCAACCTTCAATAGCTAAAGCACCTCGCAATTTCATTTCTTTACTCACTTTTTTTTCACACTATCCATTTAATCTGCCGTTCGTTGCATCGTTGATTTCCATTCCATCATTCAGCCGTAGACAATTTCTAATGTATTCCAATCACAATTTTGGTTTTCGGTTTCTTTATTTTCGCCCCATTTTGTTAAAAATGTTTTGTTGACAGTTGCGATGCGACCCTCCCCCTCCCCCCCTCCTCATTTCCTCTTCACTCCAACACGATGCACACATGGCGACAAGTTGCCTTCTGTGCAGTGTCAGAATTGTTGTTGTCTTTGTTGGTGTTGTTGTTGTATTCGCAACTCTCTGCTGTTTGTTTTTCATTGTTGTCATAACTGTTTTTTGTTTATTCTGCATTTTTTCTAGCTTTTTTGTAATTTTGTTCGTTTTTTTTTTTTTGTTTTTCCAGCGTGTGGGTAGAATCCACTCATATGTGTACTGCGAGCTTTGTTATTGTTATTGTTGTTGCTACATAAATTTCAACGTGACATTTAGACACTAGACGGCGGTCCCCGTTCAAGTGCCTGCAACATCATGACGCGGGTGTGAGAATTGTACAGAGATTTGCGACTCGCCGCATTCTTGACTCCTCTTCAAACTCCCGAAACTCATTGTCACTTTGTCAAATGATCTATGACAATCAGTCAAAGGGCAAAAACTTGGACCTTAGCTTTTGAATGGGCAGAGAACGAGACGCATATGGGAAAAAATCACAAAGAGAACGAATGCTTATAATTCCCAAACAGTTTGAGCGCCAGCTTCGCCTAATAAATTTCTCAATATGACATTTATTACCAGTCGTAAATGCCTTTGTGCATTTCCTAGCTACTTTTACAATACCTGTCCAATCTGACAACCAATTCCACCTGTTTTAAACCCAAAAGGGAGAACTTCTTTAGCAAACTTTCGAACGCTTTCTCGGTACTAAGCTAACGTTTTTTTCGGAAATTTCTGCAACAAATTTTCATCATAAACTTCATTTACACGTGCACATGATCTGCGCCATTTGGCTTTAAGCTTAAAAATTTGCATTGTGTTCTTTGAGCAGCGTGTGTTATATCTCGACTTTGGCTTTTTGTTCAAACTTACTTAAGCGACCTTCACTTGAAAACTCTTGAAACTCTTGCATATATTTCCCTTATGAATAGCAAGCTCTTTGCTGCCATGACTGCTATCATAAGGCGCGCACACACACACATACACACATACACACCCGGCATACAGTGCGTATGATAAACGCGAGCAAAATTCGTTGGCTCGTTGCGCATACGTCACGGTGTACGGCGCCACGCTATGCGATTCAGCTAACGCTTATCTGGCCAAGTTTGAAGCGCTCTCAAGTGCACTTAACTAAAACTGAGCGTTGCTTAAAACAACAACAGCAGCAGCAGCAGCAGAAGAAGCAACTAACGTGTGCGGCATTTTATTAAAGTCGAAGCAGTTGCAAGACCTATGTGCAACTTAAAATGCATTTAAGCGCCCAAAGTTGCACAATTCTGCGACTATCAAACAAAACTTTCTGTCAAAGCAACAGCAGCAAGAACCAAAAGTGTCATCATGGCCAACACAAGTAACAGCAGCAACAACAACAAGTCACACACATGAGTTATTGCATTGTCGCCGGCGTCGTTGTCCTTGTTGTTGCTGTTGCTGTTGTGGCTGGCGGCCTTATTCAGATCCTGCTGCTGCCTGCTGCCTGATCCTGGCTGTTGTTGTCGGGACAGACGGATTTAGTGGCGCTTAGCACACAGAAAAAGTACAAGAAGAGCAAACGCAGCACAAGAAATGCAAACGCCAACTGACCCCCTTACCACTGTCCCCTTGTCCCCTTGCCCACCCCCCTCCCGCCCTCAACTACTTCAGCTTAGCCTTCAAAAAGTGTGGACACACATTGACGCCCCGTGCCGGCTCCTGAAACCCAATAGAAACACCGCCCAGTGCAAGTCTTTGTCTCGCGTTATTTGTTAGCACTTCAAAAGGATTTTAATCAAAGTTTTCAAGTGGCACAATGTCTTTCCATCTCTCTCTCTCCCTCTCTCGCTCTCTCTATCTTTATCTATCTCTATTTCTCTCTCTCTCTCTCCCATCCAAGTTTTTTGGTTTATCTGAGTGCACTCATTGCCCGGTTCCTTACTTGCAGATTTATATGCCATCACTCACTGTGATTTAATTATCTTTTGTGTTTTCTCTTTATACTTTTTTTGTTTTTCTTTTCGTTTACCACGCACAAAATTTATGCGACGAGTTGAAATAGATTCGTGGATAGATTTGTTCTTAAGTGCGTTGATGTCCATTATCCGGGCTTATGTTACGATTGCATTTTCTTGGCTGGAAGGGGGGGAGGCGTGGGATGAACGTTCGAAACTTTCAATTGATTTAATTAAATGTAACAACAACAAAGCTATAAAAACTACTCTCGAACTCGAAATATTCATTTTGCGCACATTTTCAACTTTCCACTTTTGCTGCGGTTGACACCATATACCACTGCACAGCAACTGCCCCTGTTGCTCCCGCTGCTCCTCCTCCTGTTGCGGCAGCTGCTGCTTTAGCTGCAGCTCGTGCTCCTGCTGTGCCCGTTGCTTTTCCTGCTGCTGGTCAGAGGCGTTTGTGTCCTGTGGCCACTTGTGGCACTTAACAATTTTGGCAGCGCGACGTTTTCAAGTTGTCTCGTCGCTGACGCTTTTTTTTTGACGAATCATCCCCTCGCTCAATCCCTGCCCTAGCCCTTTGCTTTTGATTGACTGGCTGCGTGTTTTTGACGCAAGCCAAGTGCTTAGGCTGTTGTCAAAGCGCCATCGGAATGGATATGAGTACTTAGCCCACTCGTCATCTCTTCGTAACTTGGCACTAGCACCACAAGTGCTTGTCACTGAGATACGCCGAAGGTGGCTTTTAACGTTGATGGGCAACAACAGCAGCAAAAACCTATTGGCTGCTATGGTTATGGCTTTCAACAGGGCTGCAGACTAGTTTATTGGAAATGAAAATGTTTTTCAAACTGAAGCGACTAAAAAAACGCACAATCGCAGTGGAGACAAAATTGAGGCAATTAATAGCTTAAAGCTAAGACCTTTAGCAGAGTATTGTAAGAATTGTGAGTTTATCTAAAATCTGAAATGCTCTTTGACTACATGCTAAAAGTGCGATAAATATTTATATCAAAGATCTAGTCCATTTACCACCATATTACAGCTCACTGCGCTGTCAACTTATTCAAATTCAGCAAGTAATAAAACATTTGTTATGAACTCGCATAATTAATTTTGAATACCGCATATTTTAAGCAGCGCATTTGATACGAAATCGTAACTATTTCCAGCCCTGCACAAATAGCGAGCCCGCATAACGCTCGAAATGAAAACTTTCCATAATTGTGACCGCAGTTTTTTGTGCCCATTCGATATGCAGGCATAAAAAACCCAAAAGCCCAGAGCATGTCGCGCCATTAAAGTGGGATTTATGATTGAGCCTAAGAGTATGCAACGCTTTTTGTGTAAACGCGATTGCCGCCTGTTGCTGTGCTAATTGTTGTTGCTCTCGTGGTATTTTGATTAATTTAAAATCAAAAAATATGCAAAAATTTTGTCAATGCAAATTACAAAAGCCAAAATGCAAAAGCCTAAAAAACCGTTTTGCAGCTGTACAACTCTTCTTGCCTTTAACGGCGCGTGTAAATGACTGACTCTGTGTGCGGGTGTGTGAAGATGAGGTTCAAGCGTAAACGTAATTAAAATAGCTGAATATACGAATCAATAAACAAATTGATTATGCAAATTTACTGTTTATTTGCATGCCAGTTGCCATTGTTCGTGTGAGTGCGAGTGTGAGTGCGAGTGTGTGCAATTTATCTATATATTGTTGTTTGTTAGGCATTAATCGCTTTTGTTGCAGATGCCAAATTGTTTGCTAACATTATTTTTAGTTAAATTTATATGCATTTAATGCTCAATCGGAGCGGAAATAAAAACTCGGCTGTTTTTATATATTTTGGCAGACTGAAAAATCAACTGTAAAAACCGGAAACGGAAAGCAACTGTTTTCCAGTGCGCGGAATGGGCGCAAAGTCCTGACTGTTTTTGTAATTGAGTTATTTTTGTAATTTATAAAGCGCCGCATGATTGCAATAATGAAGTGATGTGTGTGTGGGTGTGTGTTTGGGTGCTGCCATTAAATGTGTTTTTAATTAAACATAAGCAACAAAATGCAAAATAACAATTCGAAACAACATAAACAAATGAAAATCAAATTAGCGTAAAAATAACCAAATTGAATGCCCATTTTGCAGGCAAACTCTACAGTTGATGTTGCAGATTGATAAAGATAAATTGCAGCATGTATTGATTGAAGATTTGAAAGCCTTTACACAGCAACAGTTCATTTATCAACGGCCCAAATTTAATTTCGTACTCGAACAAATTGCAACATGGCATCTGATTAAGCCAGCATTCAAATCTAACCCGCTTTAAGCTGTCAAAGCTGAATACGTGTTCCACTCAACTCACTAAGTTGCAGATTGATAAATAGAGTGAAAAGCTAAATTGGATGTCTATTTTTGAAGAGAGAAGGGATAACTAACAGCTGGAATAGCTAATCATACTAATAGCAACATTAACATTTAAAAAGCAGCTGTAAAACGACCATTATGGGTTATGTTAAGTTTACAGAATTATTTTTACTGTTGATTAACAGTGACTGCTACGTTGAAGGCCTGCTTTTATCAACTGTTAAATAGTAGGGACATTTACTTACCTTTAAACTGATTTGCCGCTGCTCTAACTGCCACTTTCCGTTCACATCCTGTTTTCTCTTTTCCATTAGCTTTTTCACCCTTCCTCCTTTGGTTGGGCCTTCCTCGTCGTGTGACTTTCAAATCGCTTAAATTGCCTGTAGAAAGTCAAGCGAAGAGTCATTCGCATTGGCATAAGCTGTCTCCCAGTTGCACCTGACGCTTCCGCAGCTGCTGCTGCTGCGCCCAGCGGCAATGTCAAGATGTCGTGGTGCAACCCACTGTCTTCCTGGCCTGCATCTGATGCACAATGGCAAATTGTTGCATCCGTTTTCTTTTAGCTTTTTAAAAGCACGCACACACACACTCACACAGAAGGGCTGCCGCACCATGCATTCACATTTGCATGTGCGGTGGTTCTCCCGCTCCCATTCTCCTGCTGTTGCTGCTGTTGCTCCTCGAGCAGTTCCTGCAATGACTGTTTCCTGCAACACACACCACCACACACACGCGCACACACATGCACAACTATACACACTCATATAGAGCCGCTTATGTTGTTTGCTTTCGTTTTGCATTGTGTTGTTGCTGCCTTTTGCACCGCAAATTGCCTTTAATTCATTTTCCGCAATTACCGTAGGCGCAACTGTGGCCATTGGGCAACATTGAGCAATGGGCGTGGCACACTCATTATCATGCATGTCAACTAGAACAGCCAACGTCCCACCCCATTTTCTCCTTATACTGTCTGCATTTTTCCACATGTGATGCGCATTCCATTTGCATGCCTTGAGGGCCAGTTTGAGTTCAATTCACATCTCCATATAAATGAGACCTGCTCTCTCCCACTTGCTTGGCCCAGTGTCCATCGTTTTAAGCGCATTAAGTGGCCCACAGTTGTGCAGCTCACTTAGGGCCGGGTTCGAGTGCTGCCTGTTAAGGTCAACGCTGATCAATGTCAATCGGCGTGCTACGTGAGCACCGATGCAGTCGAGTTCCTCGTCCAGTGCAGCACCTAGCTCCAAGCTCCCACTGACCATCACAGTCGCATACAATTAACGAGCCAAAGTAAACAGACAGGCTACAGCAGCAATATACTCATGGCTGGGAGATGGCCAGCCAAGGAGCAATGTCTTTAAAGATGATTCCATGCAGTTACAGCTTAACTAAGAATCTTTACGAAACCAATTCTTATCTTGATAAATAATGATCACAGATGGATGGAGAGTATGTGCATTAATGAAGCCTATTCTAATCATAAACAGGCATTATATAGGCATGTCCACCAGGGATCAGTCCATAGTTCTGTTCATCTTCCAATGGCAAGAAGCAGCCCATGTGAGGCACAGTCAAGCAGGGCCTACGTACAAGTCGGAACAGTGACAATGTCAACTGCAAGCGTGCAGCGTGTAACGGGAATTGCAAATGGTTGCGACTACGTCCGGACCTTGCGCCCTTATACGGGCAACTCGGTGCGGGCGGGTGCACATTTTGGTTGCCTCGCTGCGCGCCATTTTCAATTTACTGACGCTGTCATGGCCGGAAGACAAATGCATGAGTGTGTGCGTCCGTGTGTGTGTGCATGTGTGTGTGCGTCTGCTGGCGTGTTGTGATTGCGGACTGTTGCTTCACTTGAGTAGCGCCAAGTCGCTGACCCGCTGCCGAATGCAAACGGAGCCGGACGCGGACACGGACACGGACACGAACTAGCATAGAATCCGGCACAGGGTGCTTCTATTTTTCTTGCGCCACTTTTTTCTCAACTGTTGCGAACAGTTTGTATTTTTATTTCGTGCTCGTTTTTTTTTTGTTCTGTTACATTGCCGTCTGTTGTAATTGTTGCTAAAGCAGCGCCAGGCAACAGAAATTGCAGCAACTGTAATAACAAAATGGCCCCCGGAGTTGTTGCCGTTGCCACACACACACACACACACCCACACACACACACGAACACTCGCACATAAACACACCGCACCGCACACACACACTGGCTGAGATAGGGCTGGGTGCTGGGAGGTGGGAAGTGTGCGCATGTAACATATTTCCAGCTTGACTTATTTTGACTTTGTATGTTTCCCCTTTAGCCAGAGTCAGAGTCAGAGGCACAGCCAGAGTCAGTCTTCAAGTGCGCCCCACTAGCTCGCAGCCACCCACAGCCACGCCCACTTTATTGTAGTTTGCTGCAGTAAATGGCAAAGTTTATTCAACGCAAAATGTGCAATGAGAATGTGCGGCGTATGCTCTGCTTCCCAATGCCAGTGCTTGTCTATGTAGACGAGGGCGGGGGAGGGCGTGGCTGCACTAACGTTGCACACTGATTTCCTGTTGCATTTCCTGCCTCAAAATGAGTGTGTGCGTGTGTGTGTGTGCGTGTGTGAGCTACTCTGATGCAGCGTAATAAAATTAAATCGAATTTGGGGCACTCTTAACGGAAATTTGAAATTAACCTGCAAAATAGATTTTCAACAGTTGCTTTTGCCAAAATTGATTTAGCAAAATTTATTGAATTTTATTTGGGCCAATGTTTCAAGTTTAGCCGCTTAGCTGCAGTTGTGCTGTTGCCCAAATCGAAAGTGTTTATTGCCGGAATTTAATAAAGCCGAACACTTGAACTCAAGTAAAATTCTTGAAGAGGCATCGCAGTATGTGCTCAACTAGGCAATACCCTGCAATTGGCTAACCCTAACAGAAACCTGTCGGGATCAAAAAGAATAAAGGCTTAGACTACCTACAACTCCTGCTTTGCTGCCAGTTACATATCCAAATATCCAAGTACTGCCAGCCTGCATACAGCAATGGTAATTTGCGAGAGGGTATCAAAGCTGTTTTGTCTTGATTTCCACAATAGAATTAAAACTAAGATGGAAATTCTTATGACGTACACAATTATAAAAATTGCACTTTGAAAAACTATTTGAAATATATTTTGTTTTATCTTCAAGCGACTTTGGCACATATTTTCACTTTTTGTTTTATTTTCATATTCAATTTATGCCATTTAACTTTCCACTTAAGCTTTCAATGGCGCATAGCCCGAATTCCATTTTACAATTGCTTGATGAGAAACCTTGCAGTTGTATTGTGAGTCGCTTGGCAATTGGGTCAAGCAAATGCTGGGTTGACGGGTTGACGGGTTGCCGGGTTGGAGATTGCCGGGTCGCAGCTGTTGCTGCTGCACTTTGTTCAACTGTTGACATTGTGATGAAATTTCATCTTTTTGCTTCGGCAGATTTTTGAATGCTCCAGAAATCAATTTCAATAGCAGCAGCCAACAATGAAAATGAGTAGAGCGAAGCGCACCCATTTAAATGTTTTATACAATTTGCGACCGTCCCACACACACACACACACACGTTCTCTCTCCCTCTCTATAGCTGTCTCCTTCACTCACACTTTCTCTGGTTGCTGTGCTGCGGTTGTCTATTGTCTTTTTTGTGAACAATGGCAGGTGTCATGCAGCCATTGCCGCGAAAGGACTGCCTCTGCAGGTTAAGATCCCTTTGTGCATTTTACGCGGAATTACACAGCATAAGCAGCTGCCACAGTATGCAACCCTTCACACCAACCCATCCACCCACCCATCCGTTCCCCCCACTTGACCGCACCATGCGGCAAACGCCAGCAGGCGACTTGTCTGCTTTGTTGTGCCCACGTAGCGAGCGAACCCTGCTACCCATTGTGGCCAAAGGCAAACACAAGGCAATGGCAGCGGCAGCAGCACCGCCAACCAATTGCCTGCACACCTCCGCCCGGCGCCCGTCATCTGCCGCCCTTTGCCCGCCGACAGTTGATTTAAGCTGCACAAAAAACTAAACAACGAACAGCACGACGACAACGAAGGCGGCTGCACAAACTGAGAAAATGAGAAAATGGGAAGGCAACTAAGAAAATGCATGCACAAAAGTAACTCATAATTAAGGCAACCCAGCCAAGCAGTCCATAGGATGCATAGGTAGCCCGGCCAAGTCGTGCAGGCAGCCGGAGAACCCACTCGTTGCCGACAGGCAGGCAGGCAGGCAGCCAGCTCCTTCTGTTCATATGGCAAAAGCCAGCGTACTGTTGCCTACTTTTTTGGCTATGCTACTAAGTAGTTCGCATAAGAGATGGCTGTACTGATTTAGGACTAGTTCCAATCAAATGAACTAGCTCCAGATAGCTCATTAAAACAGTTTCGATTTGATATAACTAATTAAGATATAGGTCAGTTATGCGCCCGTTTCATTTCACTTTATACCCCATCCATTCATTTCATTCGTTTCAATCTTTTACTTTTATCACTAGAACTCACTTGGAACTAGTTCATGACAAATCGCCTACATTTAACTAAACAGTGCCGTGAACTAGTTCGTAGTGTGCCTGGCATCGTGGGGCTCATCTTTGCTCGTGCGCCATTTGCCATAGACTCGTATAGTCGTAGTCGTATATATTTTTGATATGCTTCAGCAAACACCTGCAACGTCTCAACAACAATGAGAAATATTGTTAAGTAAACTGCACAAAGGAGCACAGCGGAACACGGGAGGGGTGTGCCTGCAGTTTTTGGTGCATTAGCGGCAAGTGCGTTGCGCCCCCCGCCTCTGTGGCCCCTCTCTCTCGCCGTCAAGCTAAGGTGCACTCTTTATTGTTTATGTTTGGCTTTAGCGCTGCATTGTTGTGCTGTATGTGTGTCTGTGTGTGTGTGTGTGTGTGTGTGTGCTGTTAATGCATTGCCTTGGCTAGGACATGCAATCTGCATTTGCGACGAGTCGGAGTCCGTCCGCCTGCACCCGCACCTGCACCAGCCGGAGCCTCATCCACGGCTTGAGCCTTGACTTTTGGCAGTCGCCGGATGTGAAATTCATGGAAGCTGCAAATCATGGCAATTGCCGTTGGCCACCTCGGACAAGGTTTCTTTTATTGTTGTTTGGCCCGTGGCACTTGGCTGATATATGAATGCCAGTTATTGAAATAACGAAATGAATATTAATAATAAAAGAGGCCTCCCACCGGGCCGTCCTACATGGCGCATGCACAATATTTCCATTAGTGACTGCAATCGTTTGTCAATTTGCTGGCCACATAAATCACTTGGCCCTGAAGGCAATGAGTCGCCTTAAACCCAATTAACCCATTAGGAGGAGCGCGCGTCTTAGCCATTTGATGCGGCTGCCTAGAATGCAATTAAAAGATGCAACCAACAAGGAAGACATCGCCGCGGAGTCTTGTGCTTCACTCACATTTAATTTTTATGTGGCCAAAAGGACGAGGCGCCACTAGACGAAGAAGATGCACAAGTGGGAAGTGGAGGAAGCAGAAAGTAATAACTGCGCATTGCCATTATTTATGTTTATGTCCGCACTACATCATCTTCAAATGTCCAGGCACCCGCCGCACCGCGCTCCCTTTGGGCCATAAAAAACAAGTGCCGGCGGACAAGTTGTGTGCAGTTGTACAGAGCGGGCAAATGTCTGGATCGTCGCTGTATTGCGGCCGAGTCTGCTGTCGTGTGGGTGGGGCCTCTTTGGGTGGTTGGCTGGCGACGTTTAACTGCCGCAGTTTGAGTGCCGTTGAACTAATTTCCGCCGCCATCTACAGTGCAATGGATGCAGCCTGGATGCTGCCGGCGGATGCACTGTAGCACAGCCTGCCCTAGCCTGGCCTGGCCTGGCCTGCTGCAATTGCGGCATTTCTATGGCACTCGCATTTGTCATTGAAGCGCTCGCTAATTTGACATAAATTTTAAATGCTCTGATGCAGAATGCGGTAAGCCAAAGGCACTGCCTAAGATCTTAACCGCTCCGAGCTGAGTAATCCGACAGCACAGCCACATGGCTGGCTGATGTGACGCCAGGCAACTGAGGGAAATAGACAAACATTATATATCCTAAACAAATTCAAATTAGTACCGACTCCATTAACAGTATATGCTTCAAATAAAATTTCTTAGAATAAGATTGATTATTCTATCTGCTCTTTGAACCAAAACTGTTCTAATTCAGAAAATATTCTTACAACAAACCTAAACTTAAGTTTTCCAATAAATAGCCAGGTATAACAAACTTTTTATGTTAACCCAGTCGCAAGCTACAAATAACTGAAGCCCCAACATTTGCATTTACCCAAATATAATTGGGAGATGACAATTTTGGATATAGATCAAATATAGCCCGCGTCTTGTATAAAAATATTCATGACATGCAATATTTTCAGTACAGCGGGCAAAAGTAAATTTAGAATTAAACCTAAATAGAATAGGCTCAAGAATGTGGAAAAGCAGACTCACAAAACGAATCTTAAGGCAGGAAGTTACTTCGAGTCATGGGCCGACCTCTATATATAAGTATATATTTTGATATAGCCCTAAATTCTACTTGAGTCTTTTAAGTAACCTATCAAAATATTTTGATCATACATATAATTGAACATATTTATGCAGCTCGTAATACTTTTGAGCAAAACCAACATAAAATCAATAAACTTTGCAAAAGTGAACCAATAAACTTAACAGCTGACAAAACTTCTAACACCTCAAGTGACCCCAAGTCCGCCCGCACACCTACAACATAGAACATCAAACTAAAAGTTTGCTTTACAAATTTCATGCTCCAAAAGAAACAAAAAAATCAACCTAAGAAATGCATAAGAGTACATGATTTCAAATTGACATAAATATACGTACGTATATACAAATAAAAATTGAGATGAGAATTCAAAAAGAAACTGGGCAATCGTCAAGGCATTTGTACGTAGGGCAGAAGAGGAGAGGGGTGCCAAGGGGAGCGCAAGGCAGTGAAATGAAGTGAATTCAAGTGAAGTTGTCCGTTGACGTTGGCTCTTGTTAGTCTTTGACTTTGACAGTTTGCCGGTCGTTGCACAGCCTTTTTTATCGTTATGCTTAGTTATTGTTGCTGTTGTTGTTGTCCAATTGGCAACACGAAACGATTGAAGCGAACTTTTTGTAAACAGCGTCGAAAAGTAAGAAATGTGCAATATTAAATATGGTTGGCACTAAAAAAGTCACGGCTGGGCCAGCTATTTGAAATTAGTTCGCTATTAGCCCTTTTGTAAAACTGACGACGTGATTAGCGACCCGGTTTTTGTGGCCATTGTCTGGGACAGCACACGTGCGAGGCGTTGAAGGGCGTTCGGTGGAGAGCCCAGTTGCTAGTAAAAAAAAGCACCGTTAGTTGGGTTCGTTGCCATAGCTAATGCAGTTTTTTTCGTCTTCTTCTTTTTCTTTTTGTTAGCATTAGGGAAAACTGTTTTATTTTGGCAAGCTTTGCTCTTTAATCTCACAAGTCGCGCACTGATTTTGCAATTTGCATGCAGCGACCGCTAGATGGCGCCAGCAACGGCACGTATCTGCCGCACTCCCGAACAGCAACAATCAATATTTGAGTTTCCATTCGCATTTCCAGGCAGCAGTAGCTACCAAAAAAACTTACGCAAAATTTTGCGCAAACATAAGTTTCATAATTTACTCAGCTTTTAATAAAAATTTACAATTGGCATTTCGCATTTCGCATTCAGATATTTCTGCAAGTGGCATTTTAAATATCTGCTCACATGTCGTATGCGTAATATCTGTACGCACTTTAAACTGAATTTGATATGGCAAAAGCCAATCGTTATTTAATACGCTCAATTGACATTGCTCTAGAAATTGATACGAGTAGCAAAAGTTTTAATTTACAAAATTGCAAAGGATTTCCATTTAGCATTTAGAAATTAAATCTGTTAGCATTCAATAGCTCATGCAGACAAATATCGAAATATAGATATATTTGTGAAAAGTAATGAACTTTCGCTTGAGCATTCTGATTTGCATCTAAGCACAGATTCCTTGCGGAAAATGGAGACTGGCAAGAGGAGGAGCCATTGGTAGAACAGAGGCAGGCGCTTGGGAATATATGGGGGTTTGTTTTTAATATTAATAGAAAAGAAAGTTTAATTATTGAAAGTGTAACCAAGCTTCACTAGACTTTGCTATTGATAACACACTTGAATAGCATAAGCCTAACTACATCTACTACATCACCTTCACGTTAATAAGCGCCTATTCATAATAGATATATTGAGATTAATTACTAAAAGACGTTGGCGCAGTAGAAAACAATCAGTATCTCTTAATTCCGATAATTTTACAATAGTGTACCGAGCTCCTCTTAACATCTTGACAGCAGTATAAACTGCCATTATTAATCCCAACAATAAACTCGATTTCCTTTTACCTCTGCTCGCCTTTGTTTGAGCCCCTTTTGTTGCCTGTCACTGTCAACGCATTGATATCGATAACGCTCACTGGGCCAACACGCCCACTTTGGGCGTTTTAAATGCATGCATGCATGCGCACACACACACACACACACATACACAAACACGCTTACTTTCACGAACGCACACATGCTCAGAAAGATACTTATATGCATACATTCATTGCATAAAGCCCCAAACAACTTTTTTATGCTCCATTGTGTTATAAATATTCATAAAAGCGCGCCATTTTTCCTTTTTTTTCGCCTTTTGCGGGTACCCGCCCACAACTAAAGCCTTGATTTCTTGCATTTCGCTTTGTTGCTATACTATGCTATACTATGCTCATGCCAAATACCTAGCCAATATGCCACGCCCCGCCCCGCCCGTTGAACGCCTTTCGCTTTGCTGCAACCGCAAACTATGCTTCTAATGCCGCGCTGGCATAAATTTAAAGCAGCAGCTGCGGTTTTTCACTGCTCGCTCGATATTTGCACGTTGAATGCGGTGCGAAGCGGAGTGGTCCTGACGGGGGCAGCGGCGATGGCGGGGGGGATGTTTACATGTTACACTGATACCAGCAGCAGCAGTAGTAGCAGCAGCAGCAGCTACAAACTAACCGGGTCCCGGCTTTAAGGCAAAGCATTTTATGCTGCTAATTGATTTTTCAAACCCAATTTTGTTTTTACTGCATTGCTGGCTCTGCGCTTTTGTTTGGCATTCAATTAACGGGAATTTGCATTTTATCTAAAAACACACTATATCAATATTCACACACCCACACACACACACACACATACATATATACCGCTTACTCTTAACCCCAGCATTGAGCACAATTTGATCGTAAGTTGCACAAAAATATTCTTTTTAAGCTGCGAACTTCTGCTTCTGGCACAATTAAGCAGCATATTTGGCATTGCCGAGTGCTAAATCAATAAGCAGGTAAAACATTGTTTATCTAATAGTGTGAACATTTTTTATTACAACACTTGACTTTGATCTTTGAAATCAATCAACTATGCGAATGTTTACTAGCTGGCGTCATTGCAAACAATTCGTCGCACAAATCAAATGAAAACGTTATAAAATATAATTGAAAACTTAACTAGGGAGCTGAGATCTCTACAAGGTAAAAATCTACGAGGCATAAGCTCAAATTGTTCAATGATATTAGTTATAGAAATGCCAGAACTGTTATGAAAAGAAACTGACATTGATTTCCTTATGCAATTATCAGATATGTGTCAAAATATGTATAGATTTTCACTTAAACCATGACTCTAACTAAACTATTCAATTGTTTTACATTGCTTTGACGCTTTTTAGATTTGCAGCAATTACCATTTACCGTATAATTTATTCTGTATTTACCAGCAGCTAACAGCCCATTTGCTAATAACATAACAGAATTCAAAGTCAAACTTATAAGCTTGAACTTAACCTCAACGGCTCTTGATTTGCTTGCTGTTAATAAGCGCAGCAGCTGGCCACACAGAGCAATGTTAAGGCTGCGCAGGGTCTGTTATTTACAGATCGAGCTGCAATCAAGCGGAAAAATGCAACGCCTACATCGTTTAGATTGTCTGGGCGAGACTCGAAAACGATTATGCGGCTGGCTACACAATATAAACTTATATTTAATAACAATTATTATAAAGGCAGGCGGCATCATAAAACTTGATGAGCCATGCTAGCATAATGCATGAGCTTGACCACAGAGATGACCACAGACAAGGCGCAATTGCAATTGCCAACAGGTTTCAAGGTCACGCGGCCGCCGCAGCCGCAGCCAAAGCCGAAGCCGCAACCTAAAATTAACATTGGAACTGCAGTCAGTTGCACGGCCCAAACCGGTTGAAGATCGGGCACTTTTTGACGTTGCTGTTGCTGCTTCTTCTTAAGTTTGGCAATTACGAAATATACAGCATAAAAAAAAGGAATGAAAACCAAAAAAAAAAAAAAAACAATGCGATGACATTGAATTGTAAATGCAGGCGATAAAAACCAAACACATAAAATTCAACAAAGAAAAAAAAAGAAGAGTAAAGAAACCAGCAAAAAGAAGAAAAACCAGCAGAAGTAAATAAATGTAAGCCGTCGTCGGACGTACGATGCATGTGCAATTTGTTTGTGCAAAAAATAACAACACCAGCAACACGGACAACATACACAGATTACGTATACGCAGCGTCTGCCAATGTCCATATCAATGGTCAGTGTTTGGTAGCTACTGCTGCTGCTGTTGTTGCTCTGCTTCTTCATCCTCCGCTACCGCTGCTGTTAAAGACATTGACATTTTTTTCTTTACTTTGTTGTCGCCGTTTAATGCTTTTTATTTTCTACTTCTTCTGGTATATTTTACCATTCCCAACGCCGCATTACGTCACTTTCACTGTACTTTGCGGCTTAAGACCCGCCCTGCCTGCCTCCGCCCCAACTGTTTACCATTCATTGTTGTTGCTGTCCACTTTGTTGCTGTTGTTACTGCTGCTGCTGCTGCTGCTGCTGCGACCGCTGCTGAGCGTTGTTTGTACTTGCTATTTGTTGGTACAAACAAGCGAATTGCAATAAAAATACTCGCACTTTAATTTATGGCCGCTTGCATGCGACTCTCTTTGGGCTATGATTTATCTGAGATATGTATTTTCGGGTTCGCGTTTGTTTGCCCTGTTTTCTGTTTGTCTCGCATAATTTATACGCGTTTACCCTCAGTCGAACTGTGTTTCTGGTTCAAGTTCATCAGCTGACTTCGGTTATCATTCTGTGCGATTCTCCTGAGTGCAGTTGCTTAAGTTGTATCCATAAAAAGTTAAACTGAATAATGGTTTCGGATTCCTGCTGCTACTCTCAGTAAATTTATTGTTTTAAGCTATGATAGATGGGCAGCATTTTCTTGGACTCTACCTGACTCAATTTTGTATGTTCTCTCAGGTAAACAAAATTTAAAAACTGGTTTGACACCATTTTGAATCACACTTGAGCCAGTTTGAGCTCCAATCTGTACACCAATATTCCACACACTTTCATCAGTAAGCCTCTTAAAAATGATATAACATAAAACCCCTTATCACATACAATCCATTTCATAATCACAGTTGAGCCCATTCAGAACTATACAAACTGCGAATATACAAACTGATCATTAGAAGAATACACTCAAAGAAATATATAGAATAGTCTATATCAACGCTAAAAGCCGTCAAAGTCGTCTTCAGGCTTGTCGTTGGTTTCATGTTCCATGCTGCCTCCATTATTTTTGCTCTCCAGCTTCGCCTCGGGTATCTTCTTGCTGAACCTTAATTTGCAATTTAATAATCTGGTTACCTCCTCGTACACCTGCACCAGCTCGAATAGCAGAAAGTATCTGCCATCCTTGATGGGCCATGGAAACAGGCTGTCATCGAAGAAGCCACGGTCCACGTAGTAAAAGCCCGGCATTAATGGACAGGATATAAGAAAGGTGGGCGGAATGAGGGATTCGCTCTGGAAATCATCTACGGTCATGTTGCGCATCGATTCGAGTGACTTGCAGAAATCCAAATTCTTCAATTTGAGCATCTCGAAGGTGTTTGTTCCACCCGGCACATCGTCCAGCCGCCGTACAAAGATCTGCATGAGCAGTTTGCCGGGAAAGTGCACATTTACGGTCAAGTTATAGTTGATGGTCTCCCTATTTTCCAAGCTATAGCTGATAATTATATCGTTGGGCACAAATGACTTTGAGTACAGCTGATCAATTTGCATATTTAGCTGGAGATGATATGCAGCATTAAAACTAAAAGAATTTTAATCTATTTTATATAGGACTTACGCCCAATACCTGACCAGCCATCCAGGCTAAGCTCAGGAGCCCCCAGTATGGGCTCATAATCGTGTTGCCGGAGTAAACTGCGGTTTATGGTTTGCATTTTAAAGTTTGCCAGCGACTCGTTTGACTCCAGCTCAGTCACGCCACGTCGCCTGACCTAATGGATTTGTTTGCTAACCACGTTGGGCATATTGAATGGCCACCCCGATTCCCCAGATTAAGATTCTTATCAACTCATTTGTATTTCGGGTTAAACACAGCTCTGTGTGCGGAGGGGCGTATGCGTGATTTGTTTCGCTTTAACAGCTAAACAGTTTGCCAAAACAAGTTGTGTGTGTGTTGACAGAGTGTTCTACGATTTAGGCAAAGGTCGTCTGTGCTCTGACCCACATAAGCTGGCCACGTCCGTCTTGGCATCATTTGCTGTCCACAAATGAAATGAATGTTACGCACTTTTATAACTAATTCCCAGACACTTGCGACAGCTTAACAATCTTCAAACTGTCAACATGTGCGAAATACATGTTTATAGAGAGGGGCTCATAAATAAATTGCCAGCTCGCGCCACGCCCTTTTGTAGCGCCCATTATATACGAGCTAATTGAAATGCCCATGGGCACAAAAGCGTCAGACAGCCCGACGACGCATGACGCCGATTTTGATCGCGATGACTCGATCAAAAGCCATTCAGGCAATTCGTTGTCTAAGCTTACGAAGCGCCCAACAAGCTTCAAACATGTCTATTGCAACTCACAGCTCTTTTCGTATAATTTGCATGAATAGATACAAGTATCTATATGTTGGATTTACATCTTTTGGCGGCTTATTCGAATGTGCTAAGTCATGTAGTCAGCATGCTAATTTAATTTAAGATCTGCATTTGTTTCCGCTCCACGAATTGCACTACATTTGTCAATGCTTATACAACAAAGCATGTAAATGTCGAACGACTTTGACTTTGACGGGCTTCAGTCAACAATTCCCAAAAATGTAATAAATCGTATATTAATCCATATGTTGACCTCTATTTAATTTGTTGAGCTGGTTAGAGACAACGCCTAGAGGCGTTTATTCTGTGTTGGTTTCGGGTTTCAACTTGTGTTGGTTTAACTCTTGAACGTTCAAGCTTGATGGCTATTAGAAGTGCCAAATATTTATGGACTTAGCTGACCCACCTATTGATCGCTTTATTTGAGGTGTGAAACTAAATTCCGGATACGTGGGCTCCCCGAGATTCAATTTCAGTTGGAGAGAAGGTTGAGCGCATTTTGGTGCTAATCTGTTGATCAAAATGCGGCTATTATGTAATATGTTTATATTATATTATGCATATATCCAGTTTTTACTTCCGTGTATTGCAGTGACTGTTCTTAAATAAAAACAAATGTCATGCTTTGCGGGCGCTTTTTTGACCGATTTCCGAATGAGCTGTATTTTGATTTACTTAACCTTCAGCCAGCTATGTAAATCTGCCTAACTATACTTAGTCTAAAGCATATTTGAACAGTCGCTAAGACTTCTTCAGTGGCACAAACAGCGCGCTTGGCTCTGACCTAACCAATGCAAACAGCGGCAGGTGGAAGGTGGCAGACGGCAGGCGGCAGGTGTGTCTCGTATGTGGCCTGTTGCTGCATCTGTGCCTTATAAATATATGCTTTATTTGCGCAGCAAGCAGAAGAGCGTCACAGGCAGGTGCCCAGCAGGGCCCAGAGACTGTGCACGTTCGAGCAATTTGCAATTTTTGTCAGTTTTCCTTTATTTTTTATTTTTTTCGCCTTTGCTGTTTTTATTGACCAGACTCGTTTATTTATGCACCTTTGTTTATGTATCGCCATTTCTGACCACTTGTCCAAACCGGGAATGTAATATGTGCAGTTTACATATGACATTATCATCGCTTGATGGGTTTCTTTTTCTTTTAGCTTTTTCGGGGCGCCATCTCTTGGGTATAAAAGCCACCGGCACTGTGGCCACCAGGTGCAGTCAATTTTTGGATTAAACAGCTCCGCAGTTACCTTCGCATATCAAAATGAAGTACATCGTATTGGTGAGTCTCCATAGATATAGATTGCCTTCGATAGTTTCTTATTCAAGGATATTCATGCACGTTTTGCAGGCTCTTTTCGTTTGCCTCCTGGCTGTGGCTTTGGTCGCCGCCGTGCCCGTCGACGAGTCGCTGCAGGGTGACAACATCTATGGCCAGGCTGATGTGCATAATCCCCACGATCCCCAGGCCATATTCAAGCTGAAGAAACTGAAGAAGCTGCTGCTCGGCTAAGGCCGCAAGGTTGCCAGCCAATCCTGTTGACTCTAGTCCATGTACAAACAACAACAAACACATAACCAACTGGGAACCTAACCTCTCCGCTTGGGCCTAGGCACTATGCTGCATTTAACCCTTCGCTTAGAGATAAACACAAATCACTCACATTCACAGCTTAATCGTAAACTTAACTAAATAAATATAATTCACATAAAACCACACAAACATCACAAATTTATGCTTATGTCATGCTGCTTCATTCGGAACCCTTTCAACAAGGAGCTAATGACGGGAAACATGTTTTCTGAGACTCGGGATTTGAATATCCAGTATATATATATCCAGTATATAGTCCAAAAGTGTGAACAACTTATTTCCTGATTGCCTTAACGATCTCCAAGATCTCAGTTGCTGAAGCAACTGAATGCTCTCTTGGACTCATATATGATATATATTTGTACAGTTTACTGACATTGACCCACATAGATATATATATTATTTAATTAATAACTGTGAATTGTTGTCATGATTTTAAATTTGTATTTAACATGTGGGAGCTAATAGAAAAAAAATGGTATAGACTTCAATCTATTTAACAAGCGAATCGCATCAATCCAAAGTCTTTAATCAATCCATATAGATAATATTCTGCCTACCATCAATGATAACCGTATCCTTAGATTCAGTTTCTCATCGTTCTTTCTCCTTCCCGAACTAATTCCATACCTCGACAAACAAATGACTTGGAACATGAACTTAAACGCAAAATTTAAGGACAGCGAAAAGACTAAAAACATATTAAGATTTAAGATGTTGTTTTTTTTTTTTTAATATCATGCTTAAAAACTAGACACAAAATATGCTAAAAGTCCATTTAATCTCGGCAATTAACCCAGGAAGAGCAGTTTCTTGAGCAGCTTCAGCTTCAGCAGGAAAGACTGATCGTCGGTGGGGCTGATGGGCTCGCTGCCGGGACCCTCAATTCCCTCGGGTATGGCCTCCTCCACGGGCACAGCACTGGTTGCCATGAAGCACACAGCCAGGCAAACGAACACGGTCTGGAAAAGGGCAAACATGCTCCATAATTAGTTGAATGTTATCCATGGAATCTGCCGTTAAGTGGACGCACCAAAAGCAAGAATTTCATTGTGATTGAGCTTCAAGTTGAGGACTCCTTGACTGGGCACTACGTGTTAATTGATGATCTCGCGTTTCGCGTTGACAGACCTGCACTGAGCATAGACCCCGCTGTCCATCTATTTATATGGGAGTTTCGAGCCGCTCTGAGCTGTGCGCATGCGCGCTCGTCTTTCATAGAGATTAAAACAACACATCGTCACAATGGAAGCTCTAAAATATCATTGTATCTGCGAGCAGCCCAACAATAAATTTTGTTTGGACTATTAAATGTGATTTTAGTGTACCACGCAAGGCGTTTTGGATGTGTGGAAAAATAAAAAATAAAGCAAACCAAACTATTTTGTTGAGGCCGCTTTTGTTGTTGTTGGACCCATTGTTGGGCTAGCCCGATGGCAAATTGTTTTGTTGACTGACATATCGTTGTGGGTTTTCGCTAATATATCTTTCCTTGGTTCTGAGTTCTATTTGATTTGACCATTAGCTAATCGTACCCTAGCTGCAGCCCCCGCTCTCACTAAATACTTATTAGCGGCTTTTATAGCTGGTTAACCTCAGCTCTGGTAATGCATGATCCATTCACTTGTCGTTTTCGTTGGAAATTATCACTTTATCAGCACAACTTATTAGTTAAAACATAGACGTATATAAAAAACTTGCCTTACGCTCAACTTGACAGAGGATGGGCACCAACAAAAAGAAGTGCTTGCCAACATCAAACATGTAAGAGGAAATATGTTAAATTCAAACTTTGCCCGCCGTTAAAACGCGCCGTGGTATTTTTTAGTACATTTGTGTTTAGGCATATTGTTATGAGCCAGCTGCTGTTATCGCACATTGCCATTAACAGTGTGGCAGCACCATAGTAAGCGATTACGCTAAAATACTTAATCCCTGCCTTCTCTAACGCGTATTAAACAATAAGCAAAAGAACGATAAAAAATATTAGACAATAAACACACTTGACCAAATCAAGTCAAAATTCCAACTATTTAAAATTGAGAAAATTATAAAATCCCAAAAAAATTTTTCGGCAAACAGATATAAAGCTAAAATCAGAAATATGACTGGTTCGTTCAGTGTGAAGCTAAAATCGAAAAAAGGTCAATTCATTGTCAATGACCTGAACGAGAACACAACAATAGCTGAACTTAAATCACGGATATCTCAGGCAACGGAAATCAAGGAGCCACAATTACACGTGCTCGTCGGTTTCCCTCCACGGCCGCTGGATCTTAGCGACCAGCAGCAGCGGAATCTGCGCTCCATTGGCATCCAAAGTGGCGAAACGCTGATTGTGGAAGAGAAGGCAGCGCCAGTGGCCAACTCCGCAACCATTGAGGACGACGAGGCGCTGGCGCGTCGTCTGCAGGCGGAAGAAGATGCGGAGCACCTGCGTCAGGTAACTACCTCAAGCAATGCCGAACTGGACTCTGTCGACATTGTTGCTCATAGCAGCAACGGGCGCGAGAGCGCACCCGTGTCCGCGCCCGCGGAAGCTGGACAAAATGGCGACTTCAATGGAATACTGTTGAAAAAGGTGGTGCCAGCGGATAACTCGTGCCTCTTTACAAGCATACGTTTCGTTCTCAATGGCAAGGTGGACAACGAGGGCAGCGAAATGATGCGTCATATTATCGCGCAGGAGGTGGCCGCCGATCCGCAGCAATACAATGATGCCGTCCTTGGCAAATCAAACGCCGAGTACTGCGCTTGGATACAGAAGGCGGACTCGTGGGGCGGCGCCATCGAGGTGTCCATATTATCCAATTATTATGGCATTGAGATCGATGTCGTTGATATACAAAACGCGATTATCAATCGGTTCGGTGAGGACAAAAACTTTGGTTTACGTGTGTTCCTACTGTTCGATGGCATACACTACGATCCACTTTACATGGAGACCTCACAGAGTGCCGCACCAGCTACCATCTTCCCCGTTGAGGAGCTGGGCGTCTATCAGCAAGCGGAGCAGCTGGCCAACGAAGCAAAGTCCTCACGCCAATTTACAAATGTGGATAAATTTAATCTTCGTTGTTTACAGTGTGATCTATTACTTGTGGGTCAGGCCCAAGCCCAGCAGCACGCCAAGGCGACTGGTCATGCGAACTTTGGGGAAATTTAATACGTACTGATCTTTGGCACCATTTATATTTTGGCTTTTATTCTGTTTGCCTATTACATACTCACCACATAGTTTCAGTCGAAGAAATTGTCAGCTCTTGCCGATTACTTTCGCATTCTCTAGCAAAATTTTTACAAACTCCTGTGGTTCATTTATTTAACTCTCTTTCTACGCCCAAGCAACTGTCATTTGAGTTTTTGGAGAATAATAAAGTTCCATTCATTAAACTAGCAGAACACCAATATTGTGTATTCTTTGTTACGACGCCCATGGTGGCGTCATTGCAGCGGGATTTTGCAAGTATGACATGACCACGGCACTTACACTTAACATAAAGGAAGACAGTACCTAGAAAACTTGGATTAGCAATGGGCATTCGTTTGTGGATGCTTTAGTCACCTGTTTGGCATCGTCGCTGGCACGCGAGCTGGAAAAGCTGATGCAAGAGCAGTAGAGGGCAAACCAGGCGCACCACTTAAGCTGTTGCAAAGGGATTGTGTTATGGTTTGTACTGAAAATGATGGAGACGTGGTGTTACCTTCATCATCAGACCGCACATGGAGAAAATCATTCCCAGAATGTTCATATAATCCGGCATCATGTCCTCATTGGCGCCACCGCCTTGTCCTTGGTTCTTGGGTGCTTTGTAGCGATTAATTTTCTCCTTCCGACGTGGATCCACAGTGTAGCTCATTTTCAATTAATTTTTATTGATGTCTGACAAATTAAGTGAAAAAACTGAAATTTTTCTTGAGCAGGGCAAGGGAATGTTAGCGTTGCCACATCGACTCAAAACAGATGTATGCCATTCACAGGTATCGTAAGAATGACTATACTACTTCTTCTTCTTATCAATTACTGTTCAACGGCATGCACTTTTAAAACTTGTAAAATTACATAAAAATAATAGCAAATTGCAACAAATTAAAATGGCAGTGCGTTTTTTCAGCTTAGCGCTGATACCGCACATACGCCGTATGCAGCTATACGCCCCAAAGCACCACTTACATCTAAGAAGAACTCTCGGTGTTCAAACAGAGTTTCCAAAACTGCGTTGGGAACAAATCCGCCTACTACACGTGCGTATTACGGATCAGGATGCCGGTCTGCAGACAAAACGTGAGGCAAACAGACCGACAAATCCTTTCCAAGACACGATTTTAGATGAAGACCCAAGAGAACAGACCCCCAGACTACGTGGGCAGAAGAAATTTGGCAGATCGGAGGATTTCGAAAAAGACACTGCAAAGCCAGATAAACGGGAACAAAAAAAAGAAATATTAACCGACTTTGGTGATCCGGATACCTTTGGCGATGCCAAGTTTAGCGGTACGCAACCCGAAGACCCCGGTGATGTGCAGGAGGAAGAATTTATTAGCAGACCAACGCGACACACAAGAAAACTTCGCACCAAAGAGTATGCTCGTCTGATAAAGGAACATTTGAATGCGCATCGCATCAATGACGCCCTTGCGATTCTAGAGGTGCGCATGTTGCGAGAGGATCGTGTGAAGCCAGAGAACTACATTTACAATTTGCTTATCAGCGGCTGCGCCAAGGCGGGCTACACTCGTAAAGCCTTCAGTCTGTACACTAAAATGCGTCAACGTGGTCTTAAAGTCACCGGCGGCACCTACACTTCCCTCTTCAATGCGTGCGCCAATGCACCTACACAGATTGACGGCTTGGGCAAGGCGAGGCAGCTGCGAGAGAACATGTTGGAAAAAGGTTACGAGCCGAATGTTAAGAACTACAATGCCATGATCAAGGCGTATGGCCGCTGTGGAGACATAGAAACCGCTTACATGCTGGCCGACGAAATGCTGGAGCGTCAGCTGCCGTTGAACTCGGAGAGCTTCAACTTTCTGCTGCAAGCCTGCGCCAGTGATGAGAAGCATGGCTTTCGTCATGCGCTACTCACCTGGCATAAGATGCTGCAGCGTGGCTTAACTCCAGACTTCTACAGCTTCAATGCCATGCTTCGCTGTGTCCGGGACTGTGGCTTTGGTGATTTGGAGTCCATGCAGCAGGTGCTGGAACAAATAACTCCGGGTGCGACCAACAGACAACTGTCGCAGGGCAAAGAAGAGGGTGTGGAAACAGCTCATCCTAATAGCTTGGCCATTTCGCCCAGCTCTACCGAGGTTAACCAGCTCGAATTGGCGTCCGCATCCACAGAACAGCTAGAGCTGCCCAATCTGCTGCTGCCACGTCCACAATTAGGAAGTTTAGTTGCCTTGGCTGAAGTGACGCGTCCTCATGAGCGGTTCCTATTGCTGGGCGGCATTACCGGCTATCTGGAGCTAATGAAGGCCCACAAAGTAACACCGAACATTGAATGTTTTACAACCATGCTTGAGGTCATACCGCCCACAAATGCAGCGGAAAAGCAACTGCTAAGCTTTGTGCGCAAGATTGGCCTCAAAGCGGACATTGATTTCTTTAACATACTCATCAAGAAGCGCTCGATGCGCTTCGACTATGAGAGCGCACGCGAGGTGTTGACTATGATACGCACTGCTGGCTTGCAGCCGGACATTGTGACATATGGCGTACTAGCGCTGGGTTGTCGCACCCAGGAGCAGGCCCGTGAGCTACTGCAGCAAATGCAGGCAGCAGGCATACGTATGAATATGCCCATATTGGGTGCTATGTTGCGGCAGGGCTGTGCGCAGAAATCGTTTGCATACATCAACGAAATCATGCAACTTAGTCTGGAGGAGAGCATTAAACCAAACGAAGCGTTCCTGCGGCATTTACATAACTTTCACAGAGGCTGTGCCAGGGCCATTGATGCCAGGGTGAGACATAGTCGTATTTCTCATTAATAATTTTAGAAAACTAATCGACAACTTTTTTTTAGCACCCCTCAACAAAAACTGAGGCCTTTAAGAAGGGGCACTCAAAGTTCTGTGATAAATATCGTCTGTTTTACGAGGAGCATGGCCTGTCCGGCCTGAAGCTGGAAGATGCCATTGCCAAACTGAAAGCCCGTCCGTATGCACAATACAAAGAAACTTCTGTCACGGGCTTAGAACCAGCCAAGCACGAGCAAGTGAAACGTAAAACAAAAATCCGAAAATATATCAAGAAAATCAAAATTGATGAGCTGCAAGATGATCCGCCGGTGTCAGAGCCAGTGAAACGAATAGAATAGAACTAAATGTAAATTAAATTAACATGTAAGTTTAACACGGTTTATTAAAGTATTCGTTAAATATGAACGGCTAGCCGATCATTGTGCGTTTTCTTCCACGCGCACGTACCTCCTCAAACTTGGCCAAAACGGCCTCCTCGTCCTTGCCGCACTCCTTGCGATAAGCCGCCAGTATGTGCTCAAACAGATACGGCTGCTCACTATGCGTGCTCAGCAGCGCCCTTTCCAGCACATATAAATCAACTCCCTTGTCCTCTGTCGCCTGATTATAGTGGCTCAGTCCGAAATCTATGAAGATGACATCATAGCTACTACTCGAATTCGGACTGGGATTGATAAGTATATTTGATGTGGTCAAGTCGCCGTGTATTATGTTGTTGGCATGCATTCGGCCAATGATGCCGCCAATGCGTGCGCACAGCTCCTCCAAGGGCTGTTTTGCCTGCTCGTCGGTCGATTCGGCCACTGTTTTCTGTATAAACTGCTTAGCTGTCTGGGCGCTGCCAAAGTACTCCATGTACAGCTTGTGGCCAGTCATATCTGAGTGGAGAATGCGTGGTGCCAGGATGCCAGCAGCCAGGCAACGGCCAGCTGCCTTAACCTCAGCCTTCATGCGCTGCCTTGTTATTTGTGTGTCCAGCTCCGGATGACGATACTTTTTAACGAAACGTTCCTTTATTAGACACGATTCACCATTGAATTCACCAAGGTAAAGACGACCCTCGGCACCTTGTTTTAGTATTTCTAATGCCATATTTAATTCCTAAAATAATTTAAACACCGGCGATGTGCAATTGCGAGTTCCAGGTTAACTGCCATTCTCCACGAAATTAGCCATTCACTGCGCAACAGCCACAATTGACAAAGCAGCAGCTGATTTTGTTTTGATATTTGCACATACCAATCGCCAGCTTCAACAGTGAATCATCTTTTTGAAAAACCCTACCCGTTCATTCAGACAGTAAAAATTGAAATCTAAAATGTTTAACAATATATTTGGCAAAAAACCCACCGTAAAGGAACAGCAACGCGATAATGATCGCAGCTTGCGCAAAGCGACTCGCGACATTGAACGAGAGCGTCGAAAACTGGAGGATGAGGAGAAAAAACTAGAAGCTGAGATTAGACGCAATGCGGCTGCTGGAAACAACGACGCATGCAAAATTCTGGCCAAGCAACTGATCGAGATTCGCAAGCAAAAATCGCGCAGTTACGCTGCAGCGGGCAAAATACAATCTATAGGCTATCAGAACAAGAACATGGGCGCAAATATAGCTCTGGGCGAGGCAATGGGCACCACAGCCAAGACGATGGCTGGCATGAACAAAGTGATGCGCCCAGAGGCTATAGCAGGCACTGTGCGTGACTTCCAGCAAGCAAATATGCGCATGGAAATGACAGACGAAATGATAAACGATACGCTAGACGACATGCTGACGGAATCTGGTGATGAGGAGGAATCTAACGATGTGGTCAACAAGGTGCTCGACGAGATTGGCATTGAGATCTCTGGTAAAATGGCCAACATACCAGCCACAGGATCCAGTGAATTCGAGACTAGCGGCAAGCGCACCGAGAAGGATATTGCAGATCAGTTGGCCAAACTGAGATCTTCCTAGTTATATTAATGTGCTTAATCCCTCCCACAGCCGTATTTGGAAATTTTGTAAACACAATTGTTATTCATAGCCCATAAGACATAAGAACATAAGTATATGTACATGCATCACTCTAAAGTCGAGCGTTCATACCCCCCGAGGCAACTACAGACTCGCCTGTTATATAGCCAGCATCCTCCGATACAAGGAAAGATACAACGCCAGCCATTTCCTCACTTGTGCCCAAACGACCCATGGGTATTTTGCTAAGCGCCGCCTCATTGGCAGACTCGTTCTCGTACAGCGCCTTGGAGAATTTTGTACGGATGATACCAGGTGCCAGGCAGTTCACGCGTATGCCCTCAGGCGCCAAGTCCTTGGCCGCTGCCTTGGTCAGTCCAATCAGCGCGGTCTTGCTAACGGAGTATGCGCCCAGCAGCTGTAGAGAAGGTTAGAGATTAAGATAAGATAAATGCTGGTTTAACTAATAGACGACTTACCTCAAATGCATCGTAGCCAGCAATGGACGAGACAAACACTATGCTAGAGCCCTTCTCCTGGCGTAGATATGGCAGGGCTTCTTTGGCCAATAGATAAGAGCTCTTTACATTTACATCGAAGATCTTATCCCACACCTTCTCATCACATTCTAGAACACCGCCTACGGCAGGATTGGTAGCGGCATTACTAACCAATATATTGAGCTTGCCATATTTGCTGATGGTTTCCTCGAAGAGCTGCTTACGATCTTGCGGCTCGCTCACGTGGCACTTAAGGCCATGCACGTTAAGATTCAGTTTTCGCAGCTCGGCCAGCGCATTGTCCACATTCTTCTGCTTTCGACTGCTGATCACGACGGCGGCACCATCCTCAGCCAAACGCTTGGCAATCGCAAAGCCAATGCTGCAAGCGCCATAAATTAACTATAATCAATATGCACTAAGGGACAATGTCTCTGAGAACTCACCCATCTGTGGAGGCGGTAACCACCGCAACTTTGCCTGCTAAACGCTTCATGCTGCTAACGCTCGAACTTTGACTGGCACTGCCACTGGACAATCGCTTATGGCAAAGATTGTAGTTAACGAGTTTGTTACTATTGTTGTTGCTGTTATGTTGATTAAGATTTCTAATCGATGTTGTGCTTTGCGTGGTACTTTGGACTTTGCCTCCAGACAAACTGGCTGCAGCGGTTAAATTGGGCTTTGGCGCCTTGCTAGCCAATTGCTTGCCCAGATGCAACATATCTAGGCTGAGTTTTGAATTCAATTGGGATTGACAAGGATCGGCAAATTGATTTTTCTCACTTCTGCTATTTGTACGATTCCTATACGACTAAGCCAAACAGTTCCAATTGGAACGTGTTTTGCTTGATGCTACATCTTGTTGCCATTCACGGCGAAACGAAAGCTTTTTTGGGCGCGCTTTTTAAATTACGACTACATTTGAATCACATTTGTTTCTATCTTATATTTATTAAATTAAGTTTAAATTAACTATTTACGAACCTATCTTTGCTAATGGCTCAAAATAAAATGTTTCTGTGTATTATTTATTCAATAAGAATTACTGGAATAATAGCACCTTACAAGCTTGACACCGTCTGGTGCATAGACCCCAATTGGTAGATAAGAATGTTGAAATGAAAATCTCCAAAAAAAAAAAACTTAAATAAACATTGCCTGCACGCATTAAATATGATTCGCGATGTCGTAACACAATAAACAAAGATAAATATGAAGAACAAGTAGGAACCGCAACACTGAAAAAAAAATAAGAATCATTGACGAATAAACCAGCAACAACAGCACAAATCATATCCAGAAATAACAACAACCACAATGTTTACTCTCAGCTGAAAGTGCAAATTGTAGTTCGCCGGAGCGGCTTTAGTCGTTTAGTTGTTTCATTGCTCTACTCCATTTCCAGCAGTTAGTCGCTCCGTGTCGTTCCAAGTGTGCAAGCCGCTTTTTCTCGAGCTCTGGAGCAGGGTATACGGCACGCGGTTAACGGTCTTCGCAAAGCATGTGATATAACCAAATAACTCTGCCAGTACGATTCACAAGATTTGGAAGATGAGCAGCCAAGCAGATGAAATTGCGCCAGCTGCGCCCGCACCAAAGGACTTCAAGGCACCCGTATTTCCGGACAATAAATTAGTGCTCTACTTTCATCCGTACAACTTTTACTCGCAAAAAGTTAGTTGCCCTAACTAAATCATGTGATTTTTGAGACAATATTTTGATATTACAAAACGCGCAAATGGCGCGAAATTACAAAAGTAATCGTCATTATTGTCATTACTGTTCAATGTTATTTTGTCAGCTATGACTAGGTAAAGTTTTTAAATAACATTCCACCCACCACCTGCCACCCACCAGGTGCCCCATCTATTTCAGATGCAGTCGTGCGTGACGGGGGCGTATGCATAATATCTGCTGGGCTGACAACACAAGTAGATTTCATTAGTTTTGAGTTTTTGTTCTTTTCTTAATAAATAATATTACTTAACTGTTTACCTTGATGCAGGTGCTAATGAAGCATTTGAAAACGTAAGAAACGTGATAATAAAACAAAACTGAGGAAGAGTATAAATAGTGCAAGCAAACAGTGTGAGCGAGCTACAAGTCATTAGGATTAATGATCGTACATTATTCGCAGACTTGCGGTTAAGCTAAGCTTTATCAATATGTTTTTTTATATTTTCTTTGCTAGGTTTTGCTGGTGCTCTATGAGAAAAATGTTGACTTTACACCCTACATAGTCGATCTGTGCAATGGCGAACAGTATTCCAATTGGTTCCTAAATCTGAATCCTAAGGGCGATGTGCCCGTGCTGCAGGATGGCGCTTTTATCATACCCAACTCACCGCACATCATCAGCTATGTGGAGACCAAGTTCCGTGGAGGTAAGTAGTTCTTTCCGATATGTTTGGCCAATTCAAGTCAATTTCTCTCCTCACAGAGCAGCATCCGTTGCTGAAGCCATACCCACCAGATTCCCTACAATTCGATCAGATGATGACATTTGAACGCGCATTGTCACGCCTGCCCGTGGGCGCACTCAGTCTGGGCTCCTTTATCCACGACGACCTCAAGCTGGTGCCCAAGGCTCCCTTCATTGGGCCCGTACGGCAATCCTGCCTGAGTGAGCAGTATAAATGTGCCTGAGTGCTATTCCAATTGAATTATCCGTTGTCTTTTAAACCGCAGAGAACAATGACAAGGTTATGGAATTGCTGCGTCACTCCGTGGATGAGTTGGACTCCAATAACACCGCATTACAGCAAAAGCTAGAGATTCAGTTACGCCGCAGAAAACTTGTTGCCTCGCGTGTAGATTTCCAGCGTGTGCTGGATGCGGTGCGCAATGTGCTGCAATATGTGGAGCAGGAGCTGTCCAAGCAAACGCCACGCAACGAGTGGCTGACTGGCGATGAGATCACCTTGGCTGACGTCAGCTTGGGCCTGCTGCTGCAACGCCTCTATCAGCTGGGCTTCGAGAACTATTATTGGGGCTTCGGCAAGTTGCCGCAGGTGGAGGGCTACTTTTTGCGGTTCAAGCAGCGTGCCTCATACCATAAACTGATGCCCAGCAGCAATTTCGAAATACTGAAGGAAATGTGGAGTATGACGCCTTCCAATTACAAGCTGGGAGCAACTGCCGGTTTCTTGGGTATGGCCATGTTCGCAGCCTTTGCGCATAAGTAGCCAGCCAGATTTGTTAACAATCATTTTATTGTTGTTGTTAAAGTTGGGCACATATAAACACAAACAAAAGAACGCTTAAGTCTACGTGGTAACAATGCAAGATCCGGAAAGCAGAAACAGTCAGCGAGAGAATGAGAGAGGATAGAGAGAGCGCGGAGCTGCGATTGCCCCATGAACTATGAACTATGAACAGCGCACAGTGCCAAAGTGCGAGCCTCAAGCTGCTGATATCATTGTATATAAAAATCGTTTGGTATTAAGTTCTATTTGGTACAAAAGATTTTGCTAGCCACTACCGGTTAAAAATGATTCGCCTAACCTTATTCAATTCCTGTTTTCTGTTGCTGGGTTAGTCAACGACTTGGGTTCAGCTGTCCACGCCCGCCTGCTGCTGTTCCCGCTTCTGCTGCTCCGCCTGCAGCAGGCTGGCGGCCGCACTCGCTGCCTTTACGTTGGTAAACAAGGGCATGCCCATGAAAGTAGGTATTTGCTGCTGGGCCGACGACGACTGAGCACCTACCTTGCCCGTCGACCACTGGCCACTGCCGTTGGGATTGGCTTTTAATCCACTAGATGACGCCTGGTTGGCAGCAGATGGTGTGCAGGTGTGTAAATGCGTGGGTCTCTTGAAAGGGACACTCTCGCGCTGGTAGTAGAAGACGCCATTGCCTGGCGCCTCGGGCAACAGGCCATTGGTTGGATACCAGAAGCGATACGTAAAGTACCACGTTAGAATGGCAATGATGCCGCTGATGACTTTCTCAATCATGCGATGATAGTACAGCATCGTGCCCACCAACATTATGTCCCAGAGCAGCTGTAGAGCAGCCATCCCAATGAATAGGGTGCGAATGATGGGCGTCAGTCGCGTATAGAGAAACTGTAGGCTCCGCATTTGCTCATCGTTTAGGCCGCGCAACGGATTGCTTCCCGTTTTCTCCGATACGCTGCGATTGTGCAACTCGTTGCGCAGGTGCTCCTTGATGGTTTCCCATTTGATAATGGGACGCGCCTCCTCTATTAGCACCAGGCTAGAGTGTATGAGTATAAACGCATGGCCTGAGATGTCAAAGCCCTGCCATAAATGTCCCGCCTTCAGGCAGCTGGACTTGCTCTGGAAGCCTGCAAGAAAGACAATCTTTAGTAACAGTTTTAACATTGTTTAACTCGCATTCTTACCCTTGGTAGTGCAACGACCATAGGAGGTTTCCACAATGTTGAAGAGCTTTGTCCAGAAGAACCAAAAGAAAGTGGCGATTACAATGCGTGGGAAGTGATGCCTCAGCATGCGCTTCATGTCGCCGCAGGTGATTGTATAAGCGGAGAGCACCGCAAAGGGCACGGCGAACAAGAGAGTCCAACCCCAGCCAACCTTGACGAAGTACAGATTAAACAGGTTGTCGGAGCGGGCAAAGTATGTCTTGGGAAATGGCAAGAAGTCGCCTATGAGCGAGATGATGAATAAGCTGCCCAAATAGAGGGCCACCTTCAGGTCCGTGTTGAAGAATATCGTCTTTTTGCATAGATGTATGACGCCCATGACTAGAATCTCACGTATGCTGGTGGGGGCAGCGGTTGGACGTGTGCCTCGTGCCTCTGATCGAGTTATATCTGGTCCACCAGGTCGAAAGTTCATATTGGAGCCGCTATTTTGTCCGGGGGCAAGATTGGGACGCAGTGGACGCCGTTTTGTGGCCATAATGATGCGGCGATTTTGTTTACTACGTTGTGTTTGATGTTGTTTGCACTTTGCCAATGTGTTGTATACTACGTCGTTTTATTGCTACCGTTTTTGGTTATGGTAAAGGGTTTGTCAAAAGTGAAAGCGGAACCAAAACGAAAGGTGTCAAAGTTCAAATTGCATTATATTAGATTACATATAATTTAGTTGCACCGAACAGTTTGTGTTTTTAACTATTAGTTTTGTTAAGTTTCACAGAAATTTTCACTTAGCACAATGCAGTTATCGTTGTTCTTTCGCTCTATTCTTGTTCGTTGCACATTTTAGCCAAAATATGCAGCTGTTGCTTCAGCCAGAAAATAGAACACCAGACCACACGCGTTGAACTGCGAATGGCAGCGTTCACATGTGAACTGCAATTGCGATCAGCTGACTGTGATTCTGATCCGATTCTGTTATTAATTACCGGCTCAGCTGGGTCCACATCGCTCTCGCATGTAATTAAGACCGCAATTAAATTGGCATGTACAACTCGGCCAAAAAACTACAACGTGTGCTCACAGCACGCGAGATACGCAAAACATTCATCGATTACTTTACGGTCAATCATGAGCACAAATTTGTGCGCTCCAGTCCGGTTGTGCCGTTCTGCGATCCCACCGTCGCCTTTGTCAATGCGGGAATGAACCAGGTGAATATCAGGTACATACACTTGATTAATCTATTGTGCCCTAATCAGTCTCGTTGCTTTAGTTCAAATCCGTTTTTCTGGGCACAGCTGCTGCACCGTATAAACGCGTCGTCAATTCTCAGAAATGTGTGCGAGTCGGTGGCAAGCACAATGATCTGTCTGTGGTGGGTCAGGATGGCTACCATCACACGTTCTTCGAGATGCTGGGCAACTGGTCGTTTGGCGATTATTTCAAGGTAAGTGCATTTGCCACTTTAGCCTTGCATTGCTCCAACAGATTTCTTGCAGCGTGAAGCTTGTGCAATGGCTTTGGAGCTGCTGCGCGGCCCCTACAACATTGATCCCTCGCGTTTGTATGTCACATACTTTGCCGGCGACAAGCTGCTGGGCATAACCGCCGATCTGGAGTGCTTTGAGATTTGGCGTAGCTTGGGGTATGCGTAAATTGGTTACATAATGCTTTTTGAGATTTTATCAGTATTCTTGTCTTGCAGATTTCCTGCTGCACGAATCTTGCCATTCGGCTGCAAGGACAACTTTTGGGAAATGGGCACAACGGGCCCTTGCGGACCCTGCACTGAAATACACATTGATCATAGACCGGGCTCTGGACCTGACAGCGTGGAGCAGCGCGCAAAGTTGGTCAACGCGGGGCGAGCAGATCTCACCGAGCTGTGGAATTTGGTGTTTATACAGTACAATCGGTTGGTAGCTAAAAACTAGTGCAGTAGAAATCTAATATTTAATTGAATACCTCATATTTGCAGCAATGCAGATGGCAGCATAACACAGCTGCCCGCTCGGCACGTGGACACGGGCATGGGCTTTGAGCGTTTAGCTGCGCTGCTTCAAAACAAGTCGTCCAATTACGATACCGATCTCTTTACGCCGCTCTTCGATGGCATACATAGTGTAATTTGATAGTGGTGAATAATTGGTTGGCTCAAATTTAACATTTGTTTCTTAATTAGCTTTCCAAAGCACCTGTGTATGGTGGCAGCTTTCCCAATGCCCAGGATTCTGCTTTGCTCGATACAAGCTACAGAATACTTGCCGATCATGCGCGCATGGTCACCGCTTGCTTGGCCGATGGCATGCTGCCGGATCAAAAGTAAGTTGGAGCTGAGCCTAAAGGAATCCTTTCTTAATTCTTTATTTCACAAGCACAGTCAAAAATTGCGTCGCGTTCTGCGAAAGGCACTCAGCATCTCGGAGCAAGTTTTTGGACACGAAAAGCTGCTCTCTCAGCTGGTGCCCATTGTAGTTGAAACGCTAGGCGAGGCCTATCCCGAGATGTCGACCAAACAGCAGGCTGTTATTGAGTTGATATTGCACGAGCAGGAGGTGTACAAAAATTTGCGCGAAAGCTCGTCCAAGGCTTTTGCTGAGGTGCTCACAGAGTTTCCCAAGCTGGATGACATTGATCTGATGGAATGTCCTGGTTTTGTGCCCGCCTACCGCGAGTTTCAAGTACAACGCTCAAATTTTCCCAACAACACGATCCCAGGTGACTTCCTGTATAAGTTGACAGACACTTATGGTCTGACCGAAGAGAGCTTCCTTAAGTTGGCCGAGCTTGAGAACATGAACTGTGATTTGGATCGGTATCGCGCCGAATTGGCCCTGGCCAAGCTTAGAACCAAGGAACCTCAGCGCAGCAGTGGCGACTACGACCTGGCGCTGCAGAAGCGCATCGCAGACGCACAAGCGCAGCTAACCAAGCGGCTGGCGCCGACTGATAACAGTCACAAATATATCTACAGCTATGATGAAGTAAATGAAACCTATTCGATTCCCACGGTTACAAGTCGCGTGCTGGGCATGCTACAAAATGACGTGGAAGTGTCACGCACCCGCCTAGAAGAGCCCTTGAATACGCTCTCCATTGTCACAGCTGCAAGCAATTTCTACTACGAATCAGGCGGTCAGCAATCAGATCTTGGCAAACTGCTGGTGCGGAACACACACAAACCAGAGGAGCCTCATCAGTTGGAAGTGGTAGGCGTAAAGCATCTCAATGATTGCGTGGTGCATGTTTGTCGCCCGATCACATCCTCCGATGACTTCGAGCTGGCTGTCGGGGATGAGGTACAGCTTGAGGTAGATGCCAAGCAGCGGCAGCTGAATACGTGTCATCACACGGGTAAGTACCAAGGAGCACAGAAACACGATATTCTAAATAAATACCTCGTTCTATAGCTACCCATCTGCTGAATGCTGCCATAAGATCTCTCTTCAACAAAGTTACATATCAGGTTTCCAGCGCAGTTAGCAGTGAGCAGTGTAAACTGGAACTGGGACTTTTGGGCAAGCGCATACAAAAAGCCGACGTGCAACACATTGAGGATCTGATCAAGTGAGTTTGGGTAGACGTCTTGTTTTTACATATATGCAACTAATTAGCTTCCATATGTAGCCGCGCCATCTGCTCCGCCACGCCCGTCCAAGTGCAGGAACTCAGCGCAGCTGATGTGCTGCAGCAGAACGATATAACCATGGTGCCTGGGGAGGTGTATCCGGAGCAAGGACTGCGTCTTATTAATGTGCAATGTCCGGACCTAAGCCTTAGCTCCAAGGAACTGTGCTGCGGTACGCATGTGACCAACACAAAGGAGCTATCCTGCTTCTGCATTGTTAATCTCAAGCAAACAAATAGGGCTCGCTTTGCCTTTACAGCCGTAGCTGGCCAGGCAGCAGAGAATGTAAGATAACGTTCACTCTTCCTTCCAATTTCTAATAATCCCTCCTTTCCGATAGGTCCTGAAAACAGCAGCGCTATTGCGTCATCGTGTGGATATGCTGGAAAAGCAGTTTCAAATGGACAAGCTGACAAATGCCACGGAGACTGAGCTGCAGACCATACGCCACAACATGCTGCACTCGGACATTAAGCTGCCATACGCTTTTAAGATGGACACGCTCGATCGCATCAATGATATACTACGTAAGCTTAAGGAGACTTCGCGCACAACCCTTAAGTAGGTGTTAAATTGTAGTTATTTGCCAACAACTAATTTGTCATTGTTACAGAGAATTTGTAGAGGTGGAAATGCGAAATGTGCTACTAGAAAAGCCACTTGACACGCATCCGTACATTTTGCACTTTATTAGCAGCTCGGCGCTGGTGGAAGAAATTCCCTTGCAGCGTGCAACAAAACTATGCACAGATCGTCCGATTCTGGTGGTTAGCATGTGTGATAACATTGTCAAAGCGCGCTGCTGCGTGCCGCAGGTCAGTCAATGAATTATAACTCAAAGTTAACTCTGGTTAATCCTTTTGGATTCACGCTGCAGAACTGCATCAGTGAGCAATTTAACGCCACGCTCTGGCTGCAATCCTTTGCGAAAACGTTTGGCGGTCAAGTGGCCACGCCCAAGGGTCAGAAAGCTGAAATCGTCTGCAACATGAAGGGACGCAAGGTGAACACACAGTTTGAGGAACAATTGGAACAGGCAATGGGCAATGCTCAGGTCTACGCCAAACGTTATTTGGAGTTCTAACTTGCCATGCCACACGCCCTTAATAGAAAATTGTTAAGCTTAATTGTTATTGTGAGAGGTACTATATTGCAGACTAATAAATGTAAATAAAAACCTTAATCGCTGTCGCTGATTATCACCAAATCCTGTTGCGAGTGCGCCAAACTTGTCTCCATTAGTTGCTCAAAAGCATCGGCACCGTCGACGCTTTGATTGAAAAAGTAGCTAACGTTAGCTGTTGACTTGGGCGGTGGAGGCGACGGTAGTGTCCTAGTAGCCTCTTTCGCAATGGATAGGCCATGCTGCTGTTTAAAGCGCTCTATAGGCGTCCTGACCAAATGTGGCACCTTTTTCAGCTCGCCCTTGACCAACAGATCAAAGCTGTCATCCAGCGAGTAGCGTTTGCTCAACGGCACGCACTCTTCCCTCATTGAGTAATCTCGACGCTTTTGCAATAGCAAATCTGCATCATCTAACAGTTGACTTTGTTGGGTTTGTGCGTCATCCTTGTGCAAACTCAGCTGCGCCAAGCGAAGGCTCAAATCCTCTGCCAGCGCCTCATAGTGCAGCATATGACCTGCGTGCTTAGTAACAGCAGGTAGTGCTTGAGGATTGGAGACGATGCCATTGATAATATCGGACATATCAAACTCACCATCGCTGTCCAAATCGGAGGGCAAATTTTTGTTGAGAGGCGTGGAGCATTGGGTAACGAGCTGACGAACGGGTTTGACTGGTGTGTCCTTATTTTGTTTAAGAAATTGCTTCATAGTTTTTTGTCCTTGCTTTGCTGGCTCAATTGGCATCTTCTTTTTTCCTCGTTTGGGTTTGGAGATAATCTCTTCTGTTGCTGCAGCCAAGGCTGAAAGATTCTCAAGAGCACTAAGCGGTGTCTTCTTTTTGCGCGTCGCTGCCTTTTTGGGCGGTTTCTCCTTTGATTTCATAAAAGCAGCCACCAAATCTGGATATGCAGCCTGCAACATGTCCAATGGCTCAATAGTATAGTATAGTTCCTCCACACCCTTTGGATGCTCCAGCTCGAATTCGGCAATTTGATCGTGCGGTATAAGTCCCTTGAAGCAGCCGTGACTGTCTGCCCAACGCAGCTCTAAACTGGCGACACCTTTCACTGTACGCTTCTTGATGATCTCTTGGGGCTGGACAAGGCACTTATCTTGGTTTGGCTGCTGTACCTGCCAGCGTGTAAGAATGGGGAAAAATTTCTGAAAGCAATAGATTTCTGGCCATTGCAAAAGGTGGCCAATTTGCTTGATAAATTTAACGATGTTGGGCTGTCGCCAGTCGAGCTTCAATTTGGGCAGTGTCGGCGGTTCAGAAAGGAACTCGGATATAATCTCTTCATTGGGAAAGTCTACATCTACAAGCGCCTTCTTGCGCAACGTCAGCTCCGCCTTGATGGACAGCCGTTGTTCCCTTTAAAGAAACAAAAGTTATAAAAATTCAAGGCTTACAAATAGCACTTACTTCCACAGGCTTTCATCGCAGCCACGATGCGTCCGACAGACGCCACAGCCGCTTTTGGTGTGGCTTTGCGTGCGTCCAATGTGCCCGCAGTTGCTGCAAATGGATTTGTCGTCGACACGCAGCTCCAATGCGCTGTATTTATCCGTTTCAGAGCGCCAATTACGCAATCTGAGTAAGACGTAAGTTTTAGCTTTTATATGCATCCTTGAATGATATTATTTTACCTGTCCAATATTTCCGATTCCTTGTATTTGTTAAACAACTTCAGTACGCCGTCCTTGCCAATGCCGCCGATGCCATCGGGACAATAGTCGCATCCACAGAGCAGCGCCATGACAATGACTTTGTTCTGGCCAAAATCCATGTGGGCGCAAATCGTTTGCATGTCATAAATATCCACTGCACCGCCAGCTGCAGCCTGAGCGCCCTGCGTGGACACAGAAAAGTTGCGATACACGCGCACCGCGCCGTACGCAAAGCAGTCCGAATCCTGGCTTATGACACCATCCACTAGCTGGATGGACAAATAATAATAATTTCAGCCACAAAAAACTATCAATTGAACTCACGCCATGCTTGTTGAGATAGGCACAATAGGCTTCAGCTTCGCCTGGTCCCTGAACGCATTGAATGCCCATGGACAACAATAGATTCTCGCACTGTTTGAGAACGTGATTAAAGCGGGTGCGGCCCTTATCCTTTTTGGCTGCCGCTTGAGTTGGCGCCGGTGCATCTTTATCCTTGGGCCGGACGCCACGAAATTGCAGCTCGTTACGTTTGGCTATTACTTCACTTTTCAGCTTGGGCGCAACTCCTTCCAACACAAACACTGGCGTCACCTGCTCCCAGATGAGATAACAGGTACGAAAGAAAAGATTTCTGTAAATGAATTTGTTTAATGAAAATATATATAAAGAAAAAGAAACATATGCATAACTTACTTCAAGTGATGCCGTGGATGCACAAAATAATCGACTACGTTGAGACTTTCGCACACCCATCCGGCCAGATCTATGGCGACCTTCTTGCCGCGGAGTTCACATATTGGCTTTCGCTCAGCATGTGGCGTTAAGATGCTCCACAGTTCCTTAACGCCCATTTAATTATTAAACACTAAATTAGCGCGTTAATTTCAAAATTAAAAACAAGCAGCATTGCTGACAGTCACGGGGAACGCGTACAGCTGACTGGCAAATTTTGGACAGTCACACTCGGTGCTTTGTTTTGACATTTGCACATGTCCATTTGACTGTCAGTGTGCACTTCTTCTTCGTGTTCGACATTTGACGTGTCAGAGAAAATCAAAAGTGAACTCGTTTTCAATTCGCATGTTTTGTTTTGCATATAAGGCAACTAAATTAAAACTCACGCCGCTGCAATACAGTTAACATACCACATAAAACGCCAAGATGGTTTTAGCAGATTTAGGACGAAAGATAACGACGGCGCTGCACTCGCTCAGCAAAGCCACCGTCATTAATGAGGAAGCCCTAAGTGCGATGCTCAAAGAGATATGCGCCGCCCTGCTGGAGGCTGATGTAAACATCCGGCAGGTGAAGCAGCTCCGCGAGAATGTGCGGGCCGTCATCGACTTTGATGAGATGGCCGGGGGATTGAACAAACGCCGCATGATACAGTCCGCCGTCTTCAAGGAGCTGATTAAACTGGTGGATCCAGGTGTCAAGCCATATCAGCCAGTCAAAGGCAAGGCCAACGTTATCATGTTTGTGGGCCTTCAGGGTTCCGGCAAGACAACAACATGTACTAAGCTAGCCTATCACTACCAGAAACGCAACTGGAAGTCGTGCCTCGTCTGCGCGGACACGTTTCGTGCAGGTGCCTATGATCAGATCAAACAAAACGCGACCAAGGCGCGGATTCCATTCTACGGCAGCTACACGGAAATCGATCCTGTGGTCATAGCGCAAGAGGGCGTAGACATGTTCAAGCGCGAAGGATTCGAGATGATTATTGTGGATACATCAGGTAGGCATAAACAGGAGGAGTCGCTGTTCGAGGAAATGTTGGCGGTATCCAATGCCGTCAGTCCCGACAATATCATCTTCGTGATGGATGCCACAATTGGACAGGCTTGCGAGGCTCAAGCCAAGGCCTTTAAGGAGAAAGTTGATATCGGTTCCGTCATCATTACAAAATTGGACGGTCATGCCAAGGGTGGTGGCGCCCTGTCTGCTGTGGCTGCCACTCAGTCCCCCATCATCTTCATTGGCACGGGCGAGCACATCGACGACTTGGAGCCATTCAAAACGAAACCTTTTGTGAGTAAGCTGCTGGGTATGGGTGACATTGAAGGACTGATAGACAAGGTAAGTTGTGTACAACATCTACGTAAATACTGTCTAACAAGCCAACTTACTTGACAGGTGAACGAACTGAAATTAGACGGCAACGAGGAGCTGCTGGAGAAGATTAAGCATGGTCATTTCACCATACGCGACATGTACGAACAGTTCCAGAATATCATGAAAATGGGACCCTTCTCACAGATCATGAACATGATACCCGGATTCTCACAAGACTTCATGACCAAGGGCGGCGAGCAGGAGTCGATGGCGCGCATTAAGCGCATGATGACGATGATGGACAGCATGTCAGACAGTGAGCTGGACAACCGTGATGGGGCCAAACTGTTCAGCAAGCAACCCACACGTTGCATACGAGTGGCACATGGCGCCGGTGTCATTGAGCGCGAGGTTAAGGAGCTGATTGCACACTACACGAAATTCGCAGCGGTCGTCAAGAAAATGGGCGGCGTTAAGGGTCTGTTTAAGCAAGGCGACATGACGAAAAATGTGAATCCCACTCAGATGGCCAAGCTCAATCAGCAAATGGCCAAGATGATTGATCCCCGCATGCTGCAGCAAATGGGCGGCGTTGGTGGGCTGCAGAACATGATGCGACAGCTACAACAGGGCGCGGCGGGCGGCCTGGGCGGGCTGGGGAACCTGATGGGCGGCTTTGGTGGCAAATGAGAAAGGCCATCTTATATGTAAAGATTTTTGTATGATTTTGTTTTTAAATAGTTCGGTTCTTAGCATTAATTTGTTAACGGTTTGCAAGCGCGACAATTATCCTTGTTTCCATGGCGATATCCTCTTGTTTGACCAAAATCAATTACAATTTGTGAAAATAGTGGTAAACAGTGAACGAAATCTATGTAAAACAGTTAACAATTCTAGTTAGCGGTCTTCAGTTTTTGTACGGTTTGGTATACAGTGCTCTGCAGTCGCAAGATTTAAGCTAAGTTTTTATTGTTTAAAAAACAGTCTACTGTCAACGAACAACTAAAATTGCATGCATAAGACTCCGTACGGAAATGAATTGAATAAAAAGTATATAGAAATTCATAAAATCATTGTTTTAATATCAATTACTTAAGTCGTTTTTCTCTTAAGTGGATTTTCTTTGTGTTGTGGCGCCATCTATGAGTCGCCTGTATATGCACTTGCGTAGAGCTGCCAGACTGTCTGGTCGCCAGCTCAGGGAATGGGAAAAACATACGCGGTTTGTGTTTCAAATATATTTTATAATTCCTTATTCATAAAATATTCTGGTATATAAGAAAGAATGTTTACAGTTGAAAGAAAAAGCAGAAGGTTGTGTGCATAGCTTGTATAGCCTGTGTAGACACTATGCAGGGTGTTCACTGCATTCATAATGTCGTACACTTTTAAATATGCCTCTAACAATGCCGTCGGTTACGTCGCACACATACAAACAACTATTACAAAAAACAACAAATGAACAGGCGAACAGAAACTTGTTGAAAGCAACTCAGCAAAAGCGTCATAGCAAAAGCGAGATACACAACAAAATAACGGTAAGCAAGTAAACAAACAGGCACACAAGCACAAAGCTGTCTGCATGTGGCTGTGTATGCGTGTGTGTGTGTGCTTGCGTTGTTGTTGTTCTTGTTTTTATTGCTTTGTCATAGTGGAGGGGAACTGGCGCTCGCACAGACACAACCACACGCATGCCGGTGCCGGTTTACAGCAGCCAGCCTTGCGTCTGTAACAACACAATCACACACGCACACAAACATACACATACTTATAGGCCTGTGCGTATGTAGGCTATGTGCATACATACATACATATGTATGCCTGGGAGACGGTTGATGGGGGGTAGTGGGAGCTTTACTGGCGGGTCTGCAGCATCCCTTGCGCATTGTGCGTGGGCATGTGACACATACATACACACTTGGTTACAAGTTACATTCACCCTCTCATTACAATAACAATGAAAATGCGATTGCTGTCATAAAAGCGTCTATTAAGCTGTCAAGTTTTGACACTCATAAAACCATCAAACAAGTCAAACAAACAGGTTCACAGCAAATGTTGTAGGTTGAACTGCTGTCAACATTTTTCGGTTCTTCCTTGCGGTTTACGCACACACTGCCATGCGCATACACACACCTACCCACCTACACACACAAACACATACACACACACACACACACACAGGCTTGTATGCGTATTTGGCTGTGCTGTCGGCTTTCATATTTTGCTACCGTTTAGTATTTCAGGGCAGTTCCGGCTGGCAGTGATACCGGGTCCGGCATAAAAGCCTGGGAACTGTGTGGAATTATCCGTGTTACCATCAGCCCACGCTTTGTGGGTTTTAATTGCTGGCTTAAATTGGGGTTGGGTTTGTGGGTGCTAAGGCAGCAACCCCCAGGTATTTAAAGCAGCAATAAACCAGTTTGTGCTTGGCAAGTATTCAACGATTTAAAATTGGGTAAATCCCATTCCTCTGGCCTGTTAGCAATACACTTTCTGCGTTTCTCATACTTGTTTCATGGTCGCCCAGTTTAGGAATAAAATATTTTCTATCGCTTCCTACGACTTAAATTATAGCCTTAAAGCTGAATAAGTCTCATCTTAGTTCTGTGTATTTTCCTTTCCCTATATAAGTATTTTCTTCGCCAGCAAAGCTCTCCTAACGCGCACTTTGAAGAAACTAACCCGGAAAATTCAACCTAGTTTATGCACATGGCTATAACTCGGTTAAATAAAGTCCGAGCTGGAGAATATATGAATTTATAGACTTGTGAAACTCTATAAAGCAAATAGAATCACAGTTGTTCAAATTCAATATTTGGAATTTGTTTGTTTTTCAAGTCCATCCACAGACGTTATCAAAAGTGGGAATATAATCTAGCCAGAAATTCAATGTAAAACGCAAATGGTATTTGTTTTCTTACAGAAAATCAATTTGTCTTTTATTGATTCAGAAAAAGTTCAGTTTCTTTTTTTTTTTTGTTTTGTGTTGTTTTGTTTTGGATGACAGCATTTGCTCTTTAGTGTTTTTTAAAGAGACATTTTACTTTGTATGTTCTTTACTTTAATTTCTTCTTTGTTTTTGTTTTTGTTTTTTTTTTTAATCTTTTGCTATTTTCTGTTTAATGCTTTGCTGCTCTGCACTTCTTTGCCGCACCTTCTCAATATTTGCTCGGTTCTGCACTTTCATTTCTTTAAACTTAAAATTAGATTTAATTTTTTTTCTTCTTTTTTTCAACTAGTCTTACTTTTCTTAAGCGAAATAAGCACAAAAGCTGCAAAATGTTTTGCTTAAACTATTTTTTGTTTTTCATTTAATAATTTTTTTTTGGTTTTTGTTTTGTTTTATTTTTATTTTTTTTCAACTGCATCTCCTTGGCTCCAATTGTTTTTTAATGTATGATTTTTTGCATTAAAGTTCTGCGCACAAAAAGTACGCATATAAATTTGAAAGTTTTAGCAAAGTTTTCGCATTGTTTCTTATATTCTTATACTTCTTTGTTTTGTTTACTGTGTTGTTGCTGTCTGTTAGCTTTTTTACTAGTTTTAAATACAATTCTTTTCCATATGCATATAAAAAATGCTTAAAAGCGTCACATTGATGCAAAAAATAATACCTTAAAAAATACACGGAGATTCGAAAGGGTTTTGTATTTTTTTTTTATAGTTTTTTCTTTTGGTTTTTGTTTTTTTTTGTAGTTTTGTTTTGTTTTTGTGGAGAGTTACAAAGAGAGATATAGTTGCCAGTTAACGCGTCTAAGCGTTTCACGTTTATCGTTTACAAGAGAAATGAATTAAGTTCTTTAAAAGACTTTGATTTAAAACTTAAAAATAGCAACAAGCGAAATTTACATTACTTTGCGCCCGGCTGACCGCTGATGTTTTTGTTTTTCTATCATTTTTTTTTGTTTTTGTTTTCGTTTTTATTTTTATTTTCTTCTAAGTTTAATTAGCTGCTTCTCTGTGCTAGCTTTGTTTTACGTTTACTTACAGCTACTTTTACGCTTTTGTCGTCGTTTTTGCTTTATTTTCTTTTTTAAATTTAATGAGCTTGTTTCTTGACCTTTCACTACCTTTCGCTACACCTGCGGCGATGTTGTTGCTGTTGTTGTTGTTGTTGTTGTTGTTGTCGCCCGATTTGCCTAACGTGCTGCATTTATTACAACTCCTTCTTTTACCTTCCATTTGCTTCTTCAAGTTTCTTGTTGTGTGTGTGTCTGTGTGTGTGTGTGTGTGCTTTTATGCATTTATTTATGTATTTCTTCTCTCATTTTTTTTTGGTTTTGTCAAAAAAGTTTCAAAAAAATATATATATATTCATCATTTCCTTAAATTGGCTTAATTAAAAAATGTTTTTCTCATTTATGCTTTTTCATTTTCACTTTGCTTCCAGCCGCGCTTAACAACTCAGACTTGGATGTCTAAGTTTTGCCCTTTGTTTAAAACACAATTCAATTAATTTAAAATTTGTTATTGGAAACTATTTGGTGTAGGGTGAGTGTTAATTAAGCTTACTCTCAAATTTATATATAGCAAACATTTAACTACTAAGAAATCACACACGAATCGGAAAAACAAATACAAATCCAAACAAACAAACAAACAAGCAAATTATGTCAAACACAAAACTTAAATGAAAAACAGTTTACAATTTTATTTTATATATATTTTTTTTGGTTTTTTTAGTTTTTTTTATTCAAAGTTTTTTTTTGTTGTTTAGTTTTCAGTTTTACGCACTAGACATTTGCTTTAAAAAGTACTTTTCAACACAATTTCATCAATTTCAATTTAAATTTCTGTTCCGTTTCGCTCGGTTTCTGCCAAATTTCAACTTGAGCGCATTCGGAAAACTTCAAGGTTTTTCCTTCTTATGCGGTTGTTGTTGTTACTTTTCTCTCTCTTAAGACAAATAATAAATTAACTACTTAAAATTAGTTAAAAAACTAAAGTAAAACGCATTAAATTAAAACAAAATACAGACGCAAAACAAACAAGTTTTAATTTTGGCTTGTCAAAGTAGAATCAAAAAAAGTTCAAATCAAAAAAATAAAAACCTTTGCTCGCAGCGGCAGGCCTTAATAGCTGCAGCGCACTGCTCGCCAAGTCAGGCAATCGATCGATCAGTTTATCGATTGATTATCGACTGTATATGCAAAATTATAACTAATCCGAACTTGACGACGCGCCATTTACCAACACTGTAAAGTCTCTCGCTTTCCTCGTTCTAACTACACAAAAACTACAAACTTCTAAACCTCCGTTCGTCGTCTTCGTCGCATTCGCCTTCCACTCTAACCAACTAATTAAACGCTTGCGCGTTTCTACCAATTAAAAATCATATTTTCTACATCATCTACTCGCCCATTCTACTGTTTCTGGTTCTGCTTCCGCCTGCTGTCCTTAATCAACGCAACACTTCTTGTCAAATCTATACTTAGCTCTGCTAAACTTAAACGCTAGTGCTTTGATCTTAGTTACTAAGTTGTTGTTGCTGTTGTTGTCTCTCCTACTATTTCTACGCCTACTCCTACTCCTACTCCTCCACAATCTTCGTCAACTTTATATTCTTCTCGTATTCTTTATAATCATCTACAACGTGTGTGTTTTATGCTCTTGGGGATTTTGTAGTCTGCCCCGTTCTTGGCTTAAAACTAGGGTTTCTAAACTTTTGCAGCTAAGATTTAAATTTCTTGCCCCTTCTTTATCTACTTTCTTCTCATATCCTTCTCGTTATAAATAACCTAAACTTTAATGTTTTTATATTTTTCTGCCTAAAAACAGCGCAAAAATGTTGATTAAGTTATGTTCGCTAAGAGTTGAAACAAAACGTATTTGAATGTAAAATACAAATTTCATAAATAAATATTTGAAAACAAATCGAAAATTGCACTTTGTGTAGAGATAAAGAGTATAGAAGTAAGGGGCGGGGCGGGGGGGCTGAGGTGAGGGCTAAGTAAAGACAAATGTGAGCATGAAAACTCAAAAACAAAACTCTTGAAATTTTGTTGTATTTGTGATTTTTGCTTGTTTATCAGTTGATTTTTCTAGTTTCGGTTTTATTTGCAGAGGCGTCTCTTGTTATTCTTCTGCTATTAAAAATATTCAATTTGTGTACAAAATTTGTTAAGTTCTTTTTGCTTTTGGAATGTTTTTGCAAAATTCTTGCCCCATTTGCTGGATTCGGCTGGCTTTTTGCTACTCTGACGACGACGCTTGCAAGATTTGAGATGTGTGTATGTGTGGGTGTATGTATGTGTGTGTGTGTGTGCGTGTGTATGTCTGTGGGGTTTGTCAATCCTGCATTTTCATTGAATTCATTTTCTTTTTATTGTTACAGTTTTCATTTTGGTATTCAGTCTAAAGCAAATTACATATTGTACAAATTAAAAAAAAAGAGTAGAAAAAAAAACGTTTTTTTTAAAATCATATTTGATAATAGTTGTTGTTTTTATGTGTATAATATTGATAAGAAAACATGCACTGCACTTTTGTTTTGGTTTAGGCTTAGGAAGACTTTTGGCGTTGTGTTTTCATTTTGTATTTATATATGTAGATTTCATAGATTGTTAGCGTATAGGCATTTAGACTTGACAATCAATCTATATGAACCGAAAACACATACATATGTAGTTAACATACATACATATGAAAATCAAAGACTTTGCTCAGGAATGTTTGTTTGTGTGTGTGTTTATGAGAGTGTGTCTTCTCTCTGTGTGCGTACGTGTGATGTGTGGGTGGAAAATGAGCGCGAACAATGAAATGATGAATCCCTACTGGAATCTCGCTGAATCTCAAACACTCTCGAATAAGTAACACTCAACACGCTCTGACTATCTCTCTCTCTCTCTCTCTTTTATTCTTTCTGTCTGCCTTTCTCTGAGATTCTCAAAGCCACTGAACTCACTTTAAATCGTTTATGTATCAATATTTGATTCAGTTAAATCACAAATACAATGTGTGTGTGCTTAGGCGTGTTGTGTGAGAGTGTGTGTGGCGTGTGGTGTTTGGTGTGTGTTTGTCTGATTTGTCAAAGAAAATAAATACGCAAGGCTTTAATTTCAAACACTGTGCTGTCTGTATGTCTGTATGTCTATTGATCTATTGATCCAACGATCCATCAACCCATCGACTATTTTTTAAGACTTACAATTAGAGACTAAAGAAATAATCGCTGCTGCATTCTCTTTTTCTATTGTTTTTTCTTTCTGTCGTCTTATTGCTATTTTGTTAATCATAAATTTTCTTTTAAATTTATTTTTTAACATTAATTTGCTTTGTTTTTTGCTTTTATTTCTGCTACTGCTGTGCCTTCTCTACTCTTGCCTGTTGTTCGTCATTCTTCTCCAATCAATTTAAAACAGTTCGCATCCTTTTCCACTTACAGATTCACTACGTTTTTCACGTGCCACAATGCTAAACTACATTGCTACAATTTCATATCGGGTTTATCCCTACTACTTGCTGGTTTTTCCCATCTTTTATAAAGTGTGTATGCCTCATTGTTTGCCTTGCACTTTCAATTTATATTTCCTATGCCTATGCCGTCTCTCAACAACATCGTTATCATTATTTTCATGATAATCATAAACATCTTCATTCATTCCCGACTCTGCTAAACTCTGCTACAGCTTGTTGTTGTTTTTGTTGTTTGTTTGCAGACAAAAAATACGCTATGCTATCTTCTATCCTGCTGTTGCTCTTCTTCTTATTCCAATTATATATCTTAGTTTTAGTTACTAGAAAAAAACACACACAGTTAAACGTAAAAAACTGTAGACAGCTACAAAAAATTCATTAAATCGACTGATGAGCACAAAAATATGCTAAAAACTAGTACAAGATTTCTTACTTTTTGTTTATTTTGTATTTGTTTTTGTTATTTCTTCTTCATCAATTTCATCATCGTCTGTTGTGTTGCCTATTCACTTTCTTCATACCTATCATCGCTGATCCATCTTCTCTTCAATTTTTTTTTTTGTTAGACTCTAAATCTACTAAATTTGCTGCTTACTGCATTTTTGCTAGTACTTAAACCTAGTTTTTCTTTTTTATTTATTATTATTTAACTTTCTGCTGTTTGTTTTATAGTTTCAGGAAAAATTAGCAAAATGTGTGAAACGTTTGCAATTAACAAATAAATCTTTAAATAGTTGCAATGCCCATTTTTTGTGGGTTTGCATTTTTCTTTACAATGTCAACTCTTTTGTGGCTCTTCACGCTCTTTCGAGAGAGTAAGAGACAAAGTTCGCTCTCTTTGCTTTGTGCTTTAAACACTTGATTCTTAAAAATCTCATTCTCAGCATTCATTTTAAATAGTTTGCCTGACAATTTGAATGGAAAAAACATAGAAAACCAAAATAGTTTTCATTGTTTTTTTTTTTTGTTTTTTCATTTTCTTATGGACTATAGAAAATAAATTTATTCGCTCTTGCTTGAGTTTTTATGTTTTCATTTAATTTATCTTTTTGTTTTGTTGTAAATCATCAAATTGTTTTTATTTGCATTCTTGTTTGTTTTTATTTTGTTTTCTTCTGTTTTCGTTAATTTTTAACATACATTGCACACATTTTTTTTTGGGTTCTTCGGTTTTCATTTGCTTTGCTTCGTTTCTTCACAAATGTTTGTGTTTTTCTCTGCTAAAACATTTACATGCGCTGCTTTTCCCATTTTCTCTTTCAATGCAAGTTGTTGTTATGTTTGTTTTTGTTTTATTCCTTAAATAAATTTACTTAACTAGAGTTTTGCGTTTTCTCTTTTGCAAATTGTTGTTGCTTCAAGTTTATGTTTGCAGTTTTGCCGTTTTTTATATTATTTTTGTTTTCTTTTAACTTCTCTTCTAAGAAAATGTTGCCCCCTTCTGGTGAGTTTTTCCTGCTTTCAATGAAAATTTCGACCCCTTTCTACTACTACTTTCTCGTTCACTTTAGCTGTTGTTTAAGCATGTTTTTTTTTTACTGTATAACTAATTTCTATTATTTAAGTTTAGTCTTTGCTTTTCTTCACTTTTTTACGCTCTCCTCTTTACTCCGTTTCGCTCGCTCTTACACTTTATTTATGTATGTATTTTTCCTTCCTTTGTTGCTGTTTCTGCTGCTTTCTCTTTTATACATAACTCTTAATTCTCTTTCTCTAGCTTTTCTTTATTTTTTAAACATTATTTTTTTTAGGGAACAGCATTTTCGACTGTTATCAAACTGTTTCTGGTCTGATGAGGCCTTCTCCTTTTCCTTCTCCTTCTCCTCCTCTTCTTCTTCTTTTGCTTCCTTTTGTTGCTTTTTCCTCCAAGCCAGTGCTTTTGTTTTTGTTGTAGATGTTGTTGTTTTCATTGTTGTTATTCCAGCGCGTAATGCTCCCAAGGCTAACCCTCCATCACGTCCATTAAATAGTACTCAAATGGGGTACTAAAATATTATATCTGCAATTTTGGAAAATGATTAGTTTAGAATAAATTATGTGAATATTAAAAGTGAGGTTAGAGTGAACGGAAGCAGGGATTTCAGTAAATATATCTTATCTAAAGGAAATCTTTCTGATTATCAACGTTGTCAATGCTCTTTGCAGTCACATTTGGTATAAATATTATTTTTGATTGTGTATATAAAAAGGAGGTTTAGGGTAAGCGGAAGCTGGGATTTCAGAAACTATATCATATCTAAGAGAAAACTTTCTATATAGATTATCTTCATTTTTAATGCTCTTTTACAATAACCTTTGGTAGGAATATTATTTTTCTTTAATTCTTAAACACTTTTTTACTTCTTATATGATAAATATTTTGGGGAAACACTTTCACTTAAATCTAGCAAGGAAACTCATAGGGAATTAGGTAGGTTTAGCATGCAGGTAAGGGATGCATAATTGTTATTTAAGCATGATATGGATGATATTTACCTAGAATGTGTTACCAGTGTTTAGGCTGCTTAGTAACTATACTAAGTATGCAAGAAAGAGCGTAGTTTGTGATTGTTGTAGTTGCGGGCGCAGGAATAAAAAAGAAGTAGAAAATAATCGAATTGCGCTTAGTTATGAGAGTTAAAGAGTTTAAAAGTCATGATCAGATCTTGTAAGCAAACAGGCAAGCAACAACAAGCAGCACACAAAACGAATGAAGAGAAATATGTGTAAAAAGAAGAAGATGATAAAGCAAAATCACCAATGATTAGGAAATTAGAGAGAGTATTGCAAATGTGAATCGTGATTTGAAATGAGGCGAGTGAGTATTGAACAAGTGTAAGTGGGGAATGAAAAACTAAAGCACACAGCGCATGCAGCAAAACAGTGTTGGCAAACGTAAAGCGAACAACGCTCTAAGTGGGGTGGCCGGGCACAGTGAGTGCCCGCTAAAGAGGCCATTGCATACAACAAAGCACAACTAAAGCAGATGAATGAAGGCTCTATGTCAGGGCAGAAGGATCAGAAAGCATTTCGAGACGTGGACTTAGTAACAGACGGAAGAGACTTTGACAAATAGACACAGAGAGAGAGAGAGAGATAGAAAGAGAGATTGAGAGAGAGACAGAGAGACATCACTCACCTCGCGAAGACCTATTTGGGAGCGGCTTGATGTGGATACTGTGTGTATGCCTCGTCGGGTGATGCAGCTGTGCTAGCCTGTTCGGAATCTGTCATTGGCATTGTTGGTATAATAGTTGGTGGTGGTGCATAATATGGATAAGTTGGACTAATATACTGTAACGATGGAGAAAAATTCTATAAAGGAACCGAAAAGAGAACGGAAAAAACAATGGAATAAAAGAACAGATATAGAATACAAATTATATATCAAATATCATTCAAAAATTCAATTGCAATTGCACACAAACACGCACGCACACATATATTGAGAATAGATGATGAACAGATATGAAGAGACGCACGCATCTTCAATGTTTTCTACATCTATTCAATAATGATCTAGATAATACTCATGCTTGTCTATATAAACATATATTCATATATCAGAGCTGAAAACCTATTTTGCAGCAAAAATAAATAATGTAAAGATCGCTTTGTAATTGGAACTATTCAGAAACCTGCACGGAAACTAGATTCGGATTTCCTCGTTTTGAGAATTTGTTTTGTTTTTTTGTTTAAAATACTTTTGAATATGGAATTCCCTAGAAGCCTCTTAGTTTTTTTGATGTAGATATAAATCAACTTCAATAATGGTATATATCTGTATATAGTATTTCTCGTTAAGCTGGAAAATACAACTTTCAGGCAAGGGCAAAAAAGGTCAATGGTTAAACCTTATGCATTTAACAATATCAAGGTATAGTAAAGAAGTAATCGATATCGATAAGGACGTAATCTATATCGATAAGGAAGTAATCGATATCGACATTTTCAGCTCTGATATATATGCATCCATGCATGAGTATTTTCTGAGTAGTTTTTCATTATATAACTGTTCAGATCGGACACCCGTTAGCACTTACAGAGTTGCCAATCTGCAGGGTGGCCAACTGTGGCATCATAGTTCCGTATGGCACAGCCGTGTCACCACTGACCATCATCGATATGCCGCGTGGTTGCACCTGATTAACAGCCTCCGGTTTGTACGAGGTGACGCCCAACTGGGGAGCGGCAGCCATTTGCATGTACTGCAGGGCAGAGGAGGAATACTGATAAATGTTGGGCATATGTTTGCCAAATACGGAATAATATGCAGCACTCACCTGATCATCTACCTGAGTGATCGGCTGTGTCATCATATAGCCGGGTATCCATTGCGAGCCAGCGACCGGATAGCCACCAACCTGTGGTGCCCCGAAACGGGAATAGGGCACACCAATGGGTGTGCCGACATTGACGCTGACGCCATTCTGTTGCATGGTCGGATCGTAGGCAACGGGTATGCCCTCGGCGGAGACATCGCGCCACGCGCGCGCATTCGGATCGGGCGTCTTGAAGAGATTCTTCTTTTTGGGACCGCCATCGGCGAATTTCACCAAAAGCGGATCTTTGGCACCCGGTATTGTGTTACCGTTGAACATTTGTATAATTTGTTCGCACTTCTCGCGGCTCTCCATGCGTGCAAAGCCAACGCCTGCAAAAGGAATATAGTATTAATAAGAGATTTATTATATATTATATCTAGCGTACGACACCCGAATTTGTCCTATTTATTTTTTAGACAAACCATCCACCCTTCACTAAATCTACAGTCCATGTATTAAAATTTATTAAAAAGTCAAATGGTTTATGATTTAAGAATTGCAATGAAATTTCCTTCTTTCCTTTCCACAATAGTTTTCCACCACATTTTCTACACTTACGGATAGAATCAGGTAACTAGAACAAACATTTCAGCCTTCTATCTCTAACGTTCAATAAGTCCGTCAGTCTATACATATAAATGGTTATATATATATATATATCTCTATAGACCTCTCTATAGACCGAGTTTTGCTTACCCTTTGAGTTCATTTGCTGATCACGCAATATTCTGGTGGAGACAACCTGACCATATTTCGCTAGCATTGCCTCCAGATCGGTTTCTTTGAAGTGTGGCGGCAAATTTGCAATATACAAATTTGTGGGATCCTGTTCCTGTTGCTGTGTAGTTGTTGGACGCATAGGATAGCAGCGTGTGTGTGTTGTTTGTTGTTGTTTGTTGTTCATAGTTGTAGTTGTTGTTGGAGGATCAATCGAATCAAGTTTTAGTTGAATTTGTTTCGTTTGTTTGAAAAATTGCACACAAAAATTGAACATACACAAACAGAAGCAGTTTTGGCAGAAGCGCATGTTGTATGTGTGTGTGCGTGGGTGTTAATGGAGTGTGTGTTAGGCGTGTTGTGCGTGTGTGTGTGGATGAGCGACACAGACGACGCATTATCAAAGAGAGAGAGAGGAGGAAAGAAAATTAAAACGTAAAATTTTGTCATTAGTAAAATTTTTAGTAAAATTTCAAAAATTTGCTGTTATTGGTAACTGGCTCTGTGTGTGTGTTTGTCTGTTGAGTGTGTGTTGCAGCGTGTGCGTGTGTGTGTGTGTGTGTTGTTTAGTGTGCCTGACTTAATGCTTATGTCCAATGTTGTATGTTGTTCATGTAATGCCAAGACCTAAAACATTGCTTAATTAAAATATGCCTAAAACACAAAACTAGCGAGTTTTTCCAAAAAAAAAAACCGCCAACAGACCTAAGTTATAGTAAGATATATACAGGCTGTATTGGTACAGTTAGTGTGAGAGATGTATGCGCATGTATGGAATGTATGTTTGTATGTATGCGGAATTGCCTAGTTATGCACTTAATTAAGTTAAATACCTGAGCACTTATGTATGTCTTAGTTTTAAGGTGAGTTTTCTTTTTTTTTTATACTTAGAGTTTAGATTTGGTTTTGTTTTTGTAGTATATATATTTCTTTTTTCTTTTATAGAGCTTAGTTAGTTTTTGGCCGGCGCAGGTTTGTAGCATTTTGCGTACTCAAACAACAAACTTGGTAGGTTGATTATATGGCTGGCTATAACTTCAAATATACGATTACAATTTATACAGTTTTTGAGAGATACATGTTATGCAGAGTATAAAGAGTTTATATATATAAAGAGAGAGAGAATTGGAAATTAAATGAGCATCAATTCTAAGTTATATTTGTAGCTAAGATATTAAATTGAGTTTACGTTAAGTTACGTTACGTTACGTTACGTTAGACTTCACACTGACTGTTTGTACAAAGAAAAATATATAATTATTTAATGAGCTCCTAAATGGCATCGATTTATCAACTATCAACTATCTATAGCTATAGTCGGTTATAAAGCTATTTGTTTTGATTTGTTTACGTGTTTACATAGCTATCGATTTTGTCCATTTTTATCTTTATACCAGCTAATCAATTGTTACGATATGTGTTACGAATCGAAGTATATAACATTATAATTTGAATTCCTCTATTCAGCTACTGAGTCTGACAGTCTATGTGGATTGTGTGTGTGGACCAAGTTGGGTTAGTTACGCAATTATTGACTTACTACTTAAATTCCAAATTATAAATGATATGTAACTAGGGTGTAATTATTGTATGTATTTGTATGTTATTACTGAACGAATACGCAGAAAACTGTTAAGAACATAAATATAGCAAGTTATCAATTTTATGTTTTTACAGCGAATACTTGTCAAACGGACTCTCCCTTTAGGCAGACAGCCCTCTTTGGGGGACATTTTATCATAAAGCAGACCATGCCCATTTACCCTCTATTAGGCAGACATTTAGACATTTAATCAGAGCTGGAATTCAGTGCTGAATCAAACCTTACCCACAATTCGGTTGAATTGTAATCCGAAACATATAATATTTTATATATATTTTTATACCCTGAACCTATTGAGCATGAGTAAAAAGGGTATATTGGTTTTGTGCAAATATATATAACAGAGAGAGAGAAGAACCTCTTCGAACCCATAAGTCCAATAGCCGAGTCGATCTACCCATATCCGACTTTCAATCCGTACGTCCGTGTGTATGTTTGATTAGATCTATCTCAGAACCTAAAACAGATTATGTTGTCTTTAATTTTATCCCCTCTTACAATGAGCTGCATTTGCTAATGGTGGAAGGTTCAGGGTATTCCCTAGTCGGACAGAGCGCTCTTGTTTTTGTATGCATTTGCAGCCCTATTTATAATCTATATCTAATTGCTGTAAAATTCGCTTTAATTTAATATTAATAAAATACTTTTTTTGAATATATGTCAGAAATACTAAAAAATTAAATTAAAAACTATTTTAAGTCTTTGATAAACTATGATTATATTGTTTGGGCGCAGTTTTCTATTCGTATAACCTTGCAGTTGCTTGCAGAACGGAGAAATCAGACTTAAGGTCCCTCGAGTTCTCAGATTTAGAATTCGGATTAACATTATGTGAACTGAAACTGATTGCATTTCTTTTGTTTATAATGCAACTGATCGGTCTGCTATATAAGCTAGCACAACAATAGTTGGCATATCTGCAAGGCTATATAAACTACGGCACGCCGAAGTTATCATCTTTCTATCTGTGCTAAGATAATACCTTGATGAACTGGGATTACGAGATGTTTGTACTTTCAACTAAGCGATACGTAACTACTACTTATAGATCTATTTATATTACACTAATTGAATGCCTGGCCACTATTGAAATGAAATTTGTTTGAGCAATTGTTGAAAATTAAAAATCGCTTTCAATGCAATTAATTTACCAACAAATCCGCTAAATTGTTATTAAATTTGCATTAATATTTCTTTCATGATATAAATATATATATATTTTTTTAATTTATATATTTGTTTTTCTGCTAAAGGAAGATTAAAAAGAAGGATTATAAATTGGCGTATTAACGTTTTTTGAATAATAATAAATACTAGCGAGAGAGAGAGAGAGAGAGGGGGGGGGAGCAATAATACAACCAAATCGAAATTAATGAATGACATTAATAAATGCATTTGGCTTCAATTATTATTAAATGTACACTAAATTAAAACGCATTTGAAATACGTATTTAATTGAACACTTTCGCAGCTAGACTCGATGAGCTCGATGAGGAAATATATCTACGAGGATATTTAAAATAATTTAAATAATTTCTTGTGTGGCTGCTTTTGATATATCCAAATTCTCAATTATGAATTAATAAACATGTTTAAGCTACGCTAAAAATGATTCATAGATGATTACTAAAGTTGGCTATAAATATGTACTAGAATATAAGTCGTGTATGTGGGGTGGGACTAAGTAGTATAATGGGGTTTATAGTATATAGTACGATATACGATATACAAGAGTCTTTTATATAGTTTAACAACACTACAAACTAGGGTTTTGGCTAAGGTTTGGGCGTGGGCGGGCACAGGTTTTGGGGTAGGTTTTGATTGAATTCAAAAAGAAACGAAAATAAGAGTTGTGAGATTTATAAAAATAATTTGCCAATTTATTTTGGCCGCACACATTTTGTGTGGGTGTTACAGAAAGTTCACTCAGCATCGCGAATCAATATAAATTTGCAAGCAATTCCGAACGGATTCAACCGACTCTTTGGCAATCTGACAGCACAAATGTGCAAACTTTGTGAAATGGAAATGCAAAGGGGGTCGCAGCAGGCAGACAAAGGATAAAATAAAAAGGAAACAACCCAAACTGAGTTCGCAGCTCTGGCGAATAACTTAAGCTCCGGCGTGGGCATATTGACCTTTACAGGATGCGCGTGGGCAGCTCCGAGCTCTGAGGGATGTGTGAAATAATGCAAAGCAAAATTATTCTCGATTCTTCGTTTGGGTTTGTGTTTGTAAAGGAATTTTATATATTATAGTATTTGCAAATGACTTTGCAGTCTAGTGTAAAGTTGAATCGAAAGTTCGAACATATAAAATTCTAAATTTGAGTAGGAACTTGACTTGAAACGCATTTGCAGACTGCGAAAGGATGACTTTCCATTTGAAAATCAGGTGCAAAAGTTGCCTGTTGCCACTTTGCAAATCCTTTTGAAGAGTTTGCAATAAAAAAGTCAACATAAAATATAAAAAAAAAAATCTTATAATAAAATTCGAAACATATTCTTAAATAAACTTAAAAACAAAAGCAATTTGAAGCACAGTGTAAACGAATAATAATGTTGGGTTAGTTGGATATTGTTAAATGGGTTTTAGTTCAGGGTTAGATACGGATTAGGGGGTTGGTGTCCCGGTCTAGGGGGTGGTTGGTGGTGGGTGGGTCGGATCGGGATAGGATAGTTTGCGGTGTGAGGGGTGAGTATTACTTGCATGCAAACAAACGTACAATGGCCGGCCTATGAAGCACCCAGATACCCACTTTGGCCATCTGAGCTTGCACGCCCTTCGCCTGCAGTCCCTTGACGGCGCCCTCAGCGTAGGCTGGCTGCTCGAAGTCGACGAAGCCGTAACCTGTAAGAAACATATTTTGTTTTTGTTTTGTTTTTGTTTTTCGTTTTGGTTTTGGTTTTGGTTTCGGTTTTTGTTCGTTTTGTTGCGTGAGTGTTTTTTGTTTTACAGGGGGGCGGAGGTGGAATTTTTTTAATTGCATGTTGAAATACATATATAAATATATATATAATTGTTTAAATAGTTTAAATATTATTAGATTTTTGTTTGCACACATTTTAGAAAATTTGTTTTTTTTTTTAATTCAAATATTTTTGCACGTGCAAAATAAGTTTAAAGAATGGAAAAACAATCAAAACAAAAACAAAATATATTCGAAAAGAATTTCGAAATAGATAAAAGAGAGATTGAGAGAAAGGTGGGAAGAGAGAGAGAAAATGGTAAAAATAAATTAATAATTTCTTGGCACATTATTTTGCTGTAACTTAAAGAGAGCAACAGGAAGTGTTACGTAAATAAATAAATAATATTATAAACTATAATAATTTGTATGCATATCAAAAGGGGATACAAAAATAAATAGAATTACAGAACAGATAAAGCCTTTCACATAAGACACACACACAATTTGTACAGCTCGTTATTTGTGGCACATTTTATATATATATTTATAAGAGCGGGTATTATCAATATAATTATCATTAGCAGTAATAATAATAGTAGTTATAGTTAATATATTTGGGATTAGAGTGCAGTAGTAGATAGGTGAATGCATGAATGATTCGATTGCGAAATGAGAAATATACGAAATTATAAACTCAAAAATCAAGAACTAATCAAATGAAAGCCAAAGAAGTTTAAACATACAACAAAAAATCGATAATTTTTTAGCTGCCAATCGATAATTTTGTCCTTTATCAATAAAAAAAAAAAAAAACATCAAAGTACCAGACACAAATAACGAGAACGAGCAATAAGATTTAAGCAAAATACTTCAGAAAACTATAAACAAATTAAATATGCCGAGTACTCAAGGGTTTTTTAACTTAACAAATATTTAATTATATTTTTTAAATATTTCTTCAACTTTATAGTTACTTTAATGAGCTCTATTTGCCAAATTTTACATTATTTGCAAAGCAAATATTTGATATATTATTATTTAAATCAGATTTCTAATATTTTTGGCAATAAGATGAACTCCTTGCGACCTTTGAGTACTGCGCATATTTGAAAACTTATAAAAGTACAAAAAATACGTACAAAAGAGAAAAGAAAACTTTGTAAGAAATCATTGATTAATTTGAATTTTGTTGTATTTGTATTCTTTTCTTTTTTTTTTTTTTTTTTTTGTTTTTGATTACATAACACATACTAATAATACATATACGAAAAACACACATAAATAAAATAATGATGAGAATGGTGAAGAAAAAAATACCTTTACATTTGTTTGTTGTTTTATCTAAAATAGCCTTGGTTGATATTATTGTTCCGTATCTGTAAGGGAGAGAAATAGAGTGTAGAAAAGGTAAAACAGTGAATTAGTGAGCGCAAAAAACATGCGTAAATCAGACGTAAAAATATACTACACGACTTTTGCATGTCCGCGGCGTGTGTGTGCGCGTGTGTGTGTGTCCGAGTTAACAGTTGTTTACATAATATTTAATTTCTGTCCTGCTGTTTGATTGTCATAAGCGGTGTGCGTGTAAGCCTTTAACTGGCCTGTTTTTCTATCTCTTTTGTTTTTGATGTTGGTTTTGTCTAAACGTCACGACAAAAAGATATAATAATAATAATTTTGGTTTCTAGGATACAATATATATATGTGTATATATATGTGGGCGGCAATTAAATAGTCATTAAAATGCAATATTTATGGCGCACGCTCAAAAGTAGGCAACGAATTATATTCGTGGCGCTGGAAATTGCTTATTTGTGCTTGGACCAGACGAGTCCTGTCAGGCAAATTAAATCGATATCAGCATAGTTACAGACATCAATAGGACACACACACACAGGCCGCACGCCCACATCTTTAGTTATAAGAATAAGCGCTTATATGTAGTTATAATAACATTAGAGTTTGCCCAGCGAATAAGCCGCTTATTTTGATTGCCTCGCAGTCAAGCAGCTGCAGCAGCAGCAGCAGAAAGAGAAAAAAACATAATAAAGGGTGGGCTTAGACGCACAATCCTGCCCAACCCAAGCCTTGCTACGCTAAAAAAAAGAGCAGCAGCAAATTAACCTTCAATTTAATTACTTGACTTATTAGGCAGCGAGCGGCCCCTTTCAGTTAAGACTGGACTCGTGTAAGCTCTCTAGCTGCCCCGCAGGACTTGACTTAGGCGCCGCCTGCCCCGTGGCTTTTTCATTATATTTTTATGTGCCTGGCATCTCTCTCTCTATATATATTTTTATGCATATTTTGTTGCTGGCCTAAATAAAGTGCGCAACGTTGCGTATGCGTAATATATAAGCCATAATGATTACCAAATGGTTGTAGTTGAAGTTTTAGTATTTGTTTTTATATATATTTTCTCGTGACCATTGATGAAGCGTGCGCTCTAATTAGTGGATTTTGTTTAGTTTTGCTTAAACCCGTTTCCTGCGAAGTAGAACGGGGCATACAAATATATATATTTGTTGGGGGTTGCTTGCCTCCCCCTGCCCCTGCCCCCTGACCGGATGGCGGGCGAGTGCTTGGGGCGCTGGTGTATTGAGTTGTATGTGGCCTTTGTAGAAATTCAACGAAGCGGAATGAGCTGAGGCTTAGCTGCTCATTAGCAGGCAGATCGGGAATGGAATGGGGCACAAATTGAATTTTAGCTTTGGGCCATGCTTGCAACAAATTTTGATACATTGGCCATAAGGCTAAGGGTTCGCACCACCCCAAAACATTTGGGCGGGCATAGTTCCAATAGATATACATTGAACAATTTAAATGCCAATCGATAAGCCGCAATTCTATTTAAATGTACACATTTTTCATGCAAACCGGGCTGGCATTATTAATATTTAAGCAGAATAGCAGATATGCCTATAAAGGATTGTTATTTGATTTACTGAGAAGGCACATCAATTAGTTAATGAAATAAATATTGAATTTATGTTCGTTTAATTTTATTGAAATCCCAATTTAAACTTTATTTGGACTTCTATATACAAAACTCAAGAGTTTCTCATGGCTTTATTTTATGGCTATCTTTTTGTCTATTCATGAAATTTGTAATAAGATATTAAGTACCCACATCCTTATGTAGTATGTATATATATATAGTTGTAATTGAATAGATGATACTCACTGTGCACACATATTGATCAGATCCTTATCGGTTGTGCCTTGCTGCAGTCCGCGTATATAGAGATTTGTCTTTGACAACTGCTCGCCGCCTTGTTGATTTTGATTCTGTGCCGTGCCGTTGGGACCCATTGTGGTGTTTGTGTTTGTCGTGTTGCTCAGACTGGTGCTCAGTGTGCCGCTCTGGGAGCCCGTGTTCGATGAGCTGCTCGAGTTCGTGTTGCTCGGTGAGGCTGCAGTCGGTACACGCTGGCCGTACTGGAGTTCAAAGAAAGAGATAATAGAATAAAGTATAAGTGAGAGCGAGCGAGAGAGATGGAGCGCATTGTTGTTAGATTGACAACAAACTGTCCACAATATGCACACGCAAATATTCAATGCTTTCCCGATTATATTAAGCGATATTTTCAATGTATGTTCCACAGCTTTGTGTCTCTCTGTCAGCATTTATATGTGTGTGTAGTTGTGCGCGTGTGTGTGCATGTGATAAAGTATTTTTATTGAAATTCCAATCAGGCATACGAAGTTATTGAATGGCTGAGAGCTCAACTCAATGCCATACACACATAAGCCCACACATATATACACAATGCACAAAGCATATGCCATATGGATGTGCATATGCATGTATGGGTAGTCGAAGTATAGTTGGCAAAGGATACACAGAAGGATATGCAGCGAAAGGCATGTGGACCAAAGCTGTGTTGATGGCGTTTTTCACTTAAAATGCCACAAAACAGTGCAAACGCTTCTGAGAGCGTGTCTCTGTGTGCGTGCGCGCATGTGTGTGTGTGTGTGTTTGCATATAGCACAGCACTGCAGGATATTTGGCAGCATTGCAAGGCAAGCGTTGAAAATCCATAAAATTTGTATGCAACATACAGTAGCACACACACATCGACACGCACACACACACACAACTGGCTCTTGATACACTTATATTTTGTAGTTTTTTATTGTTTGGAAATTTGCCAAAAATAAAAGGCTAACTGTATTATTTTAGCAAAAAGAACAACCAAAATCTGCAACAGTAAGGATTAAAAAATATATGCCTTATAAAAATGAAGTGCAAATAAGTGCCGCCTGCGACGCCCCTTCCTTAAAGCGATTGCAATTTTCTAATTGTTTTCGTTATCGATTTTGTGCCTCCAGTTGCGATTGCAACACGAACCTTATCTTGTCGTGTCTAGTGTCATGTTAGCTGCCACATTTTGTGGCATTCAATTCGGCTCGCAGCTGTTGCAGCTGCGGCCACGGCGATAAGCGTTACAATTAAAAACCGCAACACAAAAAAAACAACAGGGGGAATACAATTTATTATATTTAATATTTTAGGAACCAACCGCAAAATATTTAAATTAAATTAATATCATGCTTTTTTTGTATTATTTATATTTTATTACGAATTTTAATTCGTATCAACAATTTTGAATATGTTGCTTTACAATTTTTTCTTATATACTATAGAGTGTAGCATGGCAACGCCCTTAGTAATACGGGGAAATTTTATGTACCAGGCCATATGGCATATATGAGTATGCAGAAATTCTCAAGAGAAGTCCCAAATTGTATTTGAGTATCTCTCTCTAGCTCTCCTTACGCAAACCGTCAGAAAAGTTAAGACTTGACTTTATGAGAAGCGCATAGAAAGGCTATTCGGTACAGAAAGTATTAAGCTAGTGAAAGACGTGCCAGCAGAAGCTAGGAGAGTAAGACAGTAAAAGTTAGCAGTTAAGCATAAAAGGGAGGGAGCATCTCAGCCTGTATAGTCTTGCTTAGCTTTTAAGCATGTGTGAAAAGTTTGATTGACAGTCGAGTTGTTGTTGTAATTGCTGATGCTGCGTGATTTTGTTGCGATTTGTGTGATTGTCAAACAGAGATGGCGAACAGCTGAAATTTGCTTTATCAATAAAGTACAAAAGGGGCGTAGCAGCGAGGGGCTGCCAATGGGGTTATATATATGGTAAGAAGGCAACGCCTACACGCTTCACATAATTTCCTCTTTTATTTATTTTACTTCTTCTTAGACAATTTCCCCCAGCATGTGATGAGGAGCATTGAAGCGCGAATGTAACAGAGCAAATATTGTGAATGCTGATAAAATATTTGATACAAGAAGCACAAGGCAGGGCAGAGTTGTGTGTGAGAGAGAGAGAGAGAGAGACAGAGAAAGAGAGAAAGAGAGAGAGAGAGAGAGAGAGAGAGAGAGAGAGAGAGAGAGAGAGAGAGAGATGCAAAGAACTGGAGACGAGACGAGTTCAAGTGCGAGTTCATTTCTTTTGCACAGTTTTGTTATCTTTTCTGCCAGCGTAAGTACTTGTAATACATATACACAACACACACACACACATCCACAGTTTGTGTGAACACTAGAAGAGCTCGGGCTCACAAACTTCTCGCAATTGTGTATAAAACAATTTTCGGGCCTTGTCGTTTGCCATGTTCTCGCTGTCTCGTAATTAAATAATAAATTAAACTGAAAAATCGTATATGCTGGGGCTCAAGCATGATGACTATTTGCATGTATGTATATATACAAACAAATGTATATATGTGTGTGTGTGTGGCCTGACACATTCATACGCCCCGTATGCCAATGAACTGAACGCTGTTTTTTCTGCCGTCTGATAATGAAATTATATCGTTCGCATTATTTAAAGCGCACAGCAACAAGCGCGAATGGCATAAACTAAACACACACTAACGTAAACACACACACACACACACACACACACACACAAACACACTCACATACATATACACACCATTCCATATGCATGTTTGCCTATGTATGTCATTCCAAAAATGGGCGAGCGTCGTGTTGGCTGCCGTTTTATAAAATACAAAAAGTTTCTTCATTTCTTTTTTGTTATTTGCAAAATTGCGTCATTTGCAAAATATTTCACGCCGCAGCAGCAAAAACGACAATAAAGAAATAACAACAACAACGCATCAAACTCTACTCTCTTTTTTTGTAAGCTGTTTTGTTAACTATCTTTGGCTTCCTAACGCGGCTCATTCTCCGCCCCCCTCTTCCGCTCTTGCGTTTCCCGTGGTGCGTGGCGAACACGTGTGCTGACGACTTTAACTTAATTTTTCACAGTTTATTACACTCTTACTTCTCCATTTCTGCTTCTTGTTTAAGCTCATATTTGGTTTAATTTATAAAGTTTTAGTTACCATTAACCTTTCGCTATTATTTATGTGGCTTTCATTTGACGACTTTTGAGTATTAGAAAGGGAGATAGACAGAGAGGCAGAGTGGGGGACAGAGACAAAAGCCAGCAATGATGATAAAACTACAATTTGATGTTATGAGCTAAACATTTTGATTGCCTCCATCCAAATAACAATGTTAATAATCACGTTAATAATGACAATAATGATTATGCTGGTGATATGGCAAACGGATGTCAATCACGCAAGTGCAAACAGGCTAAGAGACTTTTTGCTCTACTAAAGGTAAAGCCAGTTGCTAAACATGTTTAACGAGTCACATATGTGCGATTTTTAGTGGTTGCTTCTGTTTAAACTTAAATGATGACTAAAGTCTGGTAAAGGAAGTTTAACAACGTTTGTTAACACTAATAACTCGCTTACTAGCACCAAAATAAATAATAACTTCTTAAAGAGTTAGCTATGCGATTTTAGCAAATTCTTTAAATATTTGCTATTGTTTATATTATGTATATAAATTAAATGCATTATTTGTCATGCCAGATTCCATTAGAGACATACATTTAACAGTGAATTTTTATAATTTACCAACACTCTGGCAATCCAATAATGTTCTTAATGGTATTTCCTAACACTAACGCTTTTCAGCAACATTAATCTCATTTACTAACACCAAGCTTTACATTTCCTTAGTTTTACTTTCTTTGATTAACTTAAAAGTATTTTCACTGACGTTGCTTATATTATTGGACATAAGCATAACCTATTTTTATTTAGTTTCGTTTCCAACACTTTTAGACTTTGACTTTACATTTAGTTTAGCTTTATTTCTAGCCACCTGGCATCAATCTTTAATGCAGCTTGCACAAGTCAAATGTACCATTCCATTAAGATTAAAACCAGTGCCCATTTTTTTCTCCCCCTCTATTTTTTTTTTTGCGTGTCCAGTCTTTGGCAGAAATGGAACCCGTTTCGAGTCACGTGCCAAAAGTGCCTCCAGTAAGCAACCCAAAACATCAAATACAGAGCATAACACCACACAGAGCAAATACAAATGGACTTATTTGTGATTTATGATGTCGCCGACATGAGCGCCATATAATTCATTTAAGCAGCGCCCGTTGATGTCTTCCCTACTCCTGCCCCCCTCCTTCTCTCAGCTCTTTCTCTAAAGAAGCTCTTTCATTCTGTCTCTCGCTCTCTTGATGTCTTTGCTAATAAATCAAAGGGGCAGTCGCATTGCACTTGTGCCAAAAATATATATACCATAACCATAAATCCACTCAATCACGATTAGCGACAGTTATTATTTGTCCCGCTGTCAACCCGTTGCCGAGCTGTGTCTTAAAGTTGAGATACAGCTGAGGCAAATATATATTTAAACATGGTTTGGCAATTGTTAAGACTTGGTTGCTGTTGACTTTTGGGGCTAGGCAAATCTCTTGGTGACTGCCAAAGTCATCAAATCAAGAAGCAGTCAGCTAAATCCGGCACGATTCGTCTTTTCGACTGATTGCGATTCTTGAGGGTGAGATATGACAGGGAGGGAGGGGGGGAGGGGAAAACACTGTGGTTCGGAGGTGTGGGCGTCGCTCTGTGTGTGCATAAAAAATGCCGCTCACGTGACTTCTATAAATTAAATGCGTATGTGAAGGGTAGAAACTGGTATCTGGTACGGTACAGCTGATAGATGGGCCATGCAGGAAGGAAACCCTGGCAGTCAGAGCTGAGAGATACAGAGACAGGAACGAGCCCTCTAGACCCCGGCACGGGCTAGTCCTGCCTCAGCGATACCAGAATTTGCCATTGGCGAAACGCATAATTGACGCAAGTCATGTGCAAAGGACGGGCTGCGTGTGGTGGGGGGAGGCAAAGGAAACTCGCCTGGCAAATAATTCAAATGCCTGCCGTGGAACGCGAATTTCGGATTATCAGCCCATGACGCGGCAGGTGGCAACTGAACCGAGGGCATGCAGCGGGCACAGGCGCTGTAATTTTTCAAATTCTGCTCAACATAATCCGCATAAACGAATTCAACTCTCGAATCTGGCATGTCAGCAATCGATAAAAGTAAAACCGTAAGCGTAGGCTCTCATTAATATTAAAAAAGTTACTCAAAAAGTCCATACATCTAAAATTTAGGCTACCACTTTCCCCCTCTCTCTATATATATGTATAAATCAAATGCCATTTGTTGTTGAAATTCCTTAAGGGTCAAGCTCATTAGGGTTATTCCGATGCATTATCCAAATGAACCCAGAACGGCAGAGTTCAAGGCGAGTTTCACTTGTTTCATAAACAAAAACAAATAACACAAAATGATATTCTACAGATATAGCTACTATATATTTTTAGCCCGAACAAAGAAGAGTTCATTGCACTTGACCTTGAATTGGTTGTTCTTCTGGCACTTGTGGTATTTATCTTTATTACTCTCGAAAGGGTATTCTATATGGATTGCATATAGAAGGAATGTGCATAAACAGAACTCGATGAACTTCCACTTGTGACTAAGTTTTGAGAAGGTTCAGTTAATGCCAGACAAAATGTACCTTATCTGATTTGATACGAGCAGAGTATTTAAAATTCGGGGCGTTTCTTGCATGTTTTATTTTTATACTTTTGGCAATTCGCACAATGATTGATAAGCATTTTATCTTTTTTGGTGGGTTTTGTAAATCTGATTGCTTATCGTTTGGGGTTCAATGGAATTGCGAGTGCTTTTCTGGGAACACAAAAAAAAAAGGAAACTATTTAATGCCTCATAAATGAAGCTTCTAGACTGTGGACTTTCCAAGCAGCATTTTGCTGCGAGGCAATACTTACAATAGATGCGTTTTTTCAATAAACTCAATTATCTCACCAACATACGTATTTAGTTATAAGGCTTACCTGCAAAGATACAATGAAAACGAAGCAAATATTAGAAAATGTGTCAATTAATTGTCGTAAAAAGAATTATTTAACAATATTTATGGGCATTTTTAAGCGAAAGACAAACAAATAATTCAATTTTATGTATATTATATAACTTAATAAATTGTATACATTTTTTTAAACATTGCACGCGCTGCTTTCACTTTAAAGAACATATTTTTCGGCGCTTTTTGTTCTCTTAAAGTATTACTTTTTATTTTTAGTTTTAATTGTGCCAAATTTCAAATATTTATACAGACAACGCACACATTTTGGCTATTTATAGCGCAATTGTGCGGAAAAAATGCTATAAAAGCAAACGCAGCTATTTTAAATGGCGCATAAATATTATTAAAATTACTTTTGGCTAGTGCATAAATTCTTTTGAGTGCAATTAATTTTGTATAAATTGTTTTTTTTTTTTGTAGCCTCGGCAGTGATTTTATGTTGGCCCTTTGTTAGTTACAGGTTAAACTTAAACAAATTTATTTACTATATTATTTCTGCATAATTTAACATTTTCAGCTTTTGTTCATATTTTTTACTGTACATTTTCCATTTTGTGCAAAATATGCAAGTTTGTTTTATTCCCCTGACACAAATACTTTTGCTTTCTTTATTATTAAATTCTGTTGTTGTTTATTTTTGCGTTGAAATAATAAATGCGCATAAACAAAGCAAAAGTAATAATAATATTTATATGCAAATATAAATAACAATAGCAATGCCAAAGGCAGAATTTTCATTTAGGCCGCAAAAAAAAAATAAGGTCTAAAAGTGTGAGCTGCCTACTAATCCCTGACACTTGCCCATAACCCTGCCACGCCCTTTGGGCCAACAACAACAGCAACAACGACAACAATTTGCATAATTTACGAGCCGCATATACAAAATTGTTGTGCCAAATCATAAGCAATTTAAGCATTGCTTGGGTAGGAGAGAAAAAAGAGAGGAAATGCAGGAAAACTTGGCATAAATAAAAAGCTAACGCGCAGATCTTCAATCAAGAGAAAAAGGTTTTTGAAGCTGATTGGGTCTTGGGCTTAGGATTCTGTTTGTTTTCGAACGGGGTTTCTGTTGATTTCTTCTTATTTTAGAATTTTATGATTCACAGAGGGTTTTTTTTTTGCCAGCTTTAAAATAATCTTTACATTCCTAAAGTGCTTAAGCTTAACACAATGCACTCGCAGTTTTCATATGCTTAAAGTGGGGGAACTCGTTCAACTAAATTATCATCATAATAATCTTAAAGAATGTCACAATCATAAAAGCCCCATTGTTGGTCGCATTTATAGGAAACCACATGCCAGACTTGCCCTCCCGCAAGTTGAATAAACGCAACGCAGACGGCGAAAGAATCTGTCAGATAGAAAAGCAATGTCTGCGACTGGTTAAAGATGATGATGATGATGATGATGGGCGGGAGGAGCGCCAGGAGGGAAGGGTAAAGTAACCCGAGCATTTAAAAAGATGTAAAAGCGACAGCAGTTGAAATTTCATGCCAAATGCAGATACAGATACATTTTACAGATACGAACGGAAGCAGCGGCTGCAGCTCAAAGTACTTGAACTTGTCGTGATACGCGAATATGTGGGATGTATAAATACAAATACGGGGCAAGAGGGAGGAGTGGGAGGAGTGGGAGGGGTGGGGGGGTCGGGGTAGTAGCCACTTGGCGTCTGTCGCAACAATAAATGCAATAATTTTTATTGAATTAAAGACGATAACTCAATTGAGTGGGCGACTGGCTCAACTTGACTGCCAGAGACTAAACAGAGGGAGACAAAGCGAGACAGAAGAGAGGGGCAGAGAAAGAGAGAGAACCGCAGAGAAAAACACTCAGATAAATGAACGATGAGTCAAGAATGCACAAAGAAAATGGGCAAAACGAACAGATATTGAACCCAAAGGGGGAAACTTTCATTTGCCCTCCCTCAAGGATCGAAAGGGGGGCAGGACACAGCCAGGTTGACTGACACCGGTTCTCAGGGGAGCTATTTGTGCAGCGCTTCACTGCAAATGAACCATAAATAAATGATATTATAAGCCATGAAATTGTTAAATATAACTGAGGAGCACGGTTATCGTGAACGTAACGCTTAAACGTTTAGCTACTGAAATTGCGCTATTTTTCATTGCTAAACACTTTTTATCAGTGATTTGTAAAGATAGCCACAACCACGATAAGCATCGAGTGAGAGGGGAAGCGAGTGCGAAGGCCATTCATAGTTAATTGAAACACTAAAAACATTTTAGCACGATTAGTTGAAAGTTTAAAAATGTTGAATTGGTTCAAGAGTGGGCCCAAAATGGAACCGATTCCAACTACTACTAAATGCAAGCCCCTCTCACCTGCCTTACGAGAGCAGCTGTTACGCATGTTTCTCTTGTGTGTGGCAATAATAAATTCTTTGATTATATTAAGTATGCATGAGTGTGCATATTGAAGAAGAGGCAGCAGAAGCAAAAGCTGGCAGCAACGACAACAAATGGCTGGCAAATGCACGTAAATAAGATTTTAATTGAAGCTTTTAGCAGGAAATGGAATATTAATAGAAAATTCTGTTGAGAGCCTCCGGACGAGCTGACAATGTCCTGCCTCGAGTTGTAACCGGGACACAGTCCTGGCCTCAATTGCAGCAGGCGGACAGGGGTGTGAGGGGGGCAGCTGTTAACTGGAATTGTCGAGTTAGCAACTAACGGTACGAGTCGCTTACCGTTAAGGTCAAAAGCCGACTGCGACTGCGACTGGCATTTGCAATTTCTTTCTATTTTTTTCATGCTTCTTCCATCTGCTTAATACCCAGTGGATGAGTCGGATTAATTAGCTAAAAAGGTGGTTGCACTGCAGAGAGGGGCAAAGAGGGGGCAGAGTGTCTTCTTATTAGATACCTTGGGCTATGGGGTAACGGTATAAATCCCTGTCTCTGATCGCCGCCATAATTGAGCCTGTCCAATTAACAAGTCGTTGCTGCTGCTGTTCGCCCCATAAAAGGTTAAGCGAATGATTGGCAGCCAATTAGCAAAATGTACGAGTGTGTGTGTGGATGGGTGGGGGAGAAGTTGGAGAAACCAATACATATTAGTTTTTAAAAGAGCAAAGGTAACGATGTTCTAATTAGCCAAGGTATAATAAACGCAAGCAATATGATAATTCGATTTCAATTCCAATCAAAACGGAAAACTGAATTAAAACAGTTTACAGTTTACTTAAAAAGGCATAAAGTTAATCTAAATCAAGGTGTGTCAAGCGATAAAATCCAAATAATTGAATAATGTTAATAACAAGGAATATTCAAGATTATTTAGTTTAGTTAAAGCATTTGCAAGAGATATCTTTAGTTTCTATATCCTCCGCCGAACAAATATGCCTTGTCTTAAGGTAAATAATGTACCATATCCAAAAAGAATCCATTAATTGACTTCAATAGAAACTTTCGAGGGAAAACAAACCTTGTTTTTCAAGTTATTCTAACCAAACACATCAATTACGAGGCACTCTCTGACGCAAACACATGAGCAACAGCTATTAGAATCGGAAATATATATCCCCTTTGCAGCTCCCAAAGGAATCGCGTTTCTCGAACACAATATTGCAAATCAATCTTTGGTTAACTACGCTAATTAAAAATTTCACAATATCCATTCCTAATTACAAACAATATAAGTGCAATTGTTAATCGCCGCTGGTCTTTAAGTTAAAGTGCAAACTACGCGATGCCAGTCAAAAGGTAATCTATCCATCTAATTCGTTATAATTGCCCCACCTCCACGCCCATAGAACTCATCCCAAAAAGCAATAAACGACTGGCGCACAAAACACGATTCGCCATATACACGATTTGCAATATATATATATATATATACCTTTTCGTTACGCTCTGACCCACACAATGATGATGTATGTATTGGTGCTGGGGGTAGTTGCTTGTGATAGTGTGTGTGTGTGTGTGAGCTGGAGGTGAGGCATATGGCAAAAATATACGAACATAAATACAGATATATTTATATGATGATAATATATGGCGCGTGATATTTAACATCGCCGCCACATTAGCAATGACCACTAATCACGGCGGGAGAATTTCTGCAGTATGCGAATAATTTATGTGACAACGTGCAGAACTTCGAGAGACCAGAAACTCAGACAAATAGAGAAAGAGAGAGGGAGAGGGAGAGGGAGAAGGGGAGAGAGAGAGAGACAGTCAGAGAGCACAGCATAACAACTGAAAAGCAGTTGCGAATAAATCAAATAAAGCTGCAAAACGTGATCGGAAACCGAGTCAAGCTGGAAACTGTATGACAATCTGATTGGTGACTGGAACTCAGCGAAGGGGGGCGATGGTTGACAGGGGCAGGGGGGCAGGCGACGGTAGACCGTTAGTAGCTGGCAAATTGAAAACGTTGCTCAAGTGCCTCGCAACCAGTTTTGGCAATTAAAACCCAAAAATATTCCAATAATTTAATTGAGGTCCGAGCCGAAACAAATCTCTATCTATATACATATATAGTATGTATTATTCATATGCATACCTATATCTAAAACTGATGCGATGACAACTTTTTGCTGTCATCTGTGCTTTGGCAAATGCCTCATGCTCCTGCCTGCATGCCTCTCATTCACATGTTTGAATAATGAATGGATGCGAATGAATGACTCGTGAATGCGTGCAGAGCGGAAGTAACACTTAGCTCAAAAGCATGAGCGCACGAGGCACAGAGGGCGCGAGCTAAGGGCAGGGGTCAGGCGGGTGTGGGGGCGACGCGTGCTTTGCCAGGGCTTTGGGGCACTCAACACACACACACCAATACACACACACGCACACATACAATGGCTGCTTGGCAAAGTGACAAAGACAACACGTTTTTGTGCACAACAACAAAATCAGCGACAGCAACAACAACAACAACAACAGAAAAACCAACACGCACACAAAGTAACAGTAGCCTCTTAAATACAATATGCCCTCCCGCCTCCCCCTTCCAACCAACCAGCACTCTGCGCCCTTCTGGCATGCTGCTATGAAAATGCGGGTATTTAAATTTAATTTGCAAGCTGACAAAAAAGAAAGCAAACGCTTTTCTTGACACATACCATATGTGTATGTGCATGTGTATTGGTGTGTATGAGTATGTGTGTGTATGTGTGTGTGTGTGTGTGTGTGACAGGAAGTAGAACCACTAAACCACCCAATACCTCCCTTCGTGACCGCCCTCCCTCCCTCTCTAATTCCCTTCACTCTTAGCTAAGTTATTTGAAAGCAAGTCAAGTCAAGCACAAAACCAACCGAAATGCTGCTGGCGCTCTCAAAGTGGTTTTCTTGGCCAGCCGCAGCGCAGCGGGATACTAAAAGGGAACAGAGGGGGAGGGGCGGGGCGGGGCGGGTTGTTGTGGTGCGGTGCGGGTCGAGGCGGGTTTGCGCCTGACAGTGGGTGTGTGCTGTCGGGCAAAGTTACACACATTGAGAGCCATTGTATTAATACGTGTATGTATGAGTATTTAGAGTGTGTCAATGTCTAAAGTAGACGTCGATGTTGTTGTTGTTGTTTCTGTTGTTGGTCCTGTTGTTGTGCTGCTGAGTGCAACATTGGCATTAGTGGCACAACATTTGTCAGGTGGTTGCCCAAAGCTCTAAAAGCTTCGTACTTTAATTGAATTGTTACGAGTTAAGTGAACAGCCAGGGGTTGCTAAAGGGTCAAGCTAGACTAAGAGTGAGTGATAGAGAGAGGGAGGGAGGGAGAGAGGGCCGGGGTGCCAGGGTAAGCCAAGCGCCGTCAATTTGAGGCATTAGCCCAACCAAACAGACAAGTGAAAGCAGTAGAAAAGTTGGAAAGCGACACAAAAGGTTGTAAGAGTTCAAACAAAATGAGAAACATGAATGGAAAATCCAAAATACACAAAGTTCTAAGCTGAACTAATGCCCTGGAAAAGTGCTTAAATTGCAGATTTAAGCAGAACAAACACTGATATGCACTAAAAATGTATTATAGCCAATTTTGATATACATAGATATCTATATATACTTGAGCGATAAATGATGCTTCATTTTCAATTAATTTTTCCTATAGCAGCTACATATATGATGTAGGGATCGGATTTTAAAAGGCATTATATACAGTCGTTGGAAGCTTTCCTTTATGTTGACAGAGCATTTACAGATACCGTACATCCAGATGGAAGCGAGTGGGTGAAAGGAATATGAGTGAGCACACAGAAATAATTGGCAGAGTTTGGTTGAGATGTCTTAACAATGTCTTACATATATGATATACGTACGATCCGGCAGACTTAAGGATAACTTTTAAACCGAAAGATGAAACAGAGAGTGTAATGGATGGCTGATAGAATGCTATCAAAGCTAATTTTCGCCCACCTCACCCACAGCTCATCAACAATCAACGGGCCACAAAATGGATTTAACCACCTGGACATTTATCGGACAGCCACAAAGAGATCCCAATTTTAACTAAATAAAAGTAGTTTTTAAATCAATTTCATGTTAAAAATTAATTAAATTGTTAATCCAGCGACAATAATTACATAAACCCATATATAATCCGAAAAAAGTTCCCTTTTAAGAACATTATATATTTTTAACAATTAAAAACTTCTCATTGTATAACTATGCTTGCTGTTTGACATTTGTTGCATCTGTGCAATTCAATCAGTTGAAGTCACAAAAAAAAGCAAACTTCACACAACATGCAAAGCCATTAAAACAATTAGCCAAATGCACTGCAGGCCGCACGAGCTATTCAGCTATTCGGCTATTTGGCTATTTGGCTGTTCGGCTGTTCAGCTGGGAGCACATAAAACATATTCATAACGTGGCCGAGCAACTGGCAACTGCAACTGGCTAATATCCAAATGGACAGGCTCACGGCAACCGGCAACGTTAACAAATGGGTTAAAGGGGAAGCACACAAAATGTTTTTATCACTCATACGCTGCATGTGCCACGGCAACAAATGCGTCCCCAGAGCGAAGGGAAACACCAGAACGAACAGAGGAGCAGGCTGGAAGGGGAGGGGTGGGCAAACAAAACGCGTACGTTAATTACACTGCAGCAGCGACTGCAACAACTATTGAAGCCGCAAGTGTAATCTAAGCTAAATATGCTCGAGCGTGCGAGTGTGTGTGTGTGTGTGTTTGTGTGTAATTGAAAATGACTCATTCGAAAATAAAGCAAATGAAATTAAATGAAAACGCAAACACACACAGACAATCTCACTCACTCAAACACACACAACAAAAGTGACCTTACGCTTTTTTTTATGCATCTCCAAACACAAAGTTTCACAATCTTCTTGCGTTTTAATTTTATTAGATCTGCGTCAGAGCGGGCGGCATTTCGGCGTAGGGAGGGGCAGGTGCCGGTCAGCGCTAAGTGCACTAAAATAGAAATAGGTGCCATAAAAACCACCTGCAAACGCTGGCAAAAAGTAGACGCAGACAGCACAGAGTGAATCATAATGAAGCAAAGGTTGAAAGTTTCCAACCACACCGAAGTGGCAATACCCTACAATTCCACATGAGAGCAGCTTGGAAAGGAATCTGGTTAAAGTAACTTAAAAACTAGGCAAATATTGTTAAGTCTGTACACATAAAACTATTTCGCTGTTTAAACAATTTTGTTTATAGGTGAATGTGAATTCACATGAGTGGAAAATGGGTGAAAATGTACCAAAAGCTTGGCATTAGCAGCTAGCTGCTAAGTTCGCAGATTTATATGTAAGATTTGTGAGGTTCTTTATAAAATAAATAAGTGAGACGAAGTTAAGAGCTAGAATTCATTGTAAATCACAGACTACTTTAATAAATTAAAAAAGAAAAATCCAAGCGAAAACTAATTAAAAAAGAAAATCAAGACTAGTATTTCTATTATTTAAGCTTAATCTTTCCGACGTTAATCGTCAGCCCCACTTTTTATTTTAAAGTCCATATTTCTTTGCAATTGCGAATTCCCTCCGATCTGAGCTCTTCCAGCGAAACAAGCTCACACAATTGTGTCGCGAAAATTCCCCAAAATTGCTGACATCATCAAAATGACAACTTCTAATTGTAGCTAAATGAGAGCTGTCTATCTATCTTCTTCTTGTCTTTAGTGACTAATAATCGATAATCGATTATCGATAAGTCACATTGCAATGCCACACTGTTGAATCATCATCAAAAGCCAACCCGCACCGAGCTGAACTACTTCAACGGAAAGCGAAATTAAAACTCGATTCTATGACGCTTCGCTTGATCACTTGATCGCTCGATCAAAGATCGTATAACCGAGATGCCGGTGCCTGGCAGTCGGCGTCGGCGTCAGCGTCGACTCGATTCAGTTTCAATTCAGCGGATGACGAATGCCGAGAGTTATAAAAAGTTATAGAAAAACTAAGCGAAAACAAAAAATATAAAACAGTTGACATAATTTCTCTTGTTCTTGTTTTTGCTCAAAACTGATAAGAAAACGCTCTAGAAACACAGTCAACGCGTTGGGTTTTGTTTATGGAACCTGTGGAAATATTTTATCGTATACTTAGTATCTGCCCGGGCCTGTTTTTGTTGTTGTTGTTGTTGTTCTTGCTGTTGTTGTTAAATGAACGTGACGGGAGCTACAATTTGTGTGCTGATAAGAGTTGCCATTAGTATGGGTGTGTGTGTGTGTGTTAATGTTGTTTGAATTCTGGGAATTCACAGTTATTTAAAAGGCCTCTGGTTTTGTGTTTAGAGAATGCCAAGTGCAACTGCCATTGCGAAATCTTTACGACTATGTATATAGTATAAATATATATATATATATATATATATAGAAAATAGAACAAAGAAACTATCTGTCTAAGACTAGAACGTTGAAGTTTTTGAGTTTGTTCTAATTAACTAGAATTTCTCAAAATCTCATTAAGTTTCATTCACGTAATTCTTTATATTTTAAGTGTGATTCAATTGTCAACAATTTAAGGTGTGTTCTAAGATTCTATATAAAAAAGTGTAAAAAATAATAAGTTTTCTAGCATCTACTGGATCTTAATTCCAATCTCAAGAATTATTCATCTAGTATTACTTTATATAAAAGCAGTAACTTTTTCGGGCCTGAGCAAACACTTTCAGAGCTCCATTTCTGTTTTTATCATCATCAATTGTTGACGTAAATTTGATATTTTAGCTAATGTACCTTTTCAATTAGTCTAAAATATTGAGTTACCAAGTTGGGGTAGCTTATAAACTATGCACAAATGTTGACTGGAGTGAAGAATGTCTGGCCCGAGGTCATTTCTTGAATGAAAACAGCTTTGACAACGTTTTCAATAAAACTAATGAAAATTGTTTGTATGAACATACAAAAAGACAGACATTATGGCTTTCCTTTGTTAATATTTGTTTGGTTTTCTTTAAAAAATATATATTTTTTAAATTTGTTTTCTCATTTATGTGCGTCGTGTGTGATTTGAACATTTTGCAGCATTATTTTTGTTATGGCTGCGTTTTGCTGCGTTGTTTTTGTGTTGGATTTGCATTTTGAAGCACGTTCAAAATAACAAAACACAAAAAAACAACAACACAAATCGTTGACGCCAACAGCAACCCCCAGGGGGTGGAGGGGGGGAGGGGGGTGCGGAGCAACTTTGCTAACAAATTGCTGTGTTGTGCTCATATCCTGGCAAGTCCCGGAAGTTGACGACGCCGCGCGATAAGTGCAAGCGGCGAGAGGGGCAAAGAGGAAGTGGCTGTCAAAAAAAAATGAAAACAAATAAAAGAGGGAATATGTAAATCAAAAATTGCGAACAAACCATAAAAGCGCCGGCCAGGACATAAAACCTGAAAGCCAAAGATGAGCCAAGACGAAGAAGAAGAAGAAGAAGCAGCAGAAGCCGCCATGGACGTCAGCAGCTTTTTTTTTTTTTTGGTTATCTTCTCTCTCTTTTCATCACGATTGTTTTGCAAGTTTTATATTTTTACAACTTTTACTTTGTTACCGAAATAAAACAAAGGCGGTCGCCCTTAGGGGGTTGTTGTTGTTGTTGCTGGTATTTGCCCAGGCAGGTTAACGATGTCTGTTAGGTGAGACAAGTGCATCAGAGAGAGAGAGAGAGAAAGAGAGAGAGCGAGAGGGGGAGAGAGAGAGAGCGAGAGAGATACAAGGCGGCAGAGCAAGAAGGAGGGGAGGGAGAGGCAGGGCAATTGAGAGAGTCGCAGCAACAACTACAAAGTCGAGGAGGGTGCAATGACTGCAACTTTTCGTGTGTGTGTGTGTGTGTGTGTGTGTGTGTGTGTGTTTGTAGAGGAGAAAGTTTCGTTGAATGTGGCCCATACCCCAACCCCTCGAGCCATAACTCCAAAACCAACTGCATAGTCATTTTAGCGAGGGTTGCGAACAGAACAGACAAAGTATACAAAAGTGCTTAAAAAAAAAATAAGAGAAGCAGCAGAGAAGAGGAGGAAAAGAAGAGAAACGGCAGCGGGAGAGGGAGAAGTACGTGACACCGAAAATTCGCGTCAAATATGTACATTGCCCTCACAAAAGGGTTTAACCTTGGACTTCAGCAAAAAAAATGGGAGGAGGGTGCAGCTAATCAGTCGCCGGCTGTCACGCGGCTCGTCGGGGAGGGGGGGCAGCGGGTTCGGTTGCTGCACTCTTTCGTGCAAGGCACAAGCCATAACATGAGGCTGACTAACCAGCTCGTGATAAAGCCAAAAACGGAAACAGAATTCGCGAAAAAGAAAACATAACAAAAACCATTAAAAAATAAAAGCGACAAATTTGTTCTTAAGAAAATAAATATAAATAAATACATTATACATTGATTAAAACTGCAAATAAAGAAAAGCCTACTGTTGTTCTATTTGTGTGTGTATTGTAATAGTACTAACCTCCAAAGTGCTGAGCTGATTAACCCACTGGTATGCCTAGAAACAAATGCAAATCGTACAGACATATCAGACAAATGAGAGAGACAGAGACAGAGTTGTAGTTGAAGAAGAAGAAGAATAGCGCACCATTCAACACAATACATAAGAATTAAATAAATAACTATAATATATAGAAAATAAAAAAAAAAACAAAAACTAATTTGATTTACTTTAGTTAACAGTAGTTGGCATACGTGATAATCAAAAAGTTTGCTTATGTTTAAATACACTTTGAAAAGATAATAAAAAGAAATCAAGAACTGTTAGAGGGTTTGCCCAGTTCACACACACACACAAGCACAATTGGCAAAAAATCAGCTGATTTACCAACACTCAGCTCCAATTTTAAAGCTAAAAACAACCGCTATAAAATTTGCTGTTAAATTGCGAGCGTAAACGTGTATGTGTGTGCGGTGTGCATGCGAGTGAGAGTGTGTGTGTGGCTCTCACTGTTTGCAACTCTCTCCATCTCTCTATCGCTCGCCATGTCTCGTCTTATTCTTGACGCTTGGCATTTGAGCAGAAAGAAACAACTAAAAGCTGTTCAACTTTAATCGCACAAGAGTTTAATAAAAGCCGCTATGAAAATTCTGCACTCACACACATGCACGCACATAGACAAAAGCTGACGGCTGTGGCTCATTTAATTTTTCACACAAACAAGCAACAACAATAACAACAAAAGCAGGGTAATAAATTTTATTAAAACGAAATTCGGCAAAAATGTTTTGCTAGGCTGTTGTTATTGTTGTTTCGGCAGACATTGAACTTTATTATGGCCGCTTTTTTCAGCAAATTTCTGTGTGTGGGCGCAATACGACGCAAGAGCGTAGCGAAGAAACAAAATACAATAAAATAAAAATAAAAATACAAACACAGACAATTGAGAGCGACACACGCACGCACAGAGGACACAAGAACAATATACACATAAATAGTTGGGTTAGATTCTGTTATTAATTATTCCCATTTTTTTTTCGGGAAAGGGGAAAGAATAAAGAGTAGAATAGATTGAGAGCCTACTTAAAATGATGGCCTTTGGGCAATTGCTTTTATTTACTTTGTTTTGTATTTGACAGCTGCTGCGGCTGGAGAGCGACGACGCTGACGCTGGCGATTACGATGACGGCGGCGGCAACGACGACGTTGATGGCGTTTGCTTTTTGCCGCTGCTTCTTCACTTTTCTATTGCACACACACACGCGCGCAAATTCGCAAGAGCGTACGCACACAGCTGCACAAAGCTTTCTGCTGTTTACAAACTTTTGCGACGTTTTCAAGTGCGCCCCGAGACGTGAACGTAGACGGCGACGCTGGCAGCGACGTAAGCAGAGAGAGAGAGAGTGCGAGAGAGAGCGCGCGATTGCGTTGTCGGAGCGGCAGGCAACGTAAGCTTTAACTATTTTTCTTGACTTTGCTTCTTTTCCTTTATTTTGTTGTTGTTGTTTCTTTTTTGGTTTTTGATGTGTTTAAAAAATATGTATGTATTTTTTGCTTGCTTTTGCTCACTGCCTTTGCTGCGGCGGCTTTTTTCCTTTTTTATTTTTGCAAAAACGCTTTAATAACTTTCTATTGCTATTTTTATATTTCTTAATGCCGTTTCACAAACTAACATACGTACACATACATTTATATACAATGACAGACAGAGACGAACGCCGACGAAGGCAATGTAGAGGAAACAATGAAAAAACCGCACATACGATAATATTTCACTACCTTACTGTTATAATTTATAATTTTTGCAATGATTAATACAATAATTGTTGCTGCTCTCTTGCTGTTGACTTTATTGTAGTTTTAGCTGTTGTTGTTTTTGTTGTTGACGTTGAGGATGATGACGAGACGACGTCAGCTTTAAGTTAAGCACACGCAATATACACACATATACACATGCACATATAGAAAGAGAGACGAATAGAGACGAGAACTGTATGCACAAACACAGTTAGCTAGCTCTAGTTGTGTTGTTGTTGTTGCTGCTGCTGCTGTTGCTGTTGTCGTCGGCGCGTACACGTAGCAAAATTTTGCGAGCTTTGAACAAACAGAACGAACGAACAAACAGTGAGTGTCCAGCCCAGCTGATTTCAATTTTGTTTGAATTTCTTTGCTTTAAACCACGCGCACAACGAACTGGCCACGACAAAAATTAAAATGAAACTGAATGCAAAGACAGGCGACGACAAACACAATCCAGAAACCGGTGGAGAGCGGTCCATGCGCAGTGCTCAACCAAAAGAGAGCGCGAGAGTGTGACAGAGTGAGCGTGTGCGCGCGCCATCCAAGTGCGAGTGAGTGCGCCTCATATAAATGAATGGGCGGCTGTCTGGCAGCACTGACAGTAAGAGCGGAGCGGCTGAATAAAAAAAAAATGTAATAGAAAAGCGCCGGTATGCGGCGATGTCTCTGGCGCAAACGGAACTACATATACTGGCAGCGTTGCTGTTCACTGTGCGAGGCGCTCTCTCTAACCCCCGCTTGTAACAACAAACTCTGTTACCGGAAAAAAGCAATTGTGGCGGGGGTGTTTTTATGCCCTTTTCGTAGAGCCGAGAGCGCCAACAAAAGCAAGAGAGTGAGAGAGTGTGAAAGTGTGAGGGAGCTGCGTTGACGTCAACGACGCCGTCGTCGTCGTCTGACTCAACCGCAGCGCCACCACCCAAATTCGCACAGTGGAGCAGAAGTCGAGCATATTGGGGCAATTATTACTTCATTCATCAATTTTGTTTAGCCGTTCGCTTTTGGCACATTTCGTTTGCCGTTCGCGTGTAAAACGACGTTAATTGCCACTGGCGTCGCCGCTGGCGCTGGCGTCATTTCTGTCATGATTTCAAACGAGCGGCGCCGCTGCAGCCAACTACTCGTGCTCGCCAAAAAACTCAAAACAAGTGGTTTTTTGGCATTTGGCGAACGCGTGAGAAACAAATTTGAACACTCGGCCGCCCAGCAGCAATTGGCAACTGCAGCAGAGACGCCAACGCCGACGTCGCTGTCGCTGTTGACGTTAACATCTCATGCGCTCATTTACCCTGTAAGTGTTTTCGCATCAGCTGGCGGCTTGGCGCTACGTTTAACGTCGGCGTCGCTGCTGGCGTTGGCTTTGCTGTCTTTTCGGGACTTGACCGTTTTCTATGATGGTTTTTTTTTCTTTTTTTCTTTTTGCCAATTTTCAAGTGAATGTTTGTATTTTTCTTTTGGCCGCCCGTTTGACTTTTTGTATGTTTACAGCTCGTAAACATAAATCATATAATATATAATGCGTTATTTCTCTTGTCTGTAGACGATAGACACGAATAATAGTTGCAGTCGCCGACAAAAACCTGGCGACGTCTCCGCCTTTGGCTAGGTTCAATCATCGCGATCATTAAACGGAATTTATTATTGTGGCCAAAACTGCAAATTGGCCATAAAGATAGGCCAACAAATGTTGGCAGTGGGCAAATGTCGAATGGAATTGCAGCATTTGACAGTTGATTTGCCACCTGCCTCTACTAACTGTTATACTGTCATATGCTTCTACTGACTGTTATACTGTCATATGCCACGTAATATAGGTGAGAGCTTACGTTACGATATCTATCGAAGCCTCGTCAACTATCGCTTTGTTTTAGTATTTTTTGTCAGTATTATTTGTTTTTTTTTTTTTTTTGTATGAACTCTTTAAACAACTTTTTGTATTTATTTTATAAATGTCAAGACCCTTTTTCAATAGAAAACCAACAAGCACGTCACGATTCGTGCGAATTTCAGCGGATCAGTCGTAAACCTGTTTCTATTAGAAATTCCCATAGCTCAAAAGCGACACATTAGCTTTCAGATTGTTTACCTGAGTTTTAAGTGATTGATGTTTACTATAAATAGACAATAACACTGTATTTTAAGCCAAAATCGGGGAGTTGCCAACAGCCAAGCAATTGAATAATTGCACGAAAATACAAATAAAATTGATTCCGTTTAGTTTTGTGGATTCCCCCTAAAAACGGAATACATATAACTCTTCTAATGTGTTATACTTCTTTAGTCAACGGTAAAAAGTCATCGCAGCAACAACAACAAGGCCCTTGTTATCAGTGATAACAGCTTCGGGGTGCACGCAAAATGGAAAAACTGGAAAACTGCAAAGCAAATCAGGAAAATTTGATAAAGATAAAGTAATGCAAATACAAATGATATACAAATAATATAAAAAAAGGGACAAACAAAAGCAATTTCCAATGGTAAATAACAAGTTTATAAGGCTTGCGTTTTGAGCGCGTTAGCCGAAGCGAAAAACATAAGAGAAGAGCAAAAAAAAATATCAGTTGATAAAAAGACAGCAACAACAACAAGAACTACAGCGGATGACAAATTCTATACGCAAAGCCAGCAAGAAAATCGCCTAGTGAAGGCCCGAGCGGAAGGGAGGGGGGGGGGGAACTAGCAACAGCAAAGCAAAAGCAACGATAATAGCAAAACAAACGACCGACTGACAGCAGACGAGGGAGAGGGCGCGGCAAGCGGAACTTTCAATTGAAAACGAATGCGTATAAATGCGCCCATATGGAAAATACAAGCCAAGGGATGAGGCCATGTGCCTGTGTGCTTGTGCGTCTGTATGTGTGTGTGTGTGTGTGATGGTATAGGGGTTGGGGGGAGGGCTGCACGCAGAAAATTGCGACGTCGCGCCGCCGCCTACGTCACGTTGCTTATCGGCCGCCTTTCGTATGCAATTTTTATGCTGGTGCTGGTGTTGGTGCGACGCCAGCGTCGCAGTTAGCGTTTGTTCTCAGGGTGTAAATGCGTTAAAATAATCAGCGAGGCGCGCTGCCGACGCAGCTGTGCCACCCCCGTCTCTGGGTTTTGACTTTGCTCTGTTTGCTTAGCTGCTGGTAGAAGCCGTAGGCAGCGACGTCTACGTCAACGTCAACGCAGCATCTTTGGCTGTTTGTACAACTGTTACGCAAAGCGACTGTTGGACTGTTGGACTGTTGCTCTGCACTCACAACGCACAGTTGGCATTTTATGTTTGCCCAACTTTAACGTGCTCTCCCACTCACTCACACACATGCAGCACACGACATTATTTTTCATTCTCTTAGTTTATCTTATGTGCATAACTTTGTTCATTTCGCCCCATTTCATTTCGTTTACAGGTTGTCAAGAAATTAAATGTTCATTATTAGTTTTCCTTTGCTTTTGGTTCGCCCCCCATCGACATTTGTATTCCTTATCAGTTGTGTTCGCGCTCTTGCTCTCTCTCTCTCTTTCACTCTCTCTCTAGCACTGGTTACTCTCTGACACTCCTTTGGACGTCGACGTCAACAGCGCTGCCAGCATCGCCAATTGCTTTGACGAGTCATCAATTTGTGCGGCTTCTTTGCCAAAGGCGACTTACGCTGACCATTTGCTGGCTTAACGCGCACAGCCCCTGCACCGCACTGCAAGGCCCGCAGCAGCCCACATAACGGCACACCAATACAGGCACATTCATATAAACAAACATTTATTGCATGTTGCTTGTCAATCGTCATTTGCTGCTGTTGTTGTTGTTGTTGCTGTTGTTGTCGATGTCGTCGCTCGACGGCGAATTTTATCGCAAAAAGGGAAAATAAATATGTATAATGTGTATCCAAATAAATGAGTAAACATGTGTGTGTGTGTGAGTGTGTGCGTTGATGTGTGCGTGTGTGCGTGTGTGCGCTGTGTAAATAAGCGATTTTTATTAGAGTCACAGATAAAACGGTTAATGACAAACACATTTGTGCAATGTTTTTATGTTATGTTATGATTTCTTTTATTATCTCCCCCCCGCCCACGACCTTACTCCAGCTCTTTTACTTTTTGTGGGTCAAAGCAAACACGCATTAAAGGGGGGGGGGGGGGGGGGGGGGGGGGGGGGAACATCATTTTTGGTCAAAATTCATGTTAAAATAGAACCTCAGATATCCTATATAGACATGGGTCGGAATTTCCCAACCCTATAACTCGGTCAAAACTCAACCGATTTTCATATGGTTTGCATTTTTATTCATGGTTTGACCTCTAGATCAATTTTGCATCTAAATCTGGGAACATGATTTTTGGTCGAAATTCATGTTAAAATGGAACCTCAGATATCCTATATATGCATGGATCAAATTTTCCCAACCCCATAACTCGGTCAAAACTCAACCGATTTTCATATGGTTTGCATTTTTATTCATGGTTTGACCTCTAGATCAATTTTGCATCTAAATCTGGGAACATGATTTTTGGTCAAAATTCATGTTAAAATAGAACCTCAGATATCCTATATAGACATGGGTCGGAATTTCCCAACCCCATAACTCGGTCAAAACTCAACCGATTTTCATATGGTTTATATTTTTATTCATGGTTTGACCTCTAGATAAATTTTGCATCTAAATCTGGGAACATGATTTTTGGTGAAAATTCATGTTAAAATAGAACCTCAGATATCCTATATAGACATGGGTCAAAATTTCCCAACCGCATAAGTCGGTCAAAACTCAACCGATTTTCATATGGTTTGCATTTTTATTCATGGTTTGACCTCTAGATAAATTTTGCATTTAAATCTGGGAACATGATTTTTGGTGAAAATTCATGTTAAAATAGAACCTCAGATATCCTATATAGACATGGGTCGGAATTTCCCAACCCCATAACTCGGTCAAAACTCAACCGATTTTCATATGGTTTATATTTTTATTCATGGTTTGACCTCTAGATCAATTTTGCATCTAAATCTGGGAACATGATTTTTGGTGAAAATTCATGTTAAAATAGAACCTCAGATATCCTATATATGCATGGATCAAATTTTCCCAACCCCATAACTCGGTCAAAACTCAACCGATTTTCATGTGGTTTGCATTTTTATTCATGGTTTGACCTCTAGATCAATTTTGCATCTAAATCTGGGAACATGATTTTTGGTCAAAATTCATGTTAAAATAGAACCTCAGATATCCTATATAGACATGGGTCGGAATTTCCCAACCCCATAACTCGGTCAAAACTCAACCGATTTTCATATGGTTTATATTTTTATTCATGGTTTGACCTCTAGATCAATTTTGCATCTAAATCTGGGAACATGATTTTTGGTGAAAATTCATGTTAAAATAGAACCTCAGATATCCTATATAGACATGGGTCGGAATTTCCCAACCCCATAACTCGGTCAAAACTCAACCGATTTTCATATGGTTTATATTTTTATTCATGGTTTGACCTCTAGATAAATTTTGCATCTAAATCTGGGAACATGATTTTTGGTGAAAATTCATGTTAAAATAGAACCTCAGATATCCTATATAGACATGGGTCAAAATTTCCCAACCGCATAAGTCGGTCAAAACTCAACCGATTTTCATATGGTTTGCATTTTTATTCATGGTTTGACCTCTAGATAAATTTTGCATTTAAATCTGGGAACATGATTTTTGGTGAAAATTCATGTTAAAATAGAACCTCAGATATCCTATATAGACATGGGTCGGAATTTCCCAACCCCATAACTCGGTCAAAACTCAACCGATTTTCATATGGTTTATATTTTTATTCATGGTTTGACCTCTAGATCAATTTTGCATCTAAATCTGGGAACATGATTTTTGGTGAAAATTCATGTTAAAATAGAACCTCAGATATCCTATATATGCATGGATCAAATTTTCCCAACCCCATAACTCGGTCAAAACTCAACCGATTTTCATATGGTTTGCATTTTTATTCATGGTTTGACCTCTAGATCAATTTTGCATCTAAATCTGGGAATATGATTTTTGGTGAAAATTCATGTTAAAATAGAACCTCAGATATCCTATATATGCATGGATCAAATTTTCCCAACCCCATAACTCGGTCAAAACTCAACCGATTTTCATATGGTTTGCATTTTTATTCATGGTTTGACCTCTAGATCAATTTTGCATCTAAATCTGGGAACATGATTTTTGGTCAAAATTCATGTTAAAATAGAACCTCAGATATCCTATATAGACATGGGTCGGAATTTCCCAACCCCATAACTCGGTCAAAACTCAACCGATTTTCATATGGTTTATATTTTTATTCATGGTTTGACCTCTAGATCAATTTTGCATCTAAATCCGGGAACATGATTTTTGGTGAAAATTCATGTTAAAATAGAACCTCAGATATCCTATATAGACATGGGTCGGAATTTCCCAACCCCATAACTCGGTCAAAACTCAACTGATTTTCATATGGTTTGCATTTTTATTCATGGTTTGACCTCTAGATAAATGTTGCACCTAAATCTGGGAACATGATTTTTGGTCGAAATTCATGTTAAAATGGAACCTCAGATATCCTATATAGACATCGGTGAAAATTTCCCACCCCCATAACTCGGTCAAAACTCATCCGATTTTCATATGGTTTATATTTTTATTCATGGTTTGACCTCTAGATCAATTTTGCATCTAAATCTGGGAACATGATTTTTGGTGAAAATTCATGTTAAAATAGAACCTCAGATATCCTATATAGACATGGGTCAAAATTTCCCACCCCCATAACTCGGTCAAAACTCAACAGATTTTCATATGGTTTGCGTTTTTATTCATGGTTTGACCTCTAGATCAATTTTGCATCTAAATCTGGGAACATCATTTTTGGTCAAAATTCATGTTAAAATAGAACCTCAGATATCCTATATAGACATGGGTCGGAATTTCCCAACCCCATAACTCGGTCAAAACTCAACCGATTTTCATATGGTTTGCATTTTTATTCATGGTTTGACCTCTAGATAAATTTTGCATCTAAATCTGGGAACATGATTTTTGGTGAAAATTCATGTTAAAATAGAACCTCAGATATAGATATCTATATAGACATGGGTCGGAATTTCCCAACCCCATAACTCGGTCAAAACTCAACCGATTTTCATATGGTTTGCATTTTTATTCATGGTTTGACCTCTAGATAAATATTGCATCTAAATCTGGGAACATGATTTTTGGTCAAAATTCATGTTAAAATATAACCTCAGATATCCTATATAGACATGGGTCAAAATTTCCCAACCGCATAAGTCGGTCAAAACTCAACCGATTTTCATATGGTTTGCATTTTTATTCATGGTTTGACCTCTAGATCAATTTTGCATCTAAATCTGGGAACATGATTTTTGGTCGAAATTCATGTTAAAATGGAACCTCAGATATCCTATATAGACATGGGTCAAAATTTCCCACCCTCATAACTCGGTTAAAACTCAACCGATTTTCATATGGTTTGCATTTTTATTCATGGTTTGACCTCTAGATAAATTTTGCATCTAAATGTGGGAACATGATTTTTGGTGAAAATTCATGTTAAAATAGAACCTCAGATATCCTATATAGACATGGGTCGGAATTTCCCAACCCCATAACTCGGTCAAAACTCAACCGATTTTCATATGGTTTGCATTTTTATTCATGGTTTGACCTCTAGATAAATTTTGCATCTAAATCTGGGAACATGATTTTTGGTGAAAATTCATGTTAAAATAGAACCTCAGATATCCTATATAGACATGGGTCAAAATTTCCCAACCGCATAAGTCGGTCAAAACTCAACCGATTTTCATATGGTTTGCATTTTTATTCATGGTTTGACCTCTAGATAAATTTTGCATTTAAATCTGGGAACATGATTTTTGGTGAAAATTCATGTTAAAATAGAACCTCAGATATCCTATATAGACATGGGTCGGAATTTCCCAACCCCATAACTCGGTCAAAACTCAACCGATTTTCATATGGTTTGCATTTTTATTCATGGTTTGACCTCTAGATAAATTTTGCATCTAAATCTGGGAACATGATTTTTGGTGAAAATTCATGTTAAAATAGAACCTCAGATATCCTATATAGACATGGGTCGGAATTTCCCAACCCCATAACTCGGTCAAAACTCAACCGATTTTCATATGGTTTGCATTTTTATTCATGGTTTGACCTCTAGATAAATTTTGCATCTAAATCTGGGAACATGATTTTTGTTGAAAATTCATGTTAAAATAGAACCTCAGATATCCTATATAGACATGGGTCGGAATTTCCCAACCCCATAACTCGGTCAAAACTCAACCGATTTTCATATGGTTTGCATTTTTATTCATGGTTTGACCTCTAGATAAATTTTGCATCTAAATCTGGGAACATGATTTTTGGTGAAAATTCATGTTAAAATAGAACCTCAGATATAGATATCTATATAGACATGGGTCGGAATTTCCCAACCCCATAACTCGGTCAAAACTCAACCGATTTTCATATGGTTTGCATTTTTATTCATGGTTTGACCTCTAGATCAATTTTGCATCTAAATCTGGGAACATGATTTTTGGTCAAAATTCATGTTAAAATAGAACCTCAGATATCCTATATAGACATGGGTCGGAATTTCCCAACCCCATAACTCGGTCAAAACTCAACCGATTTTCATATGGTTTGCATTTTTATTCATGGTTTGACCTCTAGATAAATTTTGCACCTAAATCTGGGAACATGATTTTTGGTCGAAATTCATGTTAAAATGGAACCTCAGATATCCTATATAGACATCGGTGAAAATTTCCCACCCCCATAACTCGGTCAAAACTCATCCGATTTTCATATGGTTTATATTTTTATTCATGGTTTGACCTCTAGATCAATTTTGCATCTAAATCTGGGAACATGATTTTTGGTGAAAATTCATGTTAAAATAGAACCTCAGATATCCTATATGGGTCGGAATTTCCCAACCCCATAACTCGGTCAAAACTCAACCGATTTTCATATGGTTTGCATTTTTATTCATTATTTGACCTCTAGATAAATTTTGCATCTAAATCTGGGAACATGATTTTTGGTGAAAATTCATGTTAAAATAGAACCTCAGATATCCTATATAGACATGGGTCAAAATTTCCCACCCCCATAACTCGGTCAAAACTCAACAGATTTTCATATGGTTTGCATTTTTATTCATGGTTTGACCTCTAGATAAATTTTGCATCTAAATCTGGGAACATGATTTTTGGTGAAAATTCATGTTAAAATGGAACCTCAGATATCCTATATAGACATGGGTCAAAATTTCCCACCCTCATAACTCGGTCAAAACTCAACCGATTTTCATATGGTTTGCAATTTTATTCATGGTTTGACCTCTAGATAAATTTTGCATCTAAATCTGGGAACATGATTTTTGGTGAAAATTCATGTTAAAATAGAACCTCAGATATCCTATATAGACATGGGTCAAAATTTCCCAACCCCATAACTCGGTCAAAACTCAAGCGATTTTCATATGGTTTGCATTTTTATTCATGGTTTGACCTCTAGATAAATTTTGCATCTAAATCTGGGAACATGATTTTTGGTGAAAATTCATGTTAAAATAGAACCTCAGATATCCTATATAGACATGGGTCGGAATTTCCCAACCCCATAACTCGGTCAAAACTCAACCGATTTTCATATGGTTTGCATTTTTATTCATGGTTTGACCTCTAGATAAATTTTGCATCTAAATCTGGGAACATGATTTTTGGTGAAAATTCATGTTAAAATAGAACCTCAGATATCCTATATAGACATGGGTCGGAATTTCCCAACCCCATAACTCGGTCAAAACTCAACCGATTTTCATATGGTTTGCATTTTTATTCATGGTTTGACCTCTAGATCAATTTTGCATCTAAATCTGGGAACATGATTTTTGGTGAAAATTCATGTTAAAATAGAACCTCAGATATCCTATATAGACATGGGTCGGAATTTCCCAACCCCATAACTCGGTCAAAACTCAACCGATTTTCATATGGTTTGCATTTTTATTCATGGTTTGACCTCTAGATAAATTTTGCATCTAAATCTGGGAACATGATTTTTGGTGAAAATTCATGTTAAAATAGAACCTCAGATATCCTATATAGACATGGGTCAAAATTTCCCAACCGCATAAGTCGGTCAAAACTCAACCGATTTTCATATGGTTTGCATTTTTATTCATGGTTTGACCTCTAGATAAATTTTGCATTTAAATCTGGGAACATGATTTTTGGTGAAAATTCATGTTAAAATAGAACCTCAGATATCCTATATAGACATGGGTCGGAATTTCCCAACCCCATAACTCGGTCAAAACTCAACCGATTTTCATATGGTTTGCATTTTTATTCATGGTTTGACCTCTAGATAAATTTTGCATCTAAATCTGGGAACATGATTTTTGGTGAAAATTCATGTTAAAATAGAACCTCAGATATCCTATATAGACATGGGTCGGAATTTCCCAACCCCATAACTCGGTCAAAACTCAACCGATTTTCATATGGTTTGCATTTTTATTCATGGTTTGACCTCTAGATCAATTTTGCATCTAAATCTGGGAACATGATTTTTGGTCGAAATTCATGTTAAAATGGAACCTCAGATATCCTATATAGACATCGGTGAAAATTTCCCACCGCCATAACTTGGTCAAAACTCTTCCGATTTTCATATGGTTTATATTTTTATTCATGGTTTGACCTCTAGATCAATTTTGCATCTAAATCTGGGAACATGATTTTTGGTGAAAATTCATGTTAAAATAGAACCTCAGATATCCTATATAGACATGGGTCGGAATTTCCCAACCCCATAACTCGGTCAAAACTCAACCGATTTTCATATGGTTTGCATTTTTATTTATGGTTTGACCTCTAGATAAATTTTGCATCTAAATCTGGGAACATGATTTTTGGTGAAAATTCATGTTAAAATAGAACCTCAGATATCCTATATAGACATGGGTCGGAATTTCCCAACCCCATAACTCGGTCAAAACTCAACCGTTTTTCATATGGTTTGCATTTTTATTCATGGTTTGACCTCTAGATCAATTTTGCATCTAAATCTGGGAACATGATTTTTGGTCAAAATTCATGTTAAAATGGAACCTCAGATATCCTATATAGACATGGGTCAAAATTTCCCACCCCCATAACTCGGTCAAAACTCAACAGATTTTCATATGGTTTGCGTTTTTATTCATGGTTTGACCTCTAGATCAATTTTGCATCTAAATCTGGGAACATCATTTTTGGTCAAAATTCATGTTAAAATAGAACCTCAGATATACTATATAGACATGGGTCGGAATTTCCCAACCCCATAACTCGGTCAAAACTCAACCGATTTTCATATGGTTTGCATTTTTATTCATGGTTTGACCTCTAGATAAATTTTGCATCTAAATCTGGGAACATGATTTTTGGTGAAAATTCATGTTAAAATAGAACCTCAGATATCCTATATAGACATGGGTCGGAATTTCCCAACCCCATAACTCGGTCAAAACTCAACCGATTTTCATATGGTTTGCATTTTTATTCATGGTTTGACCTCTAGATCAATTTTGCATCTAAATCTGGGAACATGATTTTTGGTCGAAATTCATGTTAAAATGGAACCTCAGATATCCTATATAGACATCGGTGAAAATTTCCCACCGCCATAACTTGGTCAAAACTCTTCCGATTTTCATATGGTTTATATTTTTATTCATGGTTTGACCTCTAGATCAATTTTGCATCTAAATCTGGGAACATGATTTTTGGTGAAAATTCATGTTAAAATAGAACCTCAGATATCCTATATAGACATGGGTCGGAATTTCCCAACCCCATAACTCGGTCAAAACTCAACCGATTTTCATATGGTTTGCATTTTTATTTATGGTTTGACCTCTAGATAAATTTTGCATCTAAATCTGGGAACATGATTTTTGGTGAAAATTCATGTTAAAATAGAACCTCAGATATCCTATATAGACATGGGTCGGAATTTCCCAACCCCATAACTCGGTCAAAACTCAACCGTTTTTCATATGGTTTGCATTTTTATTCATGGTTTGACCTCTAGATCAATTTTGCATCTAAATCTGGGAACATGATTTTTGGTCAAAATTCATGTTAAAATGGAACCTCAGATATCCTATATAGACATGGGTCAAAATTTCCCACCCCCATAACTCGGTCAAAACTCAACAGATTTTCATATGGTTTGCGTTTTTATTCATGGTTTGACCTCTAGATCAATTTTGCATCTAAATCTGGGAACATCATTTTTGGTCAAAATTCATGTTAAAATAGAACCTCAGATATACTATATAGACATGGGTCGGAATTTCCCAACCCCATAACTCGGTCAAAACTCAACCGATTTTCATATGGTTTGCATTTTTATTCATGGTTTGACCTCTAGATAAATTTTGCATCTAAATCTGGGAACATGATTTTTGGTGAAAATTCATGTTAAAATAGAACCTCAGATATAGATATCTATATAGACATGGGTCGGAATTTCCCAACCCCATAACTCGGTCAAAACTCAACCGATTTTCATATGGTTTGCATTTTTATTCATGGTTTGACCTCTAGATAAATTTTGCATCTAAATCTGGGAACATGATTTTTGGTCAAAATTCATGTTAAAATATAACCTCAGATATCCTATATAGACATGGGTCAAAATTTCCCAACCGCATAAGTCGGTCAAAACTCAACCGATTTTCATATGGTTTGCATTTTTATTCATGGTTTGACCTCTAGATCAATTTTGCATCTAAATCTGGGAACATGATTTTTGGTCGAAATTCATGTTAAAATGGAACCTCAGATATCCTATATAGACATGGGTCAAAATTTCCCACCCCCATAACTCGGTCAAAACTCAACCGATTTTCATATGGTTTGCATTTTTATTCATGGTTTGACCTCTAGATAAATTTTGCATCTAAATCTGGGAACATGATTTTTGGTGAAAATTCATGTTAAAATAGAACCTCAGATATCCTATATAGACATGGGTCGGAATTTCCCAACCCCATAACTCGGTCAAAACTCAACCGATTTTCATATGGTTTGCATTTTTATTCATGGTTTGTCTTTTAGGTCAATTTTGCATATAAATCTGGAAACATAATTTTTGGTCAAAATTCATGTTAAAATGGAACCTCAGATATCCTATATATGCATGGATCAAATTTTCCCAACCCCATAACTCGGTCAAAACTCAACCGATTTTCATATGGTTTGCATTTTTATTCATGGTTTGACCTCTAGATCAATTTTGCATCTAAATCTGGGAACATGATTTTTGGTCGAAATTCATGTTAAAATGGAACCTCAGATATCCTATATATGCATGGATCAAATTTTCCCAACCCCATAACTCGGTCAAAACTCAACCGATTTTCATAAGGCTTGGCTTTTTGTTCATGATTTGACCTCTAGATCAATTTTGCATCTAAATCTGGGAACATGATTTTTGGTCAAAATTCATGTTAAAATAGAACCTCAGATATCCTATATAGACATGGGTCAAAATTTCCCAACCGCATAAGTCGGTCAAAACTCAACCGATTTTCATATGGTTTGCATTTTTATTCATGGTTTGACCTCTAGATCAATTTTGCATCTAAATCTGGGAACATGATTTTTGGTCGAAATTCATGTTAAAATGGAACCTCAGATATCCTATATAGACATGGGTCAAAATTTCCCACCCCCATAACTCGGTCAAAACTCAACCGATTTTCATATGGTTTGCATTTTTATTCATGGTTTGACCTCTAGATAAATTTTGCATCTAAATCTGGGAACATGATTTTTGGTGAAAATTCATGTTAAAATAGAACCTCAGATATCCTATATAGACATGGGTCGGAATTTCCCAACCCCATAACTCGGTCAAAACTCAACCGATTTTCATGTGGTTTGCATTTTTATTCATGGTTTGTCTTTTAGGTCAATTTTGCATATAAATCTGGAAACATAATTTTTGGTCAAAATTCATGTTAAAATGCAACCTCAGATATCCTAGATAGCTATGGGTAAAAATTTCCCACCCCCATAACTCGGTCAAAACTCAACCGATTTTCATATGGTTTGCATTTTTATTCATGGTTTGACCTCTAGATAAATTTTGCATCTAAATCTGGGAACATGATTTTTGGTGAAAATTCATGTTAAAATAGAACCTCAGATATCCTATATAGACATGGGTCGGAATTTCCCAACCCCATAACTCGGTCAAAACTCAACCGATTTTCATGTGGTTTGCATTTTTATTCATGGTTTGTCTTTTAGGTCAATTTTGCATATAAATCTGGAAACATAATTTTTGGTCAAAATTCATGTTAAAATGCAACCTCAGATATCCTAGATAGCTATGGGTAAAAATTTCCCAACCTCATAATTCGATCAAATCTCATCCGTTTTGTACGAGGTTTGGCTTTTTGTTCATAGTTTGGCCTCTTAATCAATTTGGCATTTAAATCTGCCCTTAAATATCCTATATAGAAATAGGTCGAAATTTGTCACCCCCATAATCCCATGTTCCTTTAATATAGGGAAAATTTCTAAAAGATACATTTTTCTACCTGCTAAATTGAACTGACAACTTCTTTAGTCAAGCAGCTGGGTGCTGGGGGGGCGTAGATCAATGAATGTCCGCATTTCGAGCCATTAAATCATCAGGCAAAGCCTTTTGATTTGATAATGGAACATTTATTACATAAAAGTAAATGCCCAGCTACAAACATATATATCTGTATTATCGGCTTACATATGCCATATATGTATGCCATGTGCATGCATTGACTATACTCCTGTATTAATCAGGCTTGCTTTTATATATGTATATTCTTTTTAGTTTTTTGCAAAATCACATTTTTGTTTTATTAAATCGGCTTTAACTGATTTTATCACAAACATCCGCAGTTATTTTCTACGTAGTTTCAACATGAGCTCATTGGATTAGAGCAGTCGACGCTTCACGTTCCCCAGTCGTGTGCAGGCACAAACTGGCACAACACGACTATGAGATACCCTCTAAGCTCAAGTACTTTGTCGAAATGCAAGAGATGCCAAGATTAAGCTTAAATTAAGGCTGAATATTAATCAATCAATGCCTAAATTGAAAGGGTAAAGTTAAAAGGTAAACATTTTCATATTAAAAATGTTCTTCTGCGAAGCAATATTTATTTAATCTACAATTACAGGGTATCTAAAGACTAAAGCACGCCACAAGACTTCCAAATGGAACGGAACTGGGGCTAATGCTTTCACCTGACGTCAGTAGCGGCAATGCCGACGCCGACGTCGACGTCGCTGCTGACGTCGACGTGGACGTGGACGTTGACGCCCAACATTTGCATTTAATGCGAAGCAGCAGCAAAAAGCAATTGGCTAAAAATAAATACACGTATGCAAAGTTGTTATCACACATGGGACCTGAAGAAGAAGACGGAGAAGAAGAAGAGGGAGAACAATAGATACGCAAAGACATGGAGAAGCGTCAGGGCACAATATGGAAATCAGTGCAGTTGTTTATCGAAGCGATGTTTGGTGTCACAAGATTGTGGGGCATACATAAATATCCAAGTATTTAACGGACTGTTACCCTAATATCTGCGAAAATAACAATAACAACAACAACAACAATAACAACAACAATGGATGATAAAAAAGACACATTTTGTGGGCGTTGCGACGCTTATCGATTTTCAGACTGAAACAACAGTCTTCTGCTTCTTTTTTTTTTAGATTTTTGAAAATTTTGGTTTAGTATTTGGTATTTAAAACGCAGAAATGCCAGCTTTAGGCAGGCCCAGCGATAAAACAGCGTGAATCGACAGGAAAACCAAAAGCGAGATTATTTTTTGTGGTACGTCAGTTAAATAAATGTACGGGGTGTTACCACTGAGATAAGGCAGAGGATATGCAGTTAGGTTCTTGGAAACGTGTGGAAATAATAAATGGAAAATGAGAGAGAGTTATAGTTACATAATATCTAACAATATCTATAAAGTTATCGAAAAATTCGCTAGTAATCGATAATTACATGCTTAAATATATCTTAGTAAATTATATTTCATTAAATTATATTATTTTCTTTAATAAATAATATGAAGAATTCTTTAAAGTTACTCATTAAATTGTTTCCATTAATATTCGCCTTTATCTTTTTTGAGAAGCGCAAAGAAAGGCTTGCTTTGTTTCAAAACTTTAATTAAAATGTACTAAACAACTTTATTAAAAGTGTCTTTAATTTAACTTTAAGATTTCCACCATAATAGTCTCATTATAGGTTGAAAACTTAAAAGAAAACTCATTTCCAAGCGACGCCTCGAGGCTAGTTACAGAAAAATGTGGCACAGGAATTTTTACAGCTGAGTGGAAAATGCCAAGAAATATGTATGTAGGAATTGCGCGCACAGCTGCGGTGTAGGGGCTGGTGGGCGTGGCTGCCTGCTGGCAAGAAATAAGCGGAATTGCATTAAGTGCATCCGTATCGAGGGGGGACAGGGACAAGAAGACAGAGGGGGCGGGGCGGGGGTGCTCACTGCCTGGCATCCTGTCGTGCTGTCACCTTGAGACAGTTGCCTGGCTTGTGGCAGGAATTCAAGGTTATGTCAAAGATGGAATTAGTTAACAGCGACATTTAAGACAGTTAACTTGTAAATTGAAGAGGGGTAAAGGTAGGATGAAGGGAGGCGGGTGGGAAGAAAGGTTGAGTCTTAGAATGAGGCTAAGGCCACAAGAAATCTGTGTCCATTCGCTTATCAAGCTTCAATTAAGCTGAGACAGTTTAAGTGTTAATATCAACACGATTATAACTGATTGGGGTGCGTGTGTCTCTGTGTGTGTGTGTGTGTGTGTGTGTGTGTGTGTGTGGGTGAGAATCCATTTTAATGATATCATAAGCATAGACAACATGGTCATTAATGGACATCAAACATAATGAACATCAAATGACACACACAAACAATAAACTGAAGCGCATGATAAGCGGGGGTCTGGGCTTCTCTATAAATGTCCTGCCTTGGCTTAAATTAGGCCTACACACACACGCACACACACACACACACACACACAGAGATTAAACTCTGTCCAGTTAACTTTTGAGACGCCTGCGCATAAACCATCTATGTAATAATAATATTAATATATAATTTAAATGCGGTCAAAAGACGAGTCGGAAAATTGATGGGGCTGCGACGTGATGGACGGTGCGGGTGGGCGGCGGCAGGAAGAGGGGGGGGGGGGGGGTGGGGGAGGAGTGCCCAGTTGTGTGCATGCATAAAATTGATAGCTTAATGAGAAGTGGAATGAATGGGCAGCGTAAGGGGGCGTGCTCTTACGAGAGGGCGTAGCTATAACTAGAGGCAGCTACTTTGGATATAACAAAAAAATAACTGAAGAATAATGAAACATATAGAAAAAGCAGAGCTATTCGAAATATTTTGATAGAAGCTAGATTTATATGACATATATTATATACATATTTATTTTATAATCAATTAAATATGAAGTTTATATTTTCTTCATAAAAAAGGTTCATAAAAGAGAGAAATACTTTCCTACAAAAATGTCACTTGCATAGGGTTGGTTTCTAAGGCCAGCATCAACATTTCCGTCTCCCCTCCCCCCTTAGCTAACCAACAACTCGATGAAAATTGACAGCTACTGAATTAAAAAATATATAAGAAAAACGGCCACAAGCAAACGTTACCCTAGAGATATTTGTGGACCAATTCTCAGGGCACTACTCAATTTACTGCGACTTTACGAAACGGGGCGAAAAAAAAAGAAGAGAAAACGAACAAAGAAGAAGCAGCAGAATCAAATCCATTAAATACGGTTCAGCTGGGTAGCTCATTAAAATAGGTTCTGGCCTGACCTGCTGCCGCCGGCGCAGCTCATAAATCATCTCAGTTTACGTTTGATATGCGCTGCATTTTCATAAATTTAATGAGCATAAAGTGTGAGCGCAAGCAGCAGCAGGCGGAGGCGGAGGCGGAGGAGGAGTCCGCGGGAGAAGCGGCAGTGAAGTTGGCGAAAAGCGTAACCAATACGTGTGGTGATCAGTCAGCCGTAGTTCAATGTAAACCGATACGAATTCGCATACACACAAATGGGAACTGGGTCTGGGCCGGGGTCTGTGCCGGGGTCTGTGCCGGGGTCTGGGTCTGAGTTCTGGTCAGAGCTGTGCCTTGGATGACGCGCAACTTGGGGCAACATTTCACACATGGCGGACAGCTTTGGTTGACAGCAAATCTGAATTTGATCAGAGCGCAAACATTAAAAGCGCAATTTAAAAAGCCAGAGGCGAAGGCAAACAAAAAATGTGATTTATGAACGCTCACATGGAGCCAACTGTCCGCCCGCCCGCCCGCCCGCAACGCCCCGCTGCTTAATTTCGTTCCTGACTAAAATTACATATAAAAAAAACAACAAGTAAGAGTGCCTCAGTCAGAAGTGCTCGACTAGGGAATACCCTGAATCTTCTTCTATCAACATCAAGCGCTTGTTTGCTATAAAATGAAAGACACTTGATTTGTATATAATATTCTATAAGTTTGTTAGATTTTAAAAGCTTAACAAACGAGATTTCGATTTTATCGACGGGCAAATGGATCGACTCGGCTATGGATGCGGATCAAGGGTATATACACTTTATAGGGTCGGAAAAGCCTCCAGAGAAGCAATACCAGGAGTATCAAGAATATATAATATACTCCATCTAGACTTATATAAATACTATATCTTATTCAATGCCTGACATGTCTAATGCCGAAATAATAATGTCCAACGTCAAGAGTATTTGACTCGATCGACTTAGTCTGACATATATACAAACGGAAGAAAGTCCCAAGTTTCTAGAGAAGAGGATAATCAGACAGACAGAGGGACAGATAGACAGACAGACGTACAGTGAATACATAATATACTCTAACAAGACTAAAATGAATAAAAGGTGTCACATCTCATCACAAAATGATAATGCCCAGCGGCGAGGGTATTCGCAAAATGAAATGCAGGAAATGAGCAAAGCTGATAACGTGGCGTATGCGCAATGTGTGCGCTTAGTCATGCCGTGCAGGTGGATGTCGGGCAGTTGGGGTTGGGGATTTGCTAAAATATTGACATCAGATGCTGTTGTTGGCAACTTTTTCTAGTTTCTAAACACGCTTTAAAGTAGCCCCGAAAAAATCAAAGTGTGAATACCGACAAAAAACTGGCTGAAAAATAAAGTAAAGTAGAAAATGTCGCTCAACGCGTACGAAAAGGGGGCCGGTGGTGAGAGGGGGTGTGCTTAGGGGGTGGCTGTGTGTTGAAATGACAGCCCTTTGTTTGGCTTTTGACTAACCGGGACGCCACTTAACGGCAGTTTCAACGCGTCCTGCCGCCAATTCGGGTTAAGCCCCTCAACAGGATATACTTTCTGTTTTCTTTTTTCGACTCGACTTGTTAAAAGTGTCAATTTTCGCTTTACGACGCGTGGGCGCCCCCTCTCAGAAAAAAAAAAACCTGGGCAGAGGGGCGTGGCGACGGTAGACAAGTGGCTGCTCTGTTTGTTTATGCTCACATGAAGCGGTGCGGGTGTGGAGGGGCAGGGGTAACAAGGCGCTGAAAGGCGCAAGGTACAAAGAGGTTCGAGGACGAGCGCAAGAATACAGCCGCTCCCGCTGCGCTCGGGCGGCGCCCCAAGGGAGCGCCAGGGACGAGAGAGGAAGGGCCGAGGGAGGTTTGGGTTTCATGTCCATGTCGCGAGAGCTGTGACAACGTCGGGGGCTTATTGTGTTACACGCTGCACACACACACACACACACACACATACAGAGAGAGGAGCTGCTGGTAGCTGGCTGTCAGCTACTTTTTAGTCCTCTGACAAAATTGCCAATTAAAACGTGCCACAAGCTTGGGGCATGCAGCGTGCCACGTAAATTCGACTGCCTGCCAGCCAGCCTGTTATTTTATTTTATTTTTTCATCTTGTCTGCTTTTTTTTTTTTTAGTTAACTTTGAGCCGATTAAGTGGCAGGCAAACAAAGCTATGCGACAGGGCTGCCGCCTTTATTGCAGCTCCTTCAGCTAATAGTTATGCAAAGGCAGCAGAGCCTTTAATAATTAAGCACAAAATTGCAGCGTTTGGTGTGTCCCCATTTCTTTTTGTTATTTCTTAAAACCCTTCGGCTTCTGATTAAAGGCTTGCGAATTGCGTGTGCGAGCTGCATGGCAGCTCTGGCACGGCAATCGGTGTTAAATACTGGCAAGCCAAGTCCTGTACACTTAAGCTGTTACTTACCCACACGTTTGCTGGCTTTGAGCTGGCAATTAAATTGATTGTGCAACTTACCTGCAAGAAAGAAAAGAATAAAATATTTATTTCAATTAGTTTTGGGCAGTTAATCTTCACGGGCTTACAGAGTTTAAGTAGAATGCATGAGAAGCGAATAGAAAGGCAATAGTTTCTTGTTTTCCTTTAGCCTTTAAATTTGTATCTGTTATCTGTCTATGTTGACGTCAGCTTTTACTATACATAAGGTTATACATCATTACTAATTGCTTACAAAGTTTAAGTAGAGCACACGAGAAGCGCAAAGAGAGGCGGACTAGTAAGACGTTTTTAATTTATCTTCCAAATTGATGGTACTTTTAAAAAAATTGAATTGAAGGCATAGTTTATTATTTACGCTCCTCCCCTGCTCTATGTTCTCTCGATTTGTACTTGAATTGACCTTTGCATGGGTTTTTCTTTTGTCTCAGCACTTAGGTAAATAGACTTTTACTTTTTTCTTTGCTGTGAAGAGAAGCTTGTGGTTTTATTATTGTATATCGAATACATATCTATCAAACTCAAATATTTTTAGCCATAATTGACAAGCTGCCAACGTTGGCTTCACCTTGAAGCCGCTTCGCAAACATTTTTCGGGCCGCGCTCATTTGTTTTGGTCAACATTCAAAAAATAACAATTTGTCAAACAAATAAGCAGAAGGCATCAAATGGAAACAAAACAAAAGTTAGGTAAAGAAAGAATAAAAAAAAGAGGGCGAAAATAAAACAAAAGCCAAATCTCAGTTCAATTTGAAGAGGATGATGCTCCAGTTTTAGGCACATGCCAGAAGTCGAAGCGAGGAGAGAGGCGGACAGGGTGGAATATATAGAAATGCAAATATTGATTGATGCGCGTTTGGGGCAAGCAAACACTAAGATTGATGATTGATAGTGTCGCATAAATATTAACAATTCATGACGCACAATCCGGTCAAACAGATCGCAGACCCCAAGCAATACGAAGGCGTGGGGAGTTGAGAGCTGAGGGGGAGGAGGAAGAGTAAGCTTTGCTAGAGAGAACGTGCAGAAAGTTGACAAGTCGTCTGCTTGGACTGCTTCCATTCAAATGAATGAGAATGAAAACAGAATCACACGCAAAAGTCATAGAATATTAATGAGAACGTCAAGACATTTCTTTTTTTGTGCGTGGCAGAGAATTGGATTGTGCCCCACAAAAGGTGTTGAATGCCACCTAATGCAACAACAAACAATGTGAATCGCCTACGCCAGTCATAGGACACGCAATGCATTCCATGGCAAATAACTGTGGACCTGACCAGACGCTGGCGAGGCTCTGGCTGGTAAAAGGGAGCTCTGGAACGTTTGGCTGCATGCATTGAAGTGCTTTACATGACCAGGTTGACCAGGGGCTAGAGCTGAGGCATGACAATGACAATGGTGTTAAATGCAGAAGAAAAAACTAAACCCAAAAACGTAACTGAGAACTTGCCCATGGACAATTGCCAGGCAAGGGATTTGCCTAGGGTGCAGAGTTCTCTATCGAGATGAATTTTCATCTTCGTTTTTTTGTTGTTGCTATGATTTTGTTGCTGTTTCGTTTTCTGCATTTCAGTCACGTTTGACATTCATATTTGTTTTGAAATTACGAGCATGTTGTTGTTGTTGCTGCTTTTCCTATTGAAGCTGCAGCAGTGCCACAAGCGGAAATGCGAACAAAAAGTGCGCGTGGGCGCTGCAATGCCAATAAGGTCTCTGCGTGTAGGCGGGGCACGGGTCGAGGGGGTGGGGGTGGGGAGGCAGACACTGCGTTGCGTGCAGCATGGGTATTATATAGCGTATTCCTTTAGTTGGCGTCGCAACAGTTTCTCGTTTAACTTTGTTGACACTTCGTTTGATGAAATGTCCTCTTAGCTCTCAACTCTGTTCAACTCGATTCTCTAGTCTTCTCGCACTCTCTCCCCCTCTGCCTCTCCCTCTCCCACTCTCTCTTTTCCTAGATATGCTCTACTCCGTGCGGCTGCGGGAATTGTCATAATTGAATATGTTTGCTGTCTTCGTTTCGGTCTCCTGAGCGAGTTTTATGCAGCCCGTTTTGAATTTCTATCGCCTGGGCAAAGTGCAAAAGCGCCAATTCGATGGGGACTCTGTCAGCGTTTCGTTTTGGGCATTAAGGAAAATTGAAAACGAACCGACAGTTGATTGAGATAGCGTCAGCAGGAGAGAGAGAGAGAGAGAGAGAGAGAGATAGAAATAGATGGAGTTAGAGAGAGAGAGAGAGGGAAAGTTGAGCTGAGGACAACGAGTTGCCTGGGGAATAGTTGACGTTTGATTGTGAGCCATAACGAGATCCTGCACAGCTCAATAACATTCATAAAGTCTGATGTACGCAAATGAAAGACGTTCAATGCCAAAGCATATACTTTGCGATATGTCTGACACGCACTTAACCATGGCTTATTTGCGAAAATTTAATTAAAAGTTGGAGTTCTCCATGTTAGCTTAAAATATCATAGCTTCCTCAAAATTATCTTGGTTCGTTCTTTGCAGTAGTTCTGCGTTTAAAATTGGAGTTGTTAAAACTTTGGATTAATTTCTCCTAACTAATACTCATTAAAATGAAATGTGAATTGCATAGAAGAAGATATCTCCGACACCATAAAGTATATAAATTCTTAATCAGAATCAAGAGCTAGGCTGCAGAAATTTTCACACTAATTACCTTATGTGATGCAGGTGCTCGCTAAAACGGGGTTTCAGCAAATTCCAGTCGCATGTGTGGAAAAATGTGTATGAAATTTTATTGGAAAATCCATTCCTCCTTGGTGGAAATGGGGCTTAAAGATTTTTTGGGTTACATTTCGCGTTTTAAAGTTTGCAAATATATGTATGCCTTCTTGCATGCGTATATGCATGAATACATACATACATACATACATACATACATACATACATACATACATACATACATACATACATACATACATACATACATACATACATACATACATACATACGTACATACATACATACATACATACATACATACATACATACATACATACATACATACATACATACATACATACATACATACATACATACATACATACATACATACATACATACATACATACATACATACATACATACATACATACATACATACATACATACATACATACATACATACATACATACATACATACATACATACATACATACATACATACATACATACATACATACATACATACATACATACATACATACATACATACATACATACATACATACATACATATATATATACATACATATATATATACATACATATATATATACATACATATGTGCATAAAAAAAACGCCAAAAAAAATACACCAAAAAAAAAACACCAAAAAAAAACACCAAAAAAAAAACACCAAAAAAAAACACCAAAAAAAAACACTAAAAAAAAATACCAAAAAAAAAACACCAAAAAAAAATCACTAAAAACACCAAAAAAAAAACCAAAAAAAAGCCAAAAAAACACTAGACTACCAGCTAAGGATGAAAAACTGCAGAGCCTACTTGAATTTTTGAGAATCGAGGAGTAGAGCACTTGATAGAAATTCGTTTTATTTAAATTTGCAGCACAGCGTCAAATAAGCTTGGTCTTCGTTTGGTACTAGATAACAAGCATGTATGCATAAATTCACACATACATGCATGCATACACTAACACACACACACGCCCACACACACACACACCCACACACACACACACATATATACATACACATACGCACACACATATGTATAATACTTATGTGCCTTCATATAAAATACGAGTCTCTTTATATAAAAGTGTTTGTCCTTGGTAACTCACTGACAATGGACTGACTGATTGACTGACTGATTGATTGACTGATTGATGATCATGTACAGCTCAAACCGTAACAGCTATGAGGCTGAAATATCCTCTGTAGTTATCTTATGCGATGAAGGTGCAAGACGGGATTTCGGAAAATTCTACCCGCATGTCCGGCAAAATCGCGAAAAAAAACTTTTGTATGAACTTCTTTTGTTTATCAACCGATTGGATTCAAATTCATTTTCAAAGATCTTTGTTAAAATTCATTTGAGGGCTGTTCCTATTATATTATTTGTATTAAGAGCCAGGGAAATGTTTAAAGAAATCTGTAATTAAAGTGCTTGCACAAAAATAATGTCTTCCTCTTGCCAGGCTTGGCTCACTGTGCTTTTGCCAGAAGCAAATTTCAAGTTGCAGCTGCCAACACCTCTGCCAAAAGCCAGCAAACCTAAGCTTCTTTTCGCCCCTTTCTCACAGCTTGCTCGCTGCAGTGGATTCCAACTGAAACGCGCAAAACATTTAATTTCAATTTGGCCCAAAACGCAGCAGCCATAAAAACAAAAAAATATATATTATATATATATTTATGTATGTATAAAGCATAAGGAAAAAAAGTGGGGCGGGCAAGAGTGGAGAATAAAGCCCAACATCGAGTAAGCACTAGAAACTTGCACTTTACGCTTTAATTCAAAAATCGTGTTTAACTGGCAGCTGCAGCCCTGAACAGAATATGGCCTCCCCTTTCACCCTAGCCCATGTTAAGTCACATATGCGAAAAAGTTGGCAACACTGGCGCTGGCATGTGTGTGGCCAACCAGCCAAGTGAGCGACCAAGCGAGCGAGCCCAAAAACTTGCTGAAAACAAAACCCAAAAACCGGGAAGCCCAAACTCGAGGGTGCACAAATGCACACTGAGAAGTTCAGGCCCAGCGGCTGTTGCTGCACCTGCCCCAAATAATGGCAGCAGCAGCAGCAGCGACAACAACAACAACAACAACAATAGCAATTGCGTGGAGTATGTTGTGAACTTACAAAACTGCCCACGGGGCGTGCCCAAAGTTGAAAGCAGCAGCAGCAAAAACTTTGTCCGTCGGCGCTCACGCAATTTCTATCAGTATTATGTGCGAAAATATTTGCGCCGAATTAAAAATGAAAGAGATAGACACAAGGAGATAAAGCGAGAGAGCGACAGAGCGAGTGGCACAGGAAGAGTGGCGGAGGGGGAGGGGCAGAGCCAGCGGGAGAGATGCAAACTTTGGCATAGTGAAACTTCCTGCACGTATGCAGCGCACGCGACGCAATTATCCTGCAGGAATTTCTTAATTTTTTGTGCGGCCAACGCCTCAAGTATTCCTAGAAAAAAACACAAGAAAAAAAACGGCTGTCTTTGGCACGCCGAAGATGAAATACTCTAGGCTAACGGTTTTGAGGATGTAAGGAGGAAAACTGACGCTCGTAATTTGGTAAAGATATATTGAAGAAAATATATGTAAAGATTTTTGTATCGTCTGTTTTTTTTATATATAGCTATATGATATTCTCGGTCGATTTTGCTATAAATTCGAGCATGGTAGAGTTCTCGATTATTAAGTATGGCATATATTTATATGGCTATATAGAAGGACGCACGATATAGACTCACGCGCTGTTGTTACTGATCGGGTATATAAACACCTTATGGGCTGGATAATATCTTCTACTAAGCTTTGCACATTTCATGACAAGCTTTTAAAAGGGTATACAATAACAGAATTTGGCAATGCTGGACGGGTATCCAGTTGGCAGTCGAGTCCTGCTGGAGCTGGAGCTGGAGCTCCCGTGGCCCGTGGACGACGTGTCAGCAGCTTCTGTTGTAAATACCATTAAGTTGGCTCGTACGTGCCAAATGGCTGTTTAATTATGGTCCAAACACAACTCCCAGAGACGGCGAGCAACTCCAAGAGACTCCACACAAGTGAAGAGCCCAGGTCTGGAGTTGTCTGCGCTTATAACTATATTTGCTATTAAAATAATGTTAAAAAAAAAGATCGGAAATAAAATATTAAAAACTAGAGAGGCAGCAAACAAAAAAAATGGTTAAAGCGCACAAAAAATTTGCGCTTGGCTGCGTTTTAATGAGCTGCTTGTGGACGAGGGGGCCGTGAAACGTGTGAGTTATTAGACTGAAAGTTAATGAAGCAATCGCTGGCGAGAACTGGCAGAATTGCCAGCCAGGAGGTAGGGGCAAGGGGCAAGGGTCGAGGGGCTTGGAGGCGTTTAGGTAGACAGCTCGGAGAGCAGTCAGCATTGGCGCAAAGTTGGCAAACATATTTAAGCTTTTGGCTTTAGCTCTTGTGCAAGAGAAGTTTGTTTGAAAAGTTGATTGGCCCTCTGAGAAATTTCGAAGTGGATGAAACTGATGAAAATTAACAGAAAATACCAAGTTATATAATTATTTTTTTATGAACAAAAAAGTTAACCATTCTATTGCTCTATATAAGTTGCCTAGGTATTTTAATAAAAAACGTCGAACAGGTAATAAAAAATAAAACAATTCCGATTAAGTATAAACAGTCTGACGCAGGCATCGTCTATCACACGAGCTATACATATTTATTTATATTCCTGGGAAGAGCTGTGTGTATATAGCCATAGTCGTCGGCCCGTCTGAGAATTTTGAAGTCATTAACAATTTTCTGAAACATCTTTGGAAGTTAGAAATGCTTTGCTAGACCAGTTTATTCAATTGCCTTTCTTTGTGATTCTCAAGAATTTAAGTACACGATGTCTGTCTGTCAGTCTTTTTATCATCTCGAACGTACATTTGACTAACTTTGTCGCCGCTCGCTCTATCTCACTTTTCTTATATACATTCTCTCTATCACTCTGTCAAGCTCTCAATCTTACGCTCACACTTTCAATAAATAACATACGCACTAGAAGTATTATAAGAGTGCTTTAAGAATCAGTTAAGAAATTAATGAGAATCGCTTAGAGAGGCGATATTTTAGTTGCACTTTCAACAATTTCTTTAGCAAGTTTTGCTCATGTCTTAAGGGAACTCCGAGCTTTGGCGGTGCACTGCGTGCCAAATGTTGCTGCCCAACTTGAAAATTATTTCTGATTTTTGCATTATTATAAATATGCCTTAACAATAAGTTGAGGAATTCATGAGAATCGCGTAGAAAGGTTTAGTTACGTTTTCAACAATTTATTCTGCAAGTTTTGCTCATGTCTTAGGGGAACTCTGAACTTTGGCGCTGCTCAGCATGACCAAATGTTGCTGCCCAACTTGAGAATTATTTCTAATTTTCACACTTGCCATCGTATTATGTATATAGCACACCCCTCGCGCTGTTTAGGGTCTCTGACCGGGTGCATTTACAAAAACTTTTGCCGCACTGCAAACTGGCAACTGGCAACTTTCAACTATTACCAACAATTATTTTGTCTAGTTAACTGTTTGAAAGGAGTTGAAGTGCGACATGGTTGGCACCTCATCAGGCAACGCCCCACGCACACACACACACACATGTACACACCTGCCCCCAAGCACTCACACACACACACACACACACACATACACACACAGCAATTTGCGTAAACATTTATTACGCACTCAAAACTGCTGCAAAAGTTGCATGAAACTTTTTGTAGCAAGTTCTTGTTATTTTTTTCGTATTTTCTGCCTGTTGTAAGGGGCGTGGCAGGCAGACGCCCAGACAGACAAGCTGCATAATTTTATAATGACAATTAATTTCAGTTTTTGGTTTGCAACAAACAAGCAGCAGTTGCCCCTTTTTGGTCTGCAAATTGTGGCAAATGTCTTAATCATTGCGGAAATGCTCGCAAATTACTTGAAGAGCGTGCACTTGAATCCCAACACAATCCCACCAACGCTCGCGCCCCTGGCGCCAAATACCTCTCTTACATCTTGGAATTTCAGCTGCCCCATTTTGTGGCTGCAACAATGGCAACTGGTTGTGTGCGTCTTTACATTTTGTGGTTGCAGCTAGTGGCTGGGAGTGCTCCTCGAATGTGTTTGTGTGTGTGTGTGTGTGTGTGTGTGTGGCACTTCAGCTTGGACCAAGTTCCCCTCCCCATCACACTGTTCTGCCCCTTCTGCCACACCCAAAAGAACTTTGGTCGTTTCATAAACCGCCTGCCTGGCTGTGTTTAACCCACTCGCATTGCCCCTCAGCCTGATCCTGGCATAATCTTCATTTTATCTCTGCCTGCGGCGCTATTTGCATTTTGGTCCATTTGTCGGCCACGCCCATACGCAGCTTTCCGCGCCGCCTTTGGCTCGCTTTTTTTATCGTTCAATGCTCATTATTTGTGCTCTTGTTTTTGTTGTTATTGTTGTTGTTGTTGCTGCCAAAGTATTTGCAACTATTTGCAAAGTAATTTCACGAGTTTTGTTGTTCGATTCTCGACAAACTTTTCCAACCCCTCATAAGCGTTTTCTTGGAGGGGGTTGGGCGTGGTTGGGAGTTCGGCTTGGGGTCTTGGGCTTGTTTGGAGGCCTTTTGTATTTTACTTTTGGCTTTTGCTTCCGTTTTTTAGCCATTATTGTTATTGTATTTGCCGCCGACTGTTGCAATATTTGAAGTTTTGGCTTCTGCGGCTTCAATTTGGACTTTTTTCCATTTTGTTCAGGGCCATTTCATTTAGATTGGATACCGCGACAGTTTTTGGGTTTCTTTGGCGAAACCTTGATCAGTTTTTAAGGCGGCAAAGGACGGGCAGCATACTTGTATATTTAAAATGTGCTAGCAATATGAACTTGAGCAAATTTTTATATGGGATTAACATTTTTTGAAGCTAGAATAAACATTGTGAGAAACCATAAACAAGACTATGGCATAATAAAAGTAGTTTTAGTTGTGGTATAAGAAGTATGAAAAGGGTAAGGAGGGAGCATAATTTAGGCTTCGAATGGAAATATAGCTGGCTGTAAAACGATGAGTAAAAGGTAAGTAAGGGGCTCTCGTTCAAGATTCCGTCTAGGGGACCCCCTGACTTCTAGTTCTTCGATAGCTATAAAATGAAAGAAACTTGATAAGCATCAACTATTCTAGAAGCTATAGAAGCTGAGAATATAGGTATATTTCAAACTTACCAAAAAGAGAAATGGAAAGAAAGCAATATGGGTATTTATAAATGTTGTAAAGCGCCAAAAATATGCCTCAATTAAAGCAAATACGAGCCCTTTTAAACGATGTCCCATCTATATTTAACTGCGGAACTTGAGAACTTGCTCAGAACATATTCACACACACACACACACACACACACACACACATACCCGACCCTATCGCCAGGGGGCTTCAATGTCAAGCAGCTGGTGTCACACACACGCACGCACACACACACGCGCACACACAACATATGGCCAGTCGAGAGTCGTGTGGCTTTAAATTACACATGTATACGTATGTATATATGCGTGAGTGTGTGTGTGTATTCACATACATATGCACAGACTATATCAAAGATCAAGAGCGAAAGCGATTGAAAAGCTGAATGAAGGCGAACGCTGGGACAACATGTTGTTGAGGCGCTGTAAAAATGAAAAATAAATAACAATCACACAAAAATCAATATTGACAAGGATGGCAACTGGACAGGGGGCAGCTGGGCAGCGGGCAGCTGGGCAGCTGGGCAGCAGGTGCCAGGACACAACTGAAAAAACAAAATAAGGCAACATGCACAGAGCCAACGCCCCCATAGACTAAGGGCTTTACAACTAAAGCTGAACCAAAGCCAACGCCATATGTTGCCAGCGTACATTAAAAAAATGTTACCTTGCAGCTGTTGCTGCCGTAGAGTATGTGTATATTCGTATTTATATTATATATATATATATATATATATAGATTTATGGCAAAGTTTTTTAATCAAGTGTCGAATTCCACACAAAAATAAAACATTTGTCACACTCTTTTTTGTTGTATTGTTTTTTGCACGCTTTCTAAATGTCAATCACACACTTTGCTGTTATCCTGCGTGTCCTGCGGCTGTTGCACCGACAAGTTTATTTATTTTGTTGCAGCTGCCTGCAAACAGCTGTTGCACAATCACACACACATACACTCGTTGCCAAATGCAATCGTGTTTTTACTATTTGAGTTGGTTTTGGGTTCGCTTGGCTATGTCTCTGGGTTTGTCAGGCTAGCGCACGCACATTATGCTCCCTACGTTGTCAGATGATAACTGAGCTACACAGCGCTTCGGCCAACAGCAGCAGCAGCACAACGACGAGGACCAGGACCAGGACGAGGACGAGGACGAGGACGACGACGACGAAGACGACGACGACGAGGACGCAGTTGCCAGCGTCGATGATTGAAAGCCGGCAACAGCAAAAAAAAGGAAGAGCTGCAGCTGCTGTGTGAGCTAGGGTAGGGAGCGCAGGAGTGAGGGTTAGGGGGCGGGGAAGGACATGAAAGTCAACAGCAAACGCTTATCCAACTGGACTGCCAACCTGTTGAACAGCAAGCTGAGAAGCCCAAGGACTCAAAGCAGCCCTCTCTCGCTCGCGCTTACCCTCTCGCCCATCTGCCAACTCTCTCGCTCGCTCTCTCTTTCTCGTTCGCGCGCTCTGTGTGTCGTTGTCAATGTCATTGAAAAGGACTTTGCTGCTCGAAACGGGCATGAATGAACACGCACTGTGCACACACACACACACACACACACACACACACACACACACACAATCGCACACACACTCGCACACTGAGGCTGTAATTGGCGCGCCCATAAGTATGCAGCAGAGTTGAGCAGCTGTCGCCATATTCCTTTGGGTGTCCGCTTCTGTCCACTGCCAGATTGACGACGTCTTCTTCCTTTGCCGTTTTCTTTATTTTTTGTGTGTGTGTATTTGCCATTTTTGTGCCGGATATGCCGCTGACAGTCAATTAATAAAATGTTCAACGCTCGCACAGCCAAAGGGCGTTTTCACTTTTTTATTTTTGCGCTCGCTCTCTGTCAACGCATCCATTTCCATTGTGCGAATGTGTGTGCGGTGTGTGTTTGTGTGTGTGAGTGGGCGTCAAATGCGTCATCAAAGCTGTCAGCAAGTGTGTGTGTGTGCGTGTGTATCTGTATGTGTTGCTCTGCTTCCCTAATTAACATGAAGAGGCGTGCTAAACTTTACGGCATTTACATTTTTTTCTCTTTACTTTGATGAGTTTTTGCTGCGCGTGGAAAACGCGTGGGTTTACAATATGATTAAAATTTTGCTAAAATTGCATAAGTTTCAGCGTAGGCAACGGACGAGCATAAAATTCTGGCAAACTTGCACACAAATTTATTTGTAGATATAAATAAATTTTAAATGGAAAATGCCTTCAAGGAAAACCCTCTAGCCAGAAGGAGCTTTTCCAGAGAAAATTATGCCATTAAAAGAAAGAATTTTCGGCATATTTTATTGGGAAAAAGGGAGCTGAAATAGCTTTAGTTATAATAATAATAATAATTTTGCCTTGTTCAATAAATCATGTTAGTGAATTCCCAAAAACACAATTTGCTGCATTAGCCCCAGAGAACAAACGTAATTTCCTCCTTAAATAATACACTTCACAGCATTTGCAAACACACATTTGTCACACACACACACACACACACGGAGAGACATTTATATTTAATTATAATCTCCTGATGCAAAACCACGAACCATTCGTAATACAAAATCATTTGCGAATTCCCCTGGCCAACAAATGTTGTCTACCCCCGCCCAAGGCAGTCGTTATCATTAGCTTAGTATTCCCAAAACATATGCCAAATAATACAATAAAAGGCAATCAGCAACAGCTGCGACGCATTAACACACACTCACACCCACGCACACATACGCGAACATATGGGAGGCAGGCCGAGCCAAAGTCAAAGCAAAAATGCAAAATTATTTTTTTGGGGCAAGTTCAAATTTCATCTGTGACCGCAACAAATGTACCACTGTGCGAGGTTGTTATGTATGTGTGTGTGTGTGTATACGTGTGTGCGTGTGGGTGTTGGAGCAACAACTGTGCCGCCCGTAGCCACAATTCATAGCATTTTACGCTCTTGCCAAAATAAAGTTCTCTTTTGGCAATGCCCCATTCCGTACGCCGCACCACATGAGCAATGTTCCACGAAACAAGTCGCCTGCGGTGGCGACATTTTTGTCGCCACCACCAAAAAGAGCAGCTACTACTAACTAGCTGCGAGCAAAAGAGTTTGCTCAATTCTCTGTTTCTCTCTTGTGCACTTGCCAGGGCCAAGAATTCACTTCCGGTTGGGCGAATGGGCCCCGAAGCGATGCGATGCGATGCGATGTGAGGCGAGGCGTAGCGTTAGCTAAATGTCAAGGATACAACAACAATTGCAACAACAACAACAACAGCACTAAATACAAACAGCAGCAACAACAAAATCAGCAGCTTCCACAAGGACAGCAGCAGCAGCAGCAACGCCATTGAATGCTGTAATTAATTATAGTGTAGCATACATTGCGGCGTTGCCGAATACAAAATGGCTGCATTGCAAATGCTAGAGTGTTTGGGAGTGGGGGTGTAGTTGCAATCCATCACATGAGCATTTGAAAGTAGCTATCTATTTGGTTGCGATTAAGCGCAGACCAAATTGAATTTAAGCTAAGCAAAAACTAGCTCAAGCTAAGCGAAAGAATAGCTACATGATATTTGAAATAAATAATGTATATTGATGATAGTACAGTCATAATAAAGTATAATCTTTATTTAAATAAAATTTTGCCTAATTATTAAAAAGTTGATACAACCGGAAGACAGTTCGCTTTAGCATCTGCATACTGAATTTGGTCTTAAAGCAGTTGAGAATTAGAATGCACAAGATATAAATACAAGAGTTATGAGAAACTTCTCCTTGAAGAGCTGCGTAGTCTGATCAGTGCTTACACTCAGGTGCCTGCTACTCTTTAATGGATTATACGAAATGATTTTGAAGGTTTTGTTAAAAAAAAAAAAATACCCTTGCAAATATATAGCATACTTTATGGGTTCGCATATGCTTCTTTCTATGTGCATAATTGAGTTTCTTTGCATTGATTATAAATAAACTCGAGACAAACTAAATGTATTTTTAGTTTCAATTCTAATTACTGAGTCCATTTTCTCAGTGTATTTAACATGTTATTCGTTTCAAAGTCTGTTTAGTGCCAGTTTAATACAATCTATAGATTAATCCAATTGGCTTCCGATTGATTCACTGCAGACTGGACATCTTTTAGCAATTAGCGTGTGGTCGTTTTTATTTCTCGTTTTTACTAATCTCGTAATCGCAAATGGGTACATTTATTGGGGTTGCGAATTTTGACGTCAGCGTCAACACTTGAAGAAATGTGTTTCTATTTATAAATTCGAAAGGGGGAAAAATAGAAACGCACGTTGTACGCAGCGTGGCAGGAAAACGCCATCAATCAAACGGGTTAGAGGAAAAACACCAAAAGAAATAAAACCTAAAAAGCAGAGAAAAACAAAAAACCCAAAGAAATGAATGCAAATAACAGAAATAGCGCAAAAAAAGGGTGGACATAAAAGAAAACAACGTAAAGAAGTGGGGAATCGCCTGAAATTCACGTCAGAGTTTTCCAGTCACAGTTCCCAGTGCTGACAAGCCCTTATAAAAAGGCGTGGCAGTGGCAGGGGGCAGCGGCTGGTAGTTGAAAATTAAATTAAAAACGTTTAGCATTCGTGTTGCATACTTTTCGGCTGCCTGTGCAAAATGATGAAAGCCGAAAATGAGACGACGTCGCACTCCGAGCGGAGTCTGAAAGACGCCCAGGCGTTTGTCAGAGGATGCTGCTGAGCTGGCATTAAAAAGCACCAGACAAGGGGCGTGCCGCAATGTGTGTGGGGGCGGCGGCTGTGTGTGTGTGAGTGTGTGTGTGTGTATTGCCTGCTGCTCGCTTGTTGCACGGAGCACACAGTTTGCGGTTAAGTTTGTGCCACGCTGTGGCATACATGGGCAACATGTGGCACTGGCAGCATCAACAGCAACAACAACAACGGGAGCAACAACAACAACAGGAACAATTCTTGTAGTCGGCAAAGTTTTGTGCCTTTGTCTCGTTGCGTTTCATTTGGTTCGTTAAGCGTCTTTGCCGCTACTCAAATTGTGGCAAAGTTAAGTAAAAAATCTGACAGGCGGGCGGCTCGCAAATGTGTCGCTCATTAAGGCAGCCAAGCACCACAGATACACACACACACACCTATCCACACACACACACACTCTGACAAGCGCACATGTGCTTAAGTTGTCACAGCAAAGCACAAAACTCGTAACTGAAACAGTTGGCGCCAGGACCACCCGCAAGTTGGCACCGCCCACACCGCCTGCTGCACTGCTTCCCAACGTAGCCATACAAAAATCCCGGCATAGTCGCAGCCGTGCTTTGAGTTAATTGAATTCGGCGTAGTTTAAGTTATACGGCAAAGTCATAAACTTGCGCATATGCGTAAAACTCAGCTCGCAACTCTCAAACTCTGCGGCTGCGGCTGTCATATATACTATATATAACGTTATTTATGTACTGAAAGCACGCATACATATACACACGCTTACACACACACACTCACACATGTGAGCTTCAGGCTTTTAGTGCCGCCTTTTGGTTTGTCGTGCATCAAAACTCGTGCCGCGGCACTTAAAGTGCTTTATTATTTGCGAAGCGAGCGGAATTTGAGCAGCCAGCAACAACCATTACTTATGGTTATATTATAAACGGAAGTACCTACCGCCCCTCCACCTCTGCCACATAAACCCATCCACATTCACATAGACGGTTGCATGCAAAATGGCAAGAGGCAGAGTGCTAGAGCGATGGCAACAGTGAAATATTAGGCACAAGAAGAGCATACAAATAATCTGCTTAAAATTGTATAAACACAATATACGGTTTTTTAATTGAAATTAAATATGTATTATAATTGATGTTTTCTAATGCCAAGCTGGGTTAAGTGTTGGGAATATTAAAATTAGGGCTAGCTGTGTTTTTAAAATATAGTTAAAGGGCAGAAATAATGAATGAACAAACTATCAATAGTAAATATTTACTAAAAATTGTCAATTCTTCTTCTGTTTAGTGGCAAAAGAATAATCCAATTAATGTAATTGATACACAGTTGTAATTGCATGGAAAAAAGGCTTTAAAAACTCGTTTACATACATAGAAAATGGACTGCTGCATGCAGAAATCTATTTGCAGACCTTAAACATTTGTGCTTAGCAACAATTTTTATTTAAGTTTAGACCCTTTACAAAGCCATAAATTGCCACACTCAACTAACTGAAAATAAGAAGACACAAAATTGTGTTTGGAATAAGAAAACTTTCTTCTATTTAGAGAAACTATAGAGTACTTATAGTCTACTTGCTTTTCGCAAACTCAGAGCTAACTAACTGTTTGCTATGAAACTTCAGTCATCATAAAGTCAACAGCTGACAGCTTTTGATATAGTGCAAAATGAGAAAAGAAGAAGAACAAGTGCGAATAAGGCAGACTTGGCGAGCGCATTTGGCTGGCTACAGTTGCGGCTGTGTGCATATAACTTATACACACAATATACTGTAAATCTATATATGTAAGAATGGTGTGTGTGTTTGTGATGGGTGTGTGTGGGTGTGTGAGTTGAGCACTAAAAGTGCGGCACTTCCTGTTACAAGCCGCGCACAGCCACCCACAGCAAATGGGAGCCATCTTCATGTGGCAGCCACAACTTAATACCACTTTAAATTACTTTCATTTCCGTTTTTGTTATTCCAAGCGCGTCCTCAGTGGCTGCCACATTGCTACAGTTGTTGTTGTTGCCGCAACTAGCAGCCGGCTCCACCAATCCCCTCCAGCCACATCTTCCCCACACTCTATGCGCTGCCTGTTTCAGTTTCATTTCGAATTTTGAAGCATTGCTTATTCTTAATTAAGTTGTGCGCCACAGAAATACTTACAAGCATTTCTTTCAGCCTCTAAAAACTTGCTGCTGCTGTTGCTCAGCTACAACAACAACAACAACAACAACAACAACAACAACAACAACAACGACAAAGACATTAACAACAAGAAGGAGAAGGACAACAAAAACTTGCGCCGCGTCTTTGTCTGGCGTTGAACTTTACACTTGACATGTCTACGAGGTGCGTGACACGGCCTGCCTTATAGCAGAACCCCCCTTATCCCCTCTTCTTCTTCCTTACCACAAAAGTACGCGTAGGAGAATTCATAACTGTAAAAATAGGCAGTGTTTATGGTGGGGCGTTTAAGGCGTGGTTTATGTTAATTAGCTGGCTTATCTTAAGACGCTGTGCGCCGCCTGCTAAGTACAAGCAAAGACGCTGCTGTCGCTTAATTAAATTATAAAATTAAAATGGTTAATTAAATTACAAGTCAATATCGTTTTAATGTCGGCCTCAATTACCTGCCCCGCTCCCAGCCCGCTCTTAGCTTGACTCTTAGCTAGCGGCGCTCTCTTAAACTAGCTGGCAGCTGCGCACAAGGCACCCAATGACGCTGACGTCGCAGTCGACGTCGACGTCATGTTGCAGCTGCCATAGTGTTGTACAACAACAAAATATTCGAGGTTAACATGCCGGCAATTAATTTGTGCGGCCATTTGCAGCTGAAAATTCAATTAAGCAGCCATAAAAAAGGCCTTACAAAAAAATCGCAAGGGCTTAAAAAAATAATAATAAAACAACAAAAAAAGTGCCAGGCGAATATTGCATGGCGCATTGGGGCTTCTTCTCGGGCAGCTGCGATTTGACGGCATGAAGAATTGGTAAATTGAAGATTGGCAGATTGCATTTTAAATCCGCTTAACAAACGCCCCGGCGAAAAGCAGCAGCAGCAACAATTACGACAAGTCCAACAAACGGGCGCAACTTTGTGATGCATCCGCTGGTCAGGCAATTAAAAATGGACTAAGAAAAGGGAAGCTGCGACTGAACGACCAGAAAATACCCAGCAATAGGTAACACGAGCTGATTATTACTATGGCGCTTGTTAATCGGCTGAGGCATAACTAAGGACATGATCTTCCTTCGGACTCATCATTTTAAACCCCTAATTGAACTCTAGTGTTGGGCAGCTTTCTGTTAAGCGCCTAAGCTGGAATAAATGTAAGTTAGCAAACATTATATCCTAGTCGGAAGGTACAAAAGCTGAAACTCCCCATAATTAAATTCCTTACCTTTTCAGTGCACCAGCTAAAATCAGAACTTGTGAAGGGCTTGTTGCAGGATATGCACACGAGCGCACAATGAGCTTATAAATCAGAAAAGTTCGAGCTGAAGCTAAAGTAGAAACTAAACCATGCAACAAGGCAACAACAAAGCTTGTTAACTTAAAAAAATAAATAAAAATAATATAAACACACATATTTGAATTAATAAAGTTGTTGGCTGCAGCGACGAAAATAGATTTAAACACCGCAGCGAGTTCTATTTTCTTAGTGGACTTTGGTGCAACTTTTAAATTAGAAGATGTAATTAAAAAGTTTCTGTTTGGCTTTTTGCTGTTATCCAAGCTTATTGTGTCATTCATACATATATCTATACGTACATATATATAAGTATTTATCTAAATATATATATGTATGTGCAAAGAAACACAAGCTTAAAACACAAACACAACACTGATAATCATAGCAAGAAACCCTGAAGTGCTTATTTGCATTCATGAGAATCGCATAGTACGGCAAATCTTATGGAGTTGTAAGTTATATTTACATTTTCTACGTAGCTGAATGTGAACCTTATATACATAAAAATATAGAAAGAATTTAAAAAATACCTTTTCAAGTTAGCTGATCGGAAAGTAGCTTATAAACTATATAACAAGTAAGAATTAAGCTTACCAGCATTTGAGTTGGGCACTCATAGCTTTATTTAAAGTTATTAAATTGCTTTTGAGGTTATTTTAAAGTTTTAGCTGCTTGGGGTTGCTTTTGCTTAGCTTTGTTTTCGATTGAAATTTTGTTCGCCTGAGATAAAGTTTGCCAACTGTCAGCTGTGAATCAACCCACAAAGTATTTAATTGTTTGTTTAAGCATTTGACAGGCAGTGTTGGAAAAGCCCAGAAGCAATATGCAAAATGAAATCAAGGTAAGCTGCAAGTCCAAGCTGAACTTTGTTTTTGTTGATAAATTAAACTTAAATCAAAAAAAAAACCTCATAATTCATAGCTGGGCATATATCTAAATAGCCCATTAGAGCAAATAGATTACACAAGGCTTACCCGATTTTTTAGAAAATTTACAACTTTAGTTGCATAAACTTACCTGAAATGAAAAGAAAGTTAAAGTTTATCAATATATATATATTATTGGATATCAAGTGTAGTTTATAAGTTAATACATTTATATCAACGCTTCTGCGCCCTAAAAAGTATGCTACATAAAATGTAATAGCCCTTAGTTATGATCAGTCTGCTTTTGTATAGAAAAACTAGAACGAACCTGACAAATACCTGACAAACTTGTTGAATACGCGCTTCATTTGCCGTATTGCAAAAGCTTATTAGCTTCAGTTCAATTTGATTAGAGCCCCCGCCGCCCGACAATGTCCAAGAGCAAATGGAGTGTTCTACTAGATGGAGCTAGTTAGTTGGGCCACTTGTGCTGCATTTCTGGAGCAAATAGTTAATCGCCGTCTGCGCTTGCAATCAGCTGCAATTGAAACTTCGTTAGGCGGCAGCTATGCGTGCAGCTGCAACATGCTGCCCAACTAATCAAATTAGGCTTTGGGACACTGTATACATATACTCAAGAGCAGCTTTAGGGCTGCGCTGGGCTGGGCTGGAGCAAGGACAATTCCTTTTGCAATCAACGGCAGCGCGCAGGGTTATAATCAAAATTTCGCCTGAAAGCTTTTATGCAAATGCAAGATGAGCGCGAGGGGAGAAAGTTTGCTGGGGGGTAGGGGTATTTGGGTTGGCATTTTACTTATTATACGAAATAATTTGATGTAAATGCAAACTAAACAAACTGCTAAATACACACGCACATTTATAATTGCAGATGCAGATACATTTGTATCTAGATACATTCCATTTGGCAATTGCATTCTGTGGGCACTTGCGGTGGAGGGGGGGATGGCTGGTCGTAGGCGATTGTTGCTGGTATTCGATTATGTATGCCAGACGTTTAGTTTGATTTATGCTTGTTGCCTTGCATACCCATTTTGATGGGCGTGGCCAAATGGGCAGCGTACGCTATGCAACAATTTAATTGCCAACTGAATGTTTATTGATTTATGCGTAATGCACATTAATGCAACAACGACCTCCAAAGATGTACAATGGAATATTTCGTAGAAACCATTTGACCGTTCGGCAACGACCTCGAGGGAATAAATGGAATATATATGTACTAAATGTATGTACACGGGTATGGAAAGGCAGTTTACGGAATGTACCAAAATTATTTTAATAACTATAAATTTACAGTGTGCACAGCGCACTCGCATATTTATGACCTTATGCCGAAATTGCTGCTCGGGCCATTTATAATTACAACAACTAAGCAACGTTTAATGCGCATTGTATTTAATTACAGCATTTATATTCATTGTATATAGATTTCAGATATATAAGCATATATACACAAACATCTGTCAGCTAGCCAGCTAGGAAAGAAGGTAATGCAAATTTAGTATAACAACAAATTAAGTAACTCTTCGCGGACTCAAACTCGCAACTACCTTCTTGCTTCACAGCCATATCAAGAACTAAATTTCAGTTAAATAAATTTGATCCAAAACGAATTCTTGCGCAAGCCACGTGGCTTGCCAATATAGCAATACGTTTTCTTCAATAATTTCTAAGTTTTTTAACCAATATTGATCAAATTTTAAGCTATAATGCTATAGAACATTCGTATGTTGGTGGGTAGTACAAGTCATTTATTTAGATATTTGATCTATATAAAACTAATACTATTTTTATTAATATAATATGCATATATATTATGGGGTCGCCTAATAATATTATCTAAGTATGATTTGCTGGTCAACTTGCAACATAAATTAATATTATTAGATTATGTATTTGAAATTTTAATCGAGGGTTTTGCTGTTGTTGCTGCATTTATTTTGACACAAAGTTGTAATAAATTGTTGCAACAAAGTTTTCGACGACTGCAGCGAAAAATGCCCTGGAGAGCCACGCCCACAACACATAGTGCGGTTCTGGTTGTGACAGAGGACAGGAACGGTCTGCGGTATGTATGTGTGTGCGTGTGTGCGTGTGTGTGTGTGTGTGTGTGTGTGTGTGTGTGAAAATCAAAACTTTTTACCCGCATGACTGTTGTGAAATGTTAAATAGTAACATTGCACAGTGGTTAAAGGCTTATGGGATTATAAAAGTATATTTCGTATAGATAAAATAAATGAGTATGGCGTCTATGTGAAAAAGAGTAGATTTTAAATAATCCGCCTATAATTCTCAAACGGTTTGGGAGCTTTGTTAATTTGAGAGTATGATGTCAGGGAAGGCTCTTATTTGTAATATATTATATGTAATATATATAATATATAAAGTATGAGATACATTTTCAATTAAATACGTGCATTTTACTGAGTGTTAAGTATTTCCCCCATGGTCTTGAATCCAATCTATCTATCTACCATCTATCTATCTATCCATCATGCTGGTGCTCTTAGAAATTTCTGTATTTTAATGAGGCTTTAAGCATTTAATTGATTTATTCTTATATATTTAATACATAGGTAGCCAGTTTAAATGATGGGCACAAAACTCAACACCCTTGCCACAGTGTGGCACAAATTTGCAGTCCAACAAACTAACAACAACTTGGGGCATTGCCGTGGCCTGACAAAACCAACTAACCGACAAATGAACGGACAGACAATGGCCCACAAAACTGTGGAGCGTTCCCTTAGGCTATGTGGCAGTTATTCTATCTAACACCGTGCCGACCCTCGCTGCTGTCGCCCCTCTCTACTCACTTCCCCACTTCTCGCCCCCGTCAGACCCATCAGCAGCACCCTCTCTAGGCAAACTAAGCAGATTTGCGACGGCGCGTCGCATGAATAATTTGCCAAATTAATAAATAATCACGGATTTTCTGGTTTGTTAGCTCTACGTTTGCATCTCTCTATCTGCCGTTGCCCCTCCGTCCATGTCCCGCCTCTAACGCATTTTAAGTTCCCAGTTGGAAAGTAAATTGTTTAGTAAATCCACCGAATGGAGTTGTCCATGGGGAAAACTGGTGACCAGTCACGCATGTAGTTGCCACATCTAATGGATTGTTTGTCATTTGGCGTGATGCCCTCGGGCTCTCTTTCCCACTGTCTCTCTCTCTCCCTCGCTCCCTCTCTCCCTTGTTTGTTCTCTCAGTCGGAGAATTATTATGAAAAATGTGATTTACATGCGAAATTTGCATTTGAAATGTTGCCGCAAAATGAAATTCATTCGTGGAAATTATGACAAATTGTGAAAAATTATGAAAATTGGGCAAATTAAATGTGAATTTTAGTGCATGTCCATTTGATGGGCGCACCAGAGCGACTTAGTTGGTCTAATTGGCAAGTTGCATTTGGAAATTGCTGTCGCTCGATGGGTTCAATTAAAATGCCAATTAAGAAATTTTCAATTGCCGCACACAAATACACATTGCCTTTTGTTGGTTGACTCCCTTGGCTGGGTTTTCCTGACAAACACACACACACACACCCTCACAGCCACATCTATAGACTGTTTCTCATATTAACGGAAATTAATTTCTGTGCTGCATTATTTTTGTATGCAATTTTTTCATTTATATTGCTTTTAATTTTCCACTAGTTTCATATTTTATATACCTTTTATACATGCATGTGCATAATTTTTTCAACAACAACAATGCAGCTGCTGTGCATTTCCTTCTGAATGCACAAAATGTGCCATTGCCATATGAAAAATTGCAGCCAAAGAGCCAAAGAAATAAAAATAAAAGAAAAATATGTGAAAATGCTAGGGAAAAACAACTGACAAGCGGCAAAATGAATGAATTCAATGCGTCCATCCGCTAGGTCCGTCCATCAATCCGTGCAACGTTGCCGCTGCTTCTCGCTCTCGCATTGCATTGAATAGGTCGTCATATGCACGACTGACTGACTGACTGACTGACTAACTGACGGACTGACTGAGCGAATGAATGAACGCGTGTGTAAGTGTGTGTGCCAGTTTAATGCTGCATATGATGAATATCAGTTTAATTTCAAATTAAATACATTTCTGTTTACAACGAGCATGGAATATGCCCTAGGTTTTAGTGATTTATGCCATATATTCCAAGTTAGAGTAGAGCAGTAAAAACTCTTTTTCAAGCTTTGTAAAATGGTTTCTATCTATAAGCCAAACTATCGCTTATAATGAATGTACATATATCACAAAATGTTATTATATTTTTTCCATTCCATTCTATTCAAAGTACCTCAAGAACAATGCTTAACTAACATGTATAAACCTAGCAGCCTCATAATTATATCCCTAGCTCCTTCCCACCATCTTTAATGATACATACATAAGTATTTATAATTTTAATAAATAGTATTGTCAAATAGTCATATATTTGTGCTTTGTTTCACATTGATGGCTTTGTTTCTAGTATTAAGTTAACTCAGTATCCAAATTTCATCTACAGCTCTAGGGAAAGAACTCAATTTTTATGAGTTCTCAATCATGTCCTAACTTTCCTTTGTTGTAAATCCCTTTTTCATTTTTTCAACATCTAAAGCACAAGCAAAATATCGATGCTTTAACTAAGAATTTGATCAGCTTTATACACTCTATTCTATTAACAGTTTTATGCCGTTTTCCAACACTGCAACTTTGAATTCATGCTGAATCGACATATTTTTATTCGCAGAACAAACCATTTTATATGTAACTTGTATTGCGCATTGTTTCTGGATTTCTACTTAATGCTGACTTTCATATTTTTTGGTGTGTGATTGGCTTTTGGCATATTAAAGCTTGGCATATGCCTGTCAAAGCCAAAACAATTTTCACTGATTACGCGAGTGGGCGGACGGTGTCGAGCATTGTCCCAACTGTCGAGCGCTCCATCATTCATTTGGCATGAGCGTGGAGCGAGTGTTGCCTTGGTCGTGTTCATGTCTAGAAATGCAAATTGCAGGCAATCAATGACCACAACAGCAACAATGAGCAGCCGCACACACACACGCACACACACACACACACACACACACAGGCATGGCTAAGCAGCAGGGCAATTGCATATGTCACAATGCAAGCCACAAGCTTGCAGGCACAATTGTCCCTGCTCGGACGCCAACAGACATGTGGGTCCCTGCTCGGACGCCAGTGTCTGTGTCCACCTGTTTGAGGAGGGATATCCTGCTGCTGTCTGCCGCCTGGCCGTCTGGCAACAATTGTTAATGCACGCTGCACCAAAAGCCTGTCCAGCGCTCATTTGGTTCGGCTTATAACACCAGCCTTTAACCCACTGACAGGCCTGCTGCTGCCACTGCCTTAGGTGTTGAGCCAATGGGTATTTTGTGCCTGATTTATGCTTGGGCACATTTGAATTGTTTGTTAGACCCGACACCAGACACTCGCTTGAGTTGTCAGGCAATTAAAGCATCGCCTTGCTGCGTTTAAATTACATATAATTAATGTTGCTCATATTATTCCAATTCTCAGCGGATAATTCTCTCTCTGTCTCTATTCCTGCTGCACTTGCGGTTCGCAGAGAGCAGACTCCAACTTAATTAGAAGCCTTGTCGCAGTTGAAAGCCTGTTGTTCGCCTTTGTTGCACGGACTGTAACAGGAGTCGGAGCTGACACGAGTCGGACCTGACTTGGCTCGGTGCGTTTTGGGGTTTTGTCGGTTTTGGTTTCGGTTGCACTTTGGTCAGTCACTTGGTTAGTTAGTCCTTGCCACCATCATGTTGCATTTAAAGCTGTGAGTTGCACTTTATGGCACAAGTTGTATTGTTGTTGTTGTTGTTGTCACAAAAACCGAAAGGCAAAGGTGAAAGGTTGTCTGTGCACACGAGTGCAAAGTGAATTCATTGGAAAAGCAATTAAAACTTGGCAACTCTCTTTTGTTTATGTTTTCAACGAACAGCTTTCAGCTGCTTAGCCTAATGCAAATCCTCAAGACAAGGTCGAGCAGCATTAACCTGTCTTGGCTTTGGTAATAACATATTTACATATTTACATCAATGTGCCATAAAATATTTAAGTGCCATGGGTTGAGGGCTGCTCTTGCTTTTGCTCTTGGCCCCAGGCCACATCCGCTTCAAGTTTAACCGCACAACTTCCGCCAGCCACAGAACTTGACCAGCTGTGCGCGTACAAACTTTCAAATTTAACAATGAAAAAACGCTAGGGAAAATTTAAAAGGCAACAGCAACAAGAACAGCAACAACAAGAGCAACAGCAACAACGACGACTCGCAACAAGCTGCAACTTAAGCTGTAAAAACTTTTGCAATAACTCTTGTGCGGCTGGGACGAAAAATCTGCGCGCATCCATAAAAAAGAGTGGGAGCTTTTGTTGTTGTCGCTGGGATATAAAAGCAAAATTAACGCAACGCATCGACATTCGAGGTGAACTCTCGCCGGAGCCGGACCCGTACCCGTACCCGGACCCGGAGCAGGCGCCGAATGGCAAAAAGAAGTCCAGTAGTGCAAACAACGGGTAACCAGCGTCATGTCCGAGTCGTAAGTCCGTGTCCGAGCCGCAGAGGCGACCAAAGACGCCCGCCACCCCCTTCTGTAAGAGGGCGTGAAAACCGCGTAATAATAAAATATGATATGAAAAACCTTGTAAAGCGCTTTTCAGACAATTTATAACAGCAAAGGCAACAGCAGTTGCCACAGTCCACAGGGGAAAGAAGGGTTTGCTGCTGCTGCTGATGCTGCTGCCGCTGCTGGTTGGCTGGCAGCTGGAGCACGGACTGCTCAGTATTCGATTAAAAATAAAAGGCAAATAAATGCTGTAAATATTGGATTTCGTTGGCTGGCAGGGAGTACATACATATATATTTATACATATATATGTCACGCCCACACGCATACTCGCTGTGGACGGCACAGTGGGTGCAGCATAAATTGAAATTGTTAGAAATTCAATTCAATTAACTGTGTTGTTAAGAGAAAACTTTAAAGGTTATCTGACCTTTGTTTAAATCGATTAGCTGAGTTTCAGCTGGTTGTGGGATTTGTTGTGAGTAATGGGAAAGTGTTCGCCCTTTGGCTTTTGGTATGTATCTAACTGCAGCGTTTTATTCATTCCAAGTTATTTGTAGTAGTTATATCAATTATCTGTCAGTATGCTCAGCACAACTCCCTGTGCAGGACTTTCCGTAGACATTGGGCTGTTTTCCTGTTCCAAAATGTAGTTGCTTGTATTTTTCCAACCTCAAGCAGCTGCAAGTCCTATAGGCCATAGTGAAGCGATATTGGAAAAGAATTCTATATTTTTCTGTGTTCAGACAAGAAAGCTTGATTTTTGCTTTAGTCAGGCAGCCTGTCGTCGCTGTTCCGATAGCTGATTGGGAAATCTAATAGGTATTACCAGTTATTTATAGAACTTTCTAGTACATATTAGGAACTTATAGTCTTCTAATCTGTTACAGTCTGCCACGACTATCGCCGGATAATATGTTGACATATTTCAGAGTGTTTCCAATCGCATTAATCGTGAAGCATATCTTAAACTGCTGCTCAGAGTAAGTTTCTTGTTTTAAATAAATGTATTGCTTGATTTAAATGCTTGCTTTAAATAAATTTATATTCATAGAAAATAATTTTATAATTAAATTCCTTGCAAGCTTGAAAATTCATTGGCATAATATGCATTAAATATCCTTTAGTTATTTTTACTTTTTATGGTAAAATATTGATTATCTTAACAAGGGTAAAATAAATATCTGAATGAACATGTAAACTTTGTTTACATACACTTCAGAAACTTAACCGACACTTAGTGTGTTGTTCCACTGTGCAATGTTAAGATTTGTTTGCCAGGCGAATGGGTTGCAATCAAATTTATTGCGCGTCGAAATGCTGCCAACAACAACAACAGCAACAACAATAACAATGACAACAATAAAAGGAAGGACAACAGCAACAACAACTGCAACCGCCACAGAATCGACAGCAGCAGCCAAACGGAAGCAACGCAGCAACAGGAAGGCCCCAAAGTGGATAATATTACAACCCAATGCTGGACCCTACCGGGCTGTTGGATATTGAAGCGAGGTGCCGGCCGCCGCTGGCTAAGCATACGACAGCAAGCGGACAGGAAGTAGGTTGAGACGGAAGTGTTACCAACCCGCAGCTGTGGTTCCATATATACATACATATATATATCTACCCGTTTTTATTGAAATATGAGCGCCGACAAAGTGCGTTGGCTGTCAGCTGCCTTCAGCTGTTGCTGCACTCTGTGCACCCGCAGCCCCGCCCAGTTGTGCGCCAGGTTCTGGGCAAATGTCAAGTGTCAGGCGACGGGCAGCAAATTGTGCGGATGGGTTTAAGTTTGCTACTGCTTGCGGGCCGCCAAATGTCATAATGTGCATCCCTTTGATGGCAACCTCATGTCAATTGCAGTTGCCGTCCACATTAACCAGCAGCTGCCACGGCTGCTGCAGTTAGTGCTACTGCTACCGCTGCTGCTGCTGCTGCCACAGTTTTTGGTTGTTGGGCCAGTTTAAAGCCGCATGTTTTTGGTCACTTGCGCTTAAGCCACTGCGCCTGACAATGTCGCGGCTTTCCGGGCCAACAGCGCGTATACGTGATGCGCATTTTTGTGCTCCGCTTTTGTTGTTCCTGTTGTTGCTGTTTATTTGCCTTGCTGCTGCTGCACACTTTGTCACTTTTGTTTTTACGCTTTCGCTTTATTGAGTTAATCGCTTTATGTGCCCCCTGTTGGACAGCACTCTGACAGCAAAGGGGGAAACAGCATCTGATATAGGTGCACACAGAGACACACACTCAAGCTGGGCATCGCTTGGTATTCGGTATTTGCCATTCGACCATGTTTGCCTTTCTGCACTTTCTGCCAGCTCAACAGTTTTAATTAATCTGCATCAGATAGTTGGCAACACACTTACCCCTTGTAACCCTCTCTTTGCCTTTTGCAGCTCTTAATCGCTGGTTTGTTTTTTATTTTTTTGCCTGCTTGTTCCTTTTTCCAAACAATGTTTAATGTGTTTTTATTGATTGCGTCAATATGCGGCCCCCTTTGTGTATTCACATTTTATTGTGGCCGCTATATAAATATATATTACCCGGACCCGGCCTCGGCCACGGCCCCGCCCCCGACCGACAACCGCCCACCTATGCGTGTGTACAGCTGGAATTTTGATTGAGCGCGCTTTTGTTGATTTATGTGCAGCAATTCGGGAATTTATGTGCGGTCGTTGAAAAATGCAAATAGAGCTGGCATAAAAATGAAAAATCCAAAAACAAAAAAAATTGAATAGACGAAAAATAGAGAATTTCACATGAATGCAAGCTTCGGGTATAATTAAGGCTAAAGAGCAAATATTTTAATTTCACATGAAAATATGCTGATCTAGAGATCGACGAATGTGTGTCTTTAATTTGTTTGCGAGCAAGTGGAACTGGCTTATTTGTTGCATAGAATAATGACATCTTATTTATATATTCAACATATAGAAAAGCAGTAATGATCTCTTTTTCTTACGGTCAGTCAATTCAGTCAGTTAATCAGGACAACAAGGTTTTTATATACATATGTAGATTAGGTTAATATTATCCTTTTTACAATCTTCCTGTTTGTTGCCCAGGACAAAATAAAGAAGTAGTACTGAAAATATGTAGTTTAAAATGCAACTTGTTCAAACGAAATACGCAATCGATACGCACTTTAAATATAATTGGTAAAAGCTCAACTCAAACTGAAATTATTCATAGAACAAGCAATTTATCTATAGTTCTTATTATTTCATCTCTTGAATAGGAGAGTATTTCGTTTGTTTCTGAGGAAAATCCTTGCAATTTGTATTTGCTTTCATAATTCGCCTGTGGGAGGTTCACTTGTTCTCTGTGTGGAATTGTAGCAGGCGGCCACATAATGTTGCATTATCTGCAATACATTTGCATAACACTCATACGCCCCATGAGCATCAAGTCAGCCACAGCAGAGACAGAGAAGGAGTGGGCAACGAGTTAGAGCGAAAGACAAACTAAATATGTAAATAATATTTCAACAATAATTGGTTTTGAAACTCAAGTGCCACAGCTAAGCGTCCATCCAGCCGTTCGGCTCGACTTGGTGGTCTTTTCCTCTGCCCTACTCTGTCTGTCAGCCACGCCCACGCTCAACTCAGCACCAGTTTCTTGATAGCTTAAAACAAAAGGGAATGTCCAAGTGCTGCTCCTGCTGATGCTGCTGCTACTGCTGCTAAAAATAATTAAAATTTAAAACTGAATAAATGCACAAGAATAACATTTACATTTATGCGTTTCAAATGTCCTTGCCGAGTCTCTGCTGCCCTGCTGCTGCTCTGCTGCTCGTCGTTTAACAAATAAATTCAAATTCAACAAGTTGAGTGGGGGCGTGCGGTGGGTTGGGGTGGGGGCGTAGTCAGTTGAGAGAATAGAAAACGTATTTAAAATTAAACTAATGCTTATAGTTATTGCAAAACTATGGCGAACTCAAATGCCAGTGCACATTGAATTGCAATAAGGCAACTTGTCTCCAATTGATGCTGAAATGACAACTGAAATGTCATGACAGTTATGCATGCAGCTGACAGTCCGGGCGAGCAGGATTGAGATGGTTTGAGGAGCTGGGTTAAGAGTGCTATTTTAACAACTTGAGGCAGCTGCAAGAAAGTCGTCTGCCTGCCCGCCTGCCCGCCTGTCCGCCTTGCCTGCCTGCCAGCCTGCCTGCTACATTTGATGATTATCTTCTATATGTCCAGGCACCACCGCAATTGAAAAGCAACTACGAACTACGAACTGCTGGCTGCAGTGGATAATGGTGCGAGCGGGTTCTGTGAGTTTGCAGTTGGCCAAGCTGCTGACAATTGTTTTTGCTCAGGCAATTGGATTTGCGTTGAGTTGCGTATTGTTCGCATGCTGATATGAATGCCCAACGAGCTGCAGCTTAATATTAATATTAGTCTTTGACAATGCCACAGAACTTGACTCCGAAGTGGATGTCAGTCAGCGGGCGCAATGGGCGTTGCCAGCTGAAAGCTGCAGCCTGATAAAGAAAATGGCAGATATGGCAAATGCCATTTAAGTCGAGCATGTTTAACTAGCAAGCATTTACAGCTTACTCGTCTTTGCCACTTGAACCCAATACATGTTAGTAACTTTAGATTCAGTTACGAGTGAAGTCTTTCAATGGTTTTTGGCTAAGCCTTAAATGGTTGCACATACCTACTATTAGCATTATGGTTTTCCCAGAATTATGAAGGACTTTTGGACACTTTTGGGCATATTCATAAATCAATTTATTTAAAATTCTGAGTAATTTATGGATTTTGATATGTCTAGCACTTTAATTTCCCTTAACGAGAGTATTATAAATTTGTCAACATGTGTGTTACACACAGAAGGAGATATATCCGACCGCAAAGAGTATATATATTTAAGATCTGGATCAACAGCCAGATTGATATGATCCGTTTTAACAACAAATTTTCGTCAAACTCAAATAATCTTCAGCATGAATCAATCAATCAGTCAGCATGAAAAGTTTTGTGTATAAACATTTTGATATGCAAAAAGTTCACAGCTAAGCAAAAAAGTAAAAGAGCTTTTAATAGAAGTTGACTGCGGCGTAATTATGAATGAAAAGGAATTAAAAACTGACGTTTCACACAAATTTGTATCCCAGCTCTAAGCCAAGCATCTTTCACCTTTTCAAACACACACAAAAACAAAAACAACGGCAAGAAAATGCAATCAACGCGTCCTTGACAAAATAAATTTGCCAGCCACTTTTAAGCTTTACGGGCAACAGTCGAGAGCACATTTGAAGCAAAAGAAAAGCCAATTATAATTAAAACAAATTCCATTTTGCCTTATCAGCGTCGAGTTATCAAGCACGATAGCGGCTCAGGGGAAAAACTTGCCCCGTGTGGCTGGGACGGCTGTGGGGCGTACAGATTGTAACGAGGGCTACACAATATACTGTGTACAGAAAATGTATTTTTATTTTCTAGTTGCCGCAGGGCTGCGCACTAACGACACTCAAATCAAATGCGATAATCTATGACCCGAGGGGCAGACAGGACGCAAAAAGGCTGTCATGGAACAGAAAAAAAAAAAACAAAAAACAAAAAACGAAATCAGAAAAAAGGAGAGAAATAAGTAGCCGCACTTTATATTTATGAGTAGCATTCGCATGCAGCTTTAATGGCCAAGTGGCTGGCCAGCTGAACCACAAAAAAAAAAAATAAGTAAATATGCGCTAGCCAAGTGTGAGACCTGGATATACCCTGTAATTCTATGTGCAGTCAAATAGTTGTGTGCAATATTTTTTGTTTTTTTATTTCACGCAATTGTTCTGAAATTTTCTCTCTTGTCTTTGCTGGATGGGGTTTAAACCCTGGATGTCGTGAGAGCTAACCCTTATCCTTCAGCTTACCAAACACAAACTACAAAAATCGCTTTTCCTCACAAAAATAGGGTATATAAACGGAGCAAAAAAAATTGCTACGAGTAATGGAAAAATGAGTGACTCGCCGTCTGGACAGGGGACAGGTGGCTGGTGGGGAGCTGGTGACGCCCACAAAAATACATTTCCTTGGATTATTTAACTACTATTGATGGCGGCGACGGCAAACGGCAGGACATTGAGTAGGACCCGGGACAAAGGACGTAGAAACGACGAAACGCTGCTGAATGAATGGATAAGTGAAAGGCAAACGAACGAAGAACAGAGAAACGAAACGGAATGAATGCCGCGGGGCACGGGGGGTGGGGGGCAAATAAAAATAAAACGCAAAGGGCGCCCGCGGCCCACCCAAAAAGGGGGTGCAAAGCGGCGGGGGGCGTGGCGACAACTCGTAGCACAGAAGCCACGAAAACCAATGCAGAGGAATCGACAATCAGCTAAAAAAAAAAGAAGCAAAAGAAGAAGTACAAGAAGCGATTTTGGGTTACCTGGGGGCAGACCAAAATAAAAAGAAGAAGACGTGGCATCGACTGTGGCAGAGGCAGAGGCAGAGTAAGGGTAGACCCGGTTCGGTTATTTATTTGCTCGTTTATTTTCAGCACTTTTCGACGCATTTATTAGAAGTTGTTGCCATAAGCGTTGAGCAAAATAACAACAACAACAACAGCCGGAGGGAGCAGGAGAAGAAGAAGCACTTGCCACTTGCTATTTGGCGGGGGCGATTGCTTTAAGCAGGGTATTTCGAAGGTGGGTGGTTGCCTAATGGTTGCTTAAACAAAGAAATGCTTAAGCAAAAAATATGAAAGACAAAAAATATATATATTAGGTTAGACACGCACGCAAGAAAAGCTGAGCTATAAAAACCTTGACGATATCGGCGCCATCTAGTGCTGGCAATTTGAACTAGCTGACACGTTGTCAGCGTCAGGCGTTTCTTGGCGAATTGAAAATCATTTGTAAATCAAATTTGAAAATGCTGCCTGAAAAGCAGATAAAAGGATGCACATAACGAGGTGGTGGGGTTCGGCTGCTTTAAAGCAGGCAAAATCTCGTTGGATAGTGCGATTTTGTGAATTTGTTGCTGTGGCAACGGGAAATTTGTCAAATTCAGCGAACATCATTCGTCATGACTTTACTTCATGCGCTGATTCCGATTCAATTGGGTTTTGTAGATGGAGCTGGGCAGATATGCGGGCCCTTCCCCTGGCATCTACATTGGGTTTTGGTTGGGATTATTGGCAGCGAACTTGCGTGGGGCCTGACATTGGGGCTTTGTCAGGGTAAGCAGGGCAGAATGTTGACGGGCTGCTCCTTCTGCGGATGATGATGCTGCGGTTTTGCCGGACAGACTGACTGACTGACAGACAGACAGACAGAGCTTAGCTTGACTCTCGACTGTCATTCACGAACTTCTTAATTGTTTGTTATTAATGATGCCATTGTTGTTGCTGTTGCTGCTGCTGCTGCTGGCTGTCAAATTGAAAATGACAAAAATGAATGGCCAGACACAGTCAGTTAAGCTTTCGACTGACTTTGATGAATGCCGCCTGGCAACAGCCACAACAAAACTAATTGATTGCCCCTGCCTAAGCAGCTGGCCACACCATACACACACACAGACACTCTCAAAGCACAGCCTACAAAAAGCAATCGCAGCAAATTAATACAAGCACTTTTCACGCCAATCACACACACAGGCACACACAAACACACACAGCCAGTGTCCATCGAACTTGAGCAGCTGAGAATCACAGAGAAAGGCCGAAGCATAGTGCGTGCTATAAATAAATTGACGCTCCAGCAATTTTCAATAAATGGCAGCACTTGTCTTTGGGAGTGTCGCCCAATCCAAGCAGACTGCTTGACAATCAATAAGGCAAAGCACAAGGGGGTGTAGTTGTGGTTCCTGGGGGTTGCTCGTCTATTATTCGAGTTAATAGAGGTAGTTTTTTTAAGTGTAAAACGCTTGAAAACCATTTGGCTTTTTGATGGGCGCACATAAATTTGCGATTATGCGGTTCATTACATAACGAAGAGCTCTCATCGATGTAATGGGCACAGTTTGCAGACTTTTCCAGAAACTTGCCTTGCCTTGGATTATGTTTATGCTTTGGCAAATATTTGTTTATGCGGCCAAAGTCGCTTTGACTTATCGAAGTTTGACTCGGAAAAGGCACAAATATAAAAGATATACTCTAACAGTTTACAGTTGTTGTTCTCATTAACATTTTTAGATTATGTTAAGCACGATTTGCGCAGAATTAGTAAATATTATTTGGTGTATTAGCTTGGCCGGGATGGGAGGAAATTGATGTAGCATATTCGAATTGGAATAGAGTAGTGACTTAATTCGGGGTACATATGTGAGTCTACCCGCCAACTTAGAAGAAATTTGTATGGTACGTAAATGTGAAGCTAGTAGAGGGGGAGTAAGGTTAATTCGCACCAGTCGGATAGGCAGCGATGAGTGCCCTGGGGATTAGCTCCGACCGCGACTAGCATTGGCTTAAGATAATCCCTACCTGGTTTCCCATTACGAAGGATGAGAAAGTATTAATTTTAAATTGCACTTAATCTCGACTCTTTATTGCCCTTATTCTCAGTATTAGTTCGTCAGAATTGCTACTCTATATTATCTCCCTCTAAGCTCACTAGAGCCCACGCTTTGGCATCTCCTTCAAATCTCAATCGTTGTCATACCTCAGCTCTTCTACGACCCCTAGTGTTCCCTATACTGGTCTATTACTCACGGTTGCTTGATTCAAAGTGAAGCTGAAGTGCAGAGAGGGTCGAAAGCAGGGCGAAGCTTTCAACCCTCTCTCGAGTTCTACCCTCCGTGTTGAGATCTCCTTACTTAAGCCCAATTACTCCAACGCTCGTCCTGTTAATATTAACCTAGCCAGAGTTGCTATTAACTTAAAATTTAATCTGCCCACTCCATCCTTACATATATTTTCCTATAACTATTGTTATCCTGCGTCGCAATATTATTTAGATTTCATCTATGCGTATAAGACAATGTTTATAGCCCCTTATTATTTTAATTTAAGTTTGAAACATCAGAGAGATATATTTATAGTTGTAATATCGTATCCTGCAGAACACTATGATTGGTAATGTGTCCAGTAAGACCCATGTTAACAATTTCGTGTGGTACATCTAATTCACACCAGCCACAGCCTGTTGGCCAGATGTGATGTACGCCCAGTGTTAAATCTATGCCCCGGTACTCACCGTGGTTGTGGCCTGCGTGGTGGCCGTGTGCGGCGTATAGGCGGCGTATGCCGGTTGGGGCAATGGCGCCGTATAGCGATAGGCCTGCTGGGCGACCGCAGCGGCGGCAGCGGCAGCAGCGGGTGCATAGCCCTGCGGTGTCCAGCTGGTTGCACCGCGATAAGGGGCGCCCGCTGCTAGAGCGGCGCCAGCAGCAGCAGCAGCTGGGCTGGTCATGGCCGGTGGACGCTGTGGGATGGCGCCTTTGAGTGCTACGGCTGAGGCGGTCAACGGTGCGCCGGGAAAAGCGCTGCGCGGCGTTGGCGGTGCGGCTGCGACGCTAGCGGCACTGGACGAGCCCTGCAATCAAGAGAAGAGGTGAACTACTGAGTGAGATATGCATTGTATATAGTGTAGAATTTGGGTATGTGTGCGTGAGTGTGTGTGTGTTTTGCATGCATAAATAATGCAGCGCATGGATTTTGGTTGTTTTTCGGTTGTTGTTGTCATAAATAGAAACCACAGCACAGCAGCTGGATCTAACGGTTGGCGAAGCTTTGTTTACCGCTAGCAAAAACCGCCATGACATCCCCCATGACACACACACACATACACACAACCACAGATAGAGGCTGCAGGTTTTTTTAGTTTATTGAGTGCCAGCTCGTCACAAAAATAAAAACAAAACAAGAGGTAAACAACAAAGCGTGGGTCATAAATAAATTTTTGCACTACGTGTGGGTGTGTGGCAGATGCAACAGTCGTGCGACAGCCTCGTGTGTCTGTCTGTGTGTGTGTGTGTAAGTCGTTGCTGGCTCGTCGCGCTTCCTGTGCTCCAGTTTTGCATTGCAAATGCATTTGGCTCGCAGAAGCTTTTGGGCCATTTCTTGCCCTGTTCGTTTTTGTTGCCAACAGGCTATAAACACAAATAACTCTAGGTTTTTCCTTATATTTTTTGTTTTATGTATCAACTGATATATTTGAATGCGCTGAACTGTGCACACACACACACACACACACACGCACATACAAGTTTTTGCAATGGAGTTTACAAGGTGAATAATTTCGTGTTGTGAATTCGCATTTCTTTCCTCTAACCATTTTTTAGTTTTGATTGCAACCACAGCTCGCAAATTTGTTTTTGCCGAAAAACTAAAAAAAGGCAAAACCGGAAACAACAAAACGCCATTTTGTTTGGTTGATTGGCTCAGCGGATGCGAATCATTCTCATAGCCTGCTGCAACGTGCAACTCGCATCGTGCAACTCGCAAACGTGCAACGTGCACCGTGCAACTTGCGATTTGCGTTGCGTGTTCTTTGATTTTTTCGACTGCGAACAAAAATATGGCAAATGTTTGGATTTGGTTTTGCGTTTTGTGTATTTCAACGTCGACGCTGGCATTCAACATTGCCAGTTAATTTTTGTGTGCATGCAATTTGAATGCGGTTGCGCCACTGTCGAAGTGATGGGGCAGGGGCACGTCCGGGAGCGGGCTGCTCTGTAATTTGGCAGCAAAATGACAGAGGCAAAGTAGAAAAAAAAGTACAGCTACGCTTTCAATTTGAGGTGCTGCAGTTTGTGGCGGTTGTATGTCAAGTTCTTGTTGCCACAGAAAAAAATAAATAAACATGCAACTTGAAGTTGCAGATTGCAGTGGGCTTTGAGAGTACATATAGTAAAGGGCGGGCATATAATGAGGTATGTAATTGGTAATGTTACATTTTAGCAGGTGGATAATCAGATCAGCTGGGCCCTTAAATAAAAAGCTCGGTGAATACAATTTGATAATTAATTGGAATCTGAACATACAGATAAATATTTTGATAAGAATAGATTGAAAAGTAGATGTCTACACATCGCTATGGCCATGAGAATAGTTCGAATGTTAAGCTGATTTGTAATTTCACTCACCTCTCAGCCTGGTCTCATTATTATTCCTTCGAATCTCTTAAGTGTCTCTCTTTCTCTCTTTTTCTCCATTCTTACTAAGTAATATACTTTTCACCGTACTCTAGCATTTTTTCTCACTCTTTGTTTATCTAAAACCATCTTAATCCCAGATATCCCTCTCCCTCTATGTCCTTATATTCTTTGTTTCGAACTCTCTTCGAAGCGAATCTTTGAATCTTTCCCTTGGAATTATAATTATTATTGAAAGATCGTCAAGAATTTACCTAAATTGCCACAGGATATGCTTAGCATATGCATATATAACATTGTAAGCCATATTACGCCCGCCTCCTTAAAATCGCAATCTAATAAGAAGAAGGAGAAGTTTTACGGTTATGCGCATATCCCCAACTTCCTAACTCCCATCAATTGCTTCAATTTTGGGCCATAAAAACGAACTGGCAAACATTTTAAGCGCACAAATGCAATAAATTTAAGCCGCTAAATTAGACACGTTTGGCACATTGTGGGAGCCGACACCCTGCCCCTCCCCTTACCCACGTAACCAACACACCTACACTTATATAGCTAAAAATATATGTATGTATATATATATATATATATATATGCTATATATACTGATGCAATTGCTATCGCTCGTTTCACGACTGTCGCAGGCCCCGCACTTCAGTCCCGCCGCCTGGTAAAAATAATCATAAAGGTAATTATTTTATCGTTCGTTGAAATTCGCTTAATTTCAACGTTGGCTGAAAAATAAAATAAAATACGAAAAAAAAATGAATAAGCGACGAGGCCGACTAATGGAAAATATGAAGCTCAAGCGCCTAGTTGGGCTGCCTAACCAAAGGGACGTAAACATGGGCGAAGGGAAGTGGGAGGGGGGGGGGGGGGTGAGGTTGCAGGGCAGCTGTGGCACCGCAGCAGACAGCAGGAAGCAACAGGGCAGGGGGAAACGTGGTGGGCACAAGAATGAGGACGTGATTAATTATCAAATTGGGAGCCATTATCGCGTGCACTTCGTGGAGGGTGTTATAAAGTTTGTGGCACACGCACACATAGACACACACACAGACACTCACACACACACACACAGAGAGTCACGAAAAAGGGACTCTATTTGTTGCCGCATGCCCTGCGCCTCGGCTCGTCTCGTCCCGTTTCGTTTCGGTTTTATTTTTGGTAATTTCGTCGCGTTTTCAACATTTTGTTGACGCTTTTGTTCTATTCTATTAGATATTTTCGTTCGCCATTTTTATGCAAAGAGCGTTACGTGCCACGCCCTCGAAATTTTGCTACTGCTTTCTAGACTTCGGTTTGGTTGTGCCCTGCTACTGCTACGCGACGCGCCGTCTTCCTGTCTGTCTGTCTGGCAAAGGCAAACAGCGTTCGGGCCAAAATCAAGCGCAAAATATTAATGATAATAATTTATTACGAACTGACAGGTAGACAGGGCCAAAAGGGGGGGACTGACGCATGGGGAGGAGTTGGGCTGCAGGGAGGTGTCGCTGTCACGCCTTACTCATGGCCACTGATAAACGCTTTGTGATTAGCGCTCCAATTGTTGTTGTTGTTCCTGTTGTTGTTGTTGTTGTTGCCGTTGTTGTCGGCTGCTGCTGCTTCCCGACAGCCATTGTCATTTTTATTGTCATTTTGTAAATTTATGCGCAAATTCGAGTTTGGGGGTGTTTTTTTTTTTTGTATTTTGAGTACGTGTGCTTGTATAATTGGTTGGGTAGGGTAAAGCGTGTGTTTGCACAGGCCAGAAAGCCATTTGGGCCCGCAGAACAGACAAATAGTTCCACTTTAAGCAAAGTTTGTGTATTTAAAGTTTTTTGAAATCTATAAATAAAAAAACACAACGTTTGCCTTTGCGAGTTGAGCAGTATTATATAGCAAATGTATAACGAATGCTTTATAGAAAGCCCGATAGCTAACTTCCCGAGCTCAAATTCAAATTTGTGGATTATCACCTGGATTATAGTCCAAGTCAAGATTGTCAGCTATATAGAGATGGTTACATTTTTATAAGAAGGAGAGTCTGCCATTGGATATTTGGATTTTTAGCTCCTTACAATATATATTTAACTAGCTTACGTTCAAGTTAATTATTTATGTCTCTTCTTATTCTCTGTCAAAGCGTTTTCTTTCAAGTTCTTTTGGCTTTAAGACTATTTATATATATATATATATATATAAATAATAATTTTCTCAAAATATCTAAATAATTATTATGGGAATTACTTATTTTCTTTTTGCTTCTAATCTATTCGATTTTCTTGTTTTTTTATTTGCATTTTTATTGCAAAACCAAAACATATCCCTTCAAAATCCTTCTCCTTATGTATCAACCTTATTGAATAGAAACTTTTTTGTAATTTCAATTATCCCCTCAAATCTGCGCAATCTTTTAAAGTTTATCGTTTTTAACCCACAACTTTACCAAATGTCCCATAAATGCCACATGATATTTGTAGCGCGTGCCAAGTTTTCTTTTTGTGTTGTTTCATAAACTGCACTTAAAAACTTGAAATACAAAACAGTCAGGCTCAAATTTCAAATTACTTAATGCAAAACTAGTTGAAAGAAAGCAAAAGCCGCGCTGCAGGCGGCTCACTTGCGAATGCAAAGTCCAAAACAAGAGCAGTGCAAAAGTAGAATGCATAATATTTGCATTCTGCTTAAGAAACGTCTGCACACACACACACACACACACACACACACACCCGCACACACACCAACACACACACACATCGTATATATGCATTGGCAGGTTGTTTGACTCTTTGCATAATTCATATTTTCCAACCACTTATTGTTTAAACTAAATAAAGCAAAAACTTTTTCCATAATTAAAACCGTCGCCAAAGCTGCAGAAAGTCGCTGGGGGAGGCCGGGCTTGCCACACCCCCGCCACCCTGCTCCATATGCGCTGCGGAAGAGGCGCAAAAGCAGAAACAAAAGAATTTTCCTTTTCAGGCGCAACATTTTTCCCTTTTTGTACCCTGTCAAAGTAAAGTGCGCAGGGTATATGAAAGTTGTGCAAGACTAGGCATGCAACAGCAAAAGACAGCTTTTTTTGCTACAGGGTATCTGCAGGTCGTTCTTCTCTATTGCATTTGCTGCTGCGCTGCAGCCTAGCCCATTTAAATTCTGTGCGGTAAATTAAATATTGTATTGTCCTCGCATTGGGCATGCAAATTCACGAGTGAAAATGCGCCACATAATAATCAAGGGGTGGGCGTGGCATGGTCCAAAAATAGCAGCAACTAAAATCGGCAAAACAAAAGCGCGACAGGAGGCGCGGCTAAAAATGAAAATGAGCGAGAGCCAACATAAGAAAATAAAAAAAAAATGCACATTTTGTTGCTTTTGTTTTTCTATGAATATGCACATGTGTGTAGGTGAGAGCTTGTGTGTGTGTGCGTGGGCATTGCATATATGCAACTTTTTCAGCCTATTTTGCATATTTCCTCTGACGTTTTCTATAGACCTTTATGCCATGCCCAACGGGCAGAAAGGGAAAGCATCCGAGCTGGGCATTTCTTTTTTCGCAATTATTTTATTTCCATTTTGAATTTTCACTACTTGTTGGTATTTTTCATTTTGGTGTGCGCCTGTGTGTGTGTGTGTGCTTGTGCATCCACTCAGCTTGAATATGAATATGCATATGAATAGTTCTTTTTGGTTTTGTATATTTCTGAATGTCTGAGCAGTTGTTTATATGCATTTCTGTAGTCATATATTTGGTAAGAACAGTACAAATAATGCAGGGTATATGGAATTAAGGGAAACGTTTGGTATTATTATTTAATTACATCAAATTATAGATGTTAAATCTTGAATTATAATAATACTAAACTTTGTTTTATAGGATATGACTAGAAACTAAACGCTGAACTTCGACTACCGCGAGATTTTAATAAAATGTGTAATATTTTTTCTTCATACTTTTACTGTACTCACTAAATTAACTATATTTTTTTATTATTCCTTCCTTAACTTTATTTTGTCGTTATTCTTGATTCAGTTATTTTTTCCTCAAATATACTTCCTTTATTTTCATAACTCCCAAGTTACAATAACCCTAGCCAGATCATAGGCCGTGCTCTATTAGCATTACGAACAGCTCCATTAACATAATTTGTGTTATTTTTTTGTTGCTTTTATTCACGTCAAATAAACTCTCAGCATAGCGTACAATGGCACATAATTCATTTCACAAATTCTTTAAAATGAGGCAATAAAAAAGTGTTTTATGTAGCAGCATTTGATATCTAAATTTCCAACAGAACTAAAATGTCTATAAAAAGGGCTCAAATGTCTACGAATTTCCATTATGCAAAGATAAAAGGACGCAAAGCGGCTTCAGATTCAGCTTCAGTGGCTCAGTGCCCGGGCAATTCATCTCAGTGCGTTTATTTTATGGGCACATCTTAGCCCGAGCCAAGTGAGGCATAAAAGTGGATGCTTTCCGGGCAACCATCACCCAAACCAATGCCAAAACCAAAACCAAAACCCCTAACACTATAGCCCCTAAACGTTCCGTTGGCAGCCAGCACACGCACACCTTTAAGGCAACCAAAGGACAATCTGCGTGCGCCAACGACGCGTGCAAGTTTTATGTTTCCATCATAAACGATAATATATAACCAGTACTGAGCACATTTAACAGAGCCAAGAAAAGGAGAGCAGCAACAACAACAATTGACGCTGAAAGCTCATGCGGCGATACGCAACTGGAGACCTCAAAAGCAGCCTGCTCTCCTCTTCTTAAGGTGTAGCAGTTAGGAGGGGAAGTTAGGCAGGTTGGGAGGGGGCTGCCACAGCACCCGTCTGTGCAATAATCAATTTAAAATTTTGCACGCCCTGCCTGACAGGAGGACATTCAACAAATTTTCATTAAATGTAACAGCTAAAAACAACAAGAACAACAGCAACAACAACACGACAGCAAAACGCTGCACGAGCGAAATCCAATAAAATGAACGAGTTGAAATGTCGCAGCGAGCCGAGACGTCTGGCCAGAGGGCTGGGGCGTGGTTGGGCGTGGCTTAGCGTCAGTCGTTGTCGTTGTGATTTGAAGATACTTTTCCTTTTTGGCAACAAGCACAGCAGCAGTAACAAAAATAACAATTGCAGACGGTGTTGGCGAATAAAAAAAAAAAAAACGAAATACATAAAAAATGACATTTACGACAAAATTACATTTCCCTCCCCCTCAAAAAAGAAAAGAAAAGAAAAGCAAACGAAACGCTTGCGAATCCTTGTTTAGTTTGACGTAGGAATTGGAACTTCGTAACGGGTTACGTTTTAAGCTCGTTACGTCTGTTGGGGGCAGCAGTCAAAACTTTGCTGCTAAAATGATTTTCCAGTGCCTTCTGCAAACCGAACAGCTGCTTGTTATTTATGTTCCGGACAGCGAAGGCGTGAAAAAGAAATCAGCGATAAATATTATGTAGATATAAACTAGAGACTAGGCGAATATCTAATACTCTGCCAAAGAGCACAAAAGTTTCAAAGCATTAGCTGCTGGGAAGGATTATATATATATTATATGAATAGTGAAAAACTAGATGGGCATATTAACGTAAATAAATATTTATTCTTATTATTATTTAAGATTTTTTTTATATTCCGTTTTATTTAAACTCTTTGCCAAATAGCCCCTGCCAATATACGGCCTTTGAATGCGGCCTCGGCCATTTAAGACTTGTTCGAGCTTGCGAAATCGGAATCGAAATCCGGCTTAATGAAGGCGATCCCGGCATACTCTATCTAATTTAAAGCCTCAGCCTTGATATATAGTATATTCAAATAATTTGGAACTTTTCGCGCATTCTCTGCCCTCAATCGCTATGCGAATCCTCGCTTTGCTGGGGCGGCTTTTGTTATTTATGCCACGTATTTATTTCAGGCACAACATAAAATTACATTTCGGCGCTGCTGCAATTGCAGTTTGTGTGTTTTTGGCCTTTTCGGCATTGTTGCGGGCCAACTTTGTGAATGTAGCTGAAAATTATTTTGTTAATAAATTCAAATGCAGCTGCTAAGTGCAGCTGGGAGTGTCGGCAGCTGGCCAAAAGCACGACTCATTTAAGCCATCATTTAAGCTCGTTTCCTGTGGCAGTCACGTGCGCATCATAAATTCAATGCTCGACAAAAATTACAATTTTAGTTTTAATGAAAATTGTGCACTGCAATTGTAAATGTTGCACGCCGCGCCTCCGCTTTACTTTATTTACTGTTCATTTTTATTGAATTTTTAATTCGCACGCTCTCTTTCGCTTTGGTCACATTTAGTTAACATTTACTTCCCTTCGGCCCCAAAAAGTAGGCTATGAATTTTTATGATCGCACAAAATGCGCCAATTAAATGAACAAATGACAAAACATTATTGGACATTATATATTTATGCACACAGTTTCGAAATCTAATTAAAACACATTTGATGGACTCACTAAAGGTGTGCAGCACGAGAAAAGCGCAAAGTTCCTTTCCTGTTGTCCCGAAAGACAAGAAATACATGCGTAATGCTCGACTTAGCTTGCTTGAAGCAACTCAGAATCATATGTTTATTCACCTAATAGAACCTGGATTCAGGATTTTTAAAAAGACTGCAAGCCTAAGCTCACAAATGTTTCTGTTCTTTATATATGTTCATTTTATTTATTGTTATTTTGATATACTCTTATAAGCCATGGCTATATCAACTCAGCTGTTGATGCTGATCTAGAATATATATACTTTATGGTGTCAGAGATGTCTGCTTATCACTTATAGAAAGATACTTCTACTTCTACTCCCGTAGAATATGCCTGAGTATTGTTTATAAAGAATGTACCCCTCTTCTTTGAATCCTCCTTTGTCTTCTGCTGCCCGTTATAAGCTCTTGCCCACAGTAACATTTTACAGAGTATACCTAAACAAAACCATAAACACAATTATTCAAAAGTACAAGACAGGACTGTGCCTGACTGCGCTGTGTAGGTTCTGTATGTGTGTGCGTGCGTGTGTGTGTGCGTATGTGTATGTGGTATCGTTGTGCGTGCTCATTCGTCAGCGTGGGCGACGCTTAAATTAAAATCTTTAAGCGGCTTTATGGTAACAAGGCGCCCATTTTGTTGGCCATGTAATCCATGCGAGGCAATAAATCTTTGTGGCCAAGCAAAACGGAAACCAGCTGCAGCATTTCTTTAGCCATTTCATTTGGGCAGGGGTTTTTTTGTTCGCTCTCCATCTTTTTTTTTGCGTTTTGTTTTGTTGGCCTTTTGTTGGACTGCGAAGCGTCTGCGTTTCGCTTAGCTCAACATTCAAACCGCGGACGCTGCAGCGGCTACATTTGTGGAGCGGCTTAGCCGAGCGGGAGCGCATCTCCTACACTCGAGGCTAATACAAAACGCAAAATTTAATTATAATTTCTGGTTTGCCTCGGCGCGCTTTTCAATTGCGCTCCCCGTTTTGAGGTTTGCCAGGAATGAAAATTTATGCTTTTGCTGTATGCCTGCTGCCTATGGCAACTGTTGCCAGACGGCTGCAGAAGGATTTTGACTAGGTTTCTATCTATCTGCTCGAAAGAATGTACTATTTATGGGGAGTATGCCTTGAGGAATCTAAATACGAAATTTGATTTCTAATTAAAATTTGCGTTTAGTGAGCCAAGTGCCTCAAGTGTTGTATTTATAGTCATACCCTGTTCACATAAGTGGATAAGAGTGTGTACTAGAAAAATGACGCCACTTTATTCTCGGCTGGCATTCAAAGAAGTATAAACAATCAGTCTGTCAGCAGGTCCCATGTATAATAAGGATTATGTTACTCATTTGTGTTAAGAAGAGTCAGTCTGACAAGCGCTCAACATTGCGACTATAGAAACACATATACTTTGTGTAATAAATATACCAATTCACCCTATTAAAAAAGTATTTTGGCTACTTAAAATTATCTTAAGATATACATATACAGCCCTTATATTAACGGTTATCGTGTCCCCACATTGACAGGCAATGATCTTCATAAAGAAGCTTACTCAAAGTTTCCGGAACGACGCCCACAAGTCGTAAAATCCTACACTTTCCACAGACCCAGCTTAGGAGTAATTACTTTAGAACAGGTTTTAGCCAGCACAAAGGTCGCTAGCCGTTTTTTAGCTAAACTTTTTTTTTTTTTTTATTGTCTTATTAGGTATGTCAGGAATTGGCCACGCATATTGGCCATAACATGGCATAGAGTATTCTACACAGTCGAGATCTCCTTTATCAGTCCCTTTCAATTCTTAAATTCCTTATAAATAACCCACTTTAATATTTCTATCCAACTTACTTCATGCGAATGGTGATATGCTCGAAAATTTCTAAGGGGGATTTCTATTTTTGAATGAAATTCGATATGAATTTAACAAGTATTTTAAAATGCAAAACACGTTTAACGGCTGTTCAAGCATGACGGGCCGTCTAAACAAATGTTTGTCGTTCAGTCACAACAAATTTTAAAGCAGGAAAAGCGAATTTCCCCCACAACAACAAGCAACACGAATTCGATATGGTTGCGATTACTTTATAGATTATGATATGGCCAGGGCTCATATTTCAAAGCTGGCAAACAGTTTGGCTCTGCAAGGACTTCCACGATGGCATTAACCCGGCATTTCTCGAAGCTCGGCGCCTTTCACCTGCTGAGACCTCTTAGCTCTTACGGTCTGCTTAGCCGCAAAAAAAAAAAAAATAGCCGAGCAGAAGAAATTGTATTTCAATTGGGGACTTGAGGCCTGGAAATGTTGTTGACAGCATCGTTAGCGTCTAATTAAAAGCATAGACCCAGATTCGAGAAGTGTGCAGCTCGCTTGTTCTTCTTTTCGTCATGGCCAGGGTTTTTTATTTGAGCCAGAGCAAATGTTGTTTTAATTAAAAATAATCGGGTTTTGTTCGCAAATTGCAACAAAATGAGTTGACAAAAAGTTTTTTGGCGCGTTGCATGCAAGGCCAGAAGCACACAGACACACATGCGAGATAAGATCTGCCGCCATTTTGTTCATTTTGTAAGACATGCGGCAGCTACGTGTCGGTATCTGTGTGTGAGTGTGCGCGCGCGTGTGTGTGTGTGTAAAGCCAAACAAAATGAAAATGTCACTGCATATAAAGGCAGGAAAAGCGTACGTGACTCGCATTGCCGGAAATTAAGCGGTGTCCCAACACGTCCAATGCGCAACACAGTCAGGGCAGGGCGTGACAACCATGGCTTGGAGGAACAAGGAGGGACGTTGGCAAGGGGAAGAGGCGCGGTTTGAATTGCTGCCTGAGGCAGCGAGCAGACGACAATTGCAAGCCGCAAAATGTCGCTTGTTTGTCAATAACACAATGAAAATTCGTCGAATATGTAAAAGATGGCGGGACACAGACAGAGAAAATAAATCGTAGCATACTTTTAAGGGCAAAACATTTTAATTCATTAATTTAAAGCAAAAACAAATGAAGCAGGCTCTATGCAAACTGCTTTCAGTTCATTTGTTTGTTTGTTTTGTTGTTTTCAGGTGGTTTTTGCTGCTGCTGCTACTGCTGCTGTCATGTTGCCAGCTCGTGTCAGCAACTGCAACTTTTTGGCCAGCTGCTGTTGGCAATTAACCAACTCTTCGAGCACAAGCCCAACACCATTGCCCCAGTGCACTCACGTATCGTCGTAAATCCGTGTCCTGGCCAGGACGTGCCACGCCCAGTCTATCTGCCACAAATTGATTGTAATTGCGATGCTCAGCATTCGTACTATGCAAATTGAAATGCAATCGCAGCAATGAGATGCGCTGCAAACGCTCCCGAATATTTTTGTTGCCGTTGTTGTTGTTGTTGTTGTTCTTACTGCTGTTGCCTTTGTTTGTCATTATTTTTGTAAACACACGCGTGGCAAAGTGCTGAAGCGTTGAACACACACTGGCCATGGCAGGGCATTGGCTTTTGTCTTCAACACACAACACGCTGCCTGCTCTGGCATAAAGTTCCAATTAAACAATATAAGGTAAACGAAACACTCGCAACAGACTAAACAAATGTTGCCAGTAAACACAACAGCCAACGAACTGCGAATGAAATGCGATACTATACGGAAAAGTACGCATCAATTGAAACGACGATAAACGATAAACACTTGGCTCAAGTAAGTTTGCCGGAAATGAAATTAAGGAAGCATTGTATATAAATGAGGCAGTAAATGACAATCAATTATCAAGTCAGGCGGCACATATTAAGAACAGAAATATTATTTAATTTCACAACTAAATAAATAATTTCTATTTCTTTGGATTAGGCGTAATAATACCAGACAGTTTTAGAATGCATGAATGAGTTTACAGGCTTAAGAGAGGCCTTCAAATTATATAAGATTAGCTTTGACAGCTTGAATCTCAGGTTATTTCAAAAACTAAGATGTACATTTGATTTTCTGTTTTATACCACTAAAAGAATTTTATTTAAATATCCGGGTCCACTGCGTAATATTTAAACACATTTTTCTGCACTTCAAACACATGAAATCCTTATATACATTAAAAGTTCACACACCAGCAAACATTTATGAGTCTTAAAATATGCATAGGAAAAGTGGAGGCAAGAGAACAACCTATAAAGCACTTAACAAGCCATAATTCAAGCGTACTGTCCCTTTGTTAATTTCTGCATATTTACATATATTATACCGCCTCCTCTCCCACACACTCAGCCACGAACACAGCAACAAAGCCCAAGCAGCTCTCGGGATAAGTCCTTAACTATTTGCTGGACAAGAATTGAAAAAGGTTTCCAGCAAGCTAATAGAAAAGAGCGAGCAAACAGTTAAGTTGCGTTAAGGTTTTTGCGTATATGAAAAATATTTTAAGCACACGTTTTTCGACTTGGGGCTACACTTTAATAAAATGTGGGCAATTATTTAGGCTTTTAACATGTCAGCCACGTGGCGCAGGCAACACAAATCGGAAACGGAAACAGAGACGGACACACACATGGAGCATCAGCCAATGTGACCGTTTGTGTGTGGGGCATTTTACGAATTGAATTTTGATTTGGGTTGCCATTAAAGCGAATTGCTAACACAATGAAAGACATATTTTTGCTCGAACGCCTTAAGAAGTGGCCCCATTTCAATTCAGGGAACATTTAACGCTACATATGTTCGAAATGGCAAGCGCTGCAGGGGAGCGCAATCAAATGTCAAATTGGAGCAAAGGTTAACATTTGTCTGATTGGAAACTCAAGACTTTTAATGAGTTTTGTGAGTGGGCAGCTAAAGTAAAAGGTTTGGGCGTAACGAAACTTTTTTTTTAGATTTTACTCTTTTTTTTTTTGTAATGAGAAAAGGTCACGCAAATACTTGAGCATATAAATTACAGTTTGTTGACTTATTTAAACAGCGCACAAAATCAACAAAAAATGTAAACATTGACATTTGATTCGTTTTTGTTGTAACCAGCAGCTGGCAAAAGGCTAAGAGGGGGTGTGGGGGAAAGCGGATGATATTATTGAGCTGATTTTATGTGTCCTCGTAAGAGTATAAAACAACTTAAAAGTAAACAGCTTTGGGCTTACAGGGTATCAACTAGTTGGTTTGAGTTAATCAGCAAATTGTACTTCTATTTTGGTTAGCTAGACATCAATTATGCCGCAGGGCCCAAGACCCATTTTCAGTTGCTGTTTGATCAAGTCAATCAACGTTCTGATTGCTGAGCTCGAACTAATTTGCTAAATTTAACAAAGCGCCGCTGCCGACTTGGCACACACCCCGCAGCTGTGTGTGCGTGTGTGTGTTTGTTAGTGTTTGTGGGTGTGAGTGTGTTGCCAACGGGTCTGGGCCAAGTTAATTACAATAATGAAGCTAATTTCGTTGTACGTTAAAAGGCAAAAAGGAAAACCACAAATTAGTGCAAAAATAACGAAGGACATTACACAGACACGCTGCGCCGCAGAGCGAAGGGTGAGTGGTAGGGGAAGGGTAGTTGGAAGTGGAGGAGCCAACTTATCTCAATCTTAGACGCATTTTTCAGCGTACTCTGCTTTTTGTCACAGCAAAGGTGGGGAGATGCTGCGGTTTCTGTGCTGCTCTTGCGGTTTTTCAGGTCAACTGAAAATACTTTCGGTTTCTTGTTTCTTATTTTTTTTATTTTTTTTTTGCCTGCCTGCATAATTTATAGTCAAAGCTGGAGACCTTTTGCGCTGTAAGCCAAACCGCCTTTGCGTCATTTTCACTTTGTATTTAATTAAGAGTGCGTGCCACTGCCACTGCGTCTGCAGTTTGAGTTTTGAGTTAATGCCACAGCCACGCCTACAACAAGCACCACCCCCAAACAAGCAGCGAACCGACGCTTTACTGTCTGCCACAAGGGGCAGGTGGTGCGGTGGCAGTGCCAGAGCCGTGCTGGTTGCTGTGTGAGAGTTTGCCAAAGTTATTAACTGCCACTAATTACACATTTTGCGCCGGCTACGCATTTGTATGCCATGGCAGTTACTTTTTCATTTTTATATATCGCTAGATCCAAATGTAAAACCAGAACATGAATCCTTCATAATACTCGTTATTGCTTTTGTTGTTGTTGTTGTTGTTGTTGTTCCTGTTGTTGTTGCTGCTGCTGCTGCTGCAGCCGTGGCTATGCCATAAAAATGCTGGTAATTATTGCTACGTTTTTTGGTTTTGTTTTTTATTATTTGTTGCTCGCGACCCTTGTGGTGCTTGGCTCTTGTCTTAATTACAGTGGATTATAAATATTAAAAAACGGAAGTCGTTGCCAGTAATCAGACATTGGCCCGGCCAGGACAGACTTATTTTGTTTGCTATGGCAGAAAGAAATTGAGAAATGGCTGCTTAATTAACAAAGGAAAGGGCAGGAATAAGGGTTTATAGTATTGATGCATTCATCAGGCAGCAAGTAGAGAATGATGTATGTATTTTTAATGAATTTCATAAGGGATGTGTCGCTTGTTCTGAATAGTTACGATGATAAGATATAAATTCAACAATTTACTTATAAGATAGCCTTCTTTTTCTTTATGGTTATCATTATTATTATTTGTATTATATTATAAATAAAAGAAGTTTTCTTTTAGTCTAGCTACATTTAATCATATTTATATCAAAATGGAATATTTAAAAAAAAAAAACAATTTGAAGTTGAATTTTGTAATCAAATTTCTCTAAACGGAAATGCGAGCTTGGAATAAAAAGTACGGAAGCTAAAGCAAAAATGTGTATAGAATTTAATAAAAAATATATAAAACTTTGATTCTAACAACAGCTGCTGTCGAGTGGCATCCAAAAGCAAAGTCACGTCAAACGAGGCTACTTCAAAGTTGAAGGCAATAATTTTAAGTTAATGTCATGGATATGGCAAAAAGTGCTGTTATATACACATACATAAAAATACCTATATATATAAATACTTATATCTGTATATAAACGTAGCACAATCCCCGTCCTCTATGCTGTTACATTTCAAACACTGGCAAACATTTTACACATATGGCAGAGTCACGCTTACATCAAAATCTCATGTTGCCAAACACATTGCCGCCCCCTTGCTCAACCTGCCCCCCTCCACCATCCCTCGGGCTAACCACTCAACAGCAGCCGGTTCGCAATTGAGTGCTAGAAATTGTAAACCCTTGCAGCAGCCACTAAAAAAAGTAACAAGAGCCCAGGCATCAGAACAAGAACTATAAAGTGTACAAAACATTTTTTTATAGCTATAACAAGAGCGAAAAAAACAATCATGTCTAAAAATAACAAGACATATTAAGTATGGCAAAAAAGAAAAAAAAAATAGAAAAATAAATAATAAGAAAACGAGAAAAAGGCGAGCGTATACGTAATATGAGCTGGCACGCACACGTCGTCAGGCTATTCTGACAAGCTCTTGCCCGATTGAAAATAAAAATACGTTGCGGATGATAATAATAATAGTAGAGGTAGAAACGCGTAATAGCTAAAGCAGCAGCAGCAAGCAAGAAAAAAAGAAATGCCAGTAGCATCAGCACTTGAACAGGTATATATATACATATGTATATGTGTAGCTGTCCTGACTTATGTCCAGCATCTCAGCAGCTGCCATGTCCTTCGCAGCTCAGGCTGAAGCACTGAGCAAGCAGAACATGACAAGCTGCGACCGACAACAAAGGCAACAACAACTTGTGAACTCAACTTTGACATTTCTGCATGTAATTCAAACAGCCGCCGCCCACTTCAAATGCCTAACAAAAGACAGCAGGCATCGTATGTGTACGGGGATCGGGTCGGTGGATTGGACGGGCATGTCCAACTTCCATGCAAGTTGTTTGCCGCAAAATGATTTATGACAATGCGTTGAAAGTTTTCAAAGTGTGCCAGTATGAGTGTGTGTAGCTGCTGCTGCTGCTGCTGCTGGCTAGCTGTCAATGCCATCCACACCCACAAGACACACACACTCAACCATTGACAGCGTCTATTAAAGAGCGCGTCAGCTGCTCCCACATTTATCAGATTTTCAATTTTTAGCATTCGCTTTGGAATTGCTTAAAGTGAGAAAAGTACAAGCGCCAGCGGCAATAAGTTGTCAGCCGAAACGACGTCGCACATGTCCTGCCAAAACAGGATAGCAGCTGCCGCAGCAGCAGCGGCAGCATGCAACATCCTTAGGCCACTTACACGTACTCAAGAATTGCCAATCGTCAGCTGCGGCTGCGGCTGCCTTACATTTACACATTATTCAAGATGCAAGCAGCGTCTGCTCCACAGGATATGCGCTTGAAGTGAGTGAGTGTCGGTGGAGGGCGTGTCCGTGGCCTGGGCACGTCCCTCATATATGGCATGCCGACGCAGTCGCTGCACGTTGACGTTAATGTCCGCAAATGTTACCTGGCTGTCACAAGAGCCGGCACCAACAGCACTCCCACTCCAAATGTGTATGTGCGTACGTGTGTGTGTGTGTGGAAACAGGTACGTCCTGGCACTCACACCACACCCATTGTCGTATTTGTCTTATGAACTGTCAAACTGACATTCAGTGACGCTTGACATGTGATAAACGAAACGAAACGCAGCGCAACGAAACGAAGTGAAATGAAACGCAATGAAACGAAATAAAATGAAAATGCAGCAGGGAGTGAGTGAGTGAGAGAGAGAGAGAGAGATGTATGCGTGCGAGAGCGAGAGCGCAAAACAATTTTGGCCTGTCCAATGTTAAGATGACATTTCCAACACAATTTTACGTAAATATACATAAATGATTGCATTTATTTTGCAGCGTGGAGAAACGTTAATAAAATTTCAACAGCAGAATGAAACGAAATATAACTGAAATCATTTGATCAGTTAAGCAAAAATGTCAAATTGGCTTAAAGATTGTCAGAAACGAGCAACAAAAATAGATTCAAGCTGCCAAATAAATAAAATACTGAACGATTATAGGCGTGTACGATTTGTTTGGGGTTGAGGCTGAGCTAAGCAAATATTTTAAGAAAAATAAATATGTCGAAAATATGCTTGAGTATAAAGATAAGTAAATTCTAAAAGCAGCCTAACGGCAGACTTTTACTTCAACATAAATGTGTAGAAATGTTTTTGATATGTAAAAGGATATACTTATGTGCACACATATGCAAGTAGATATGTAACTATTTTTTTTACATCATTCTGAAATCTGCACTAAAAATGCGTACTACAGTTTTTATTTAACAGCTTAATGCTTATGTTATCTCTTAAACAGTGTCACTTTAACATGTCTAACTTAAAAGCATAAGGTTAACAGCACCATCGTAACAGAGCCAAATGAATAACATCATTTTAACAGCGTTGACGAGTTCAGTTGAGCTTCTTATAGATTCTGACATCGAAGCATTTACACATACGGACAGACAAACGGGGGAAGATGCCTAGATCGACACGGAATTCATGCTGATCAGATATATATAGTTTATAGGATTAACCCATTTTCAATGGGTTTGGGTATAAGCTCAAAGAATTAAGACTGATTAGGTACTTAGTTTAGGTTGGAAGGATTTCGGAAAGTACACAAAAAGCTTATGCTAACTATTTTCAACTGCTTTTACAATTAATATAAATGTCTCTACGAAATCTACTGCCAGTCAAAAAGATTAACAATATTTGCCAATAACTTTGAAGGTTTTTGTAAGCTGTATGCCACAGAACAGACAACCCCCTGGCAACTGCTTGCCAAGTCCAAGAGCCACGTTCATATCCAATCAGGAATTTAAGCAACATTGCAACCGCATTAAATCAACGTTGTGCTAAACACAAAAGCATTTTGGCATTTTTGAACTGCCCAGAGCAATGGCATGAAGAACCAAAGCAGGTGGCGTCCAAGAGCAGGGCACAGAGCACAATCAGAGTAGAAGTCGTAGCCAGAGTCGAAGCAAATTTTACAATGCAAACATAATGAGTTCGGGGAAATGCAAATAATTCGCAATGGAAATCATTATTGAGCACTGAACCAGACAGACAGACAGGCAGGCAGGCAGAGCGGGCGGCGGGCAGACGGGATTGCAGGACATGCTGCAGGTTGGCTTGCCTGTCGAAGGGTCTTAGTGGTTGCGCGAGAGATAGAGAGTGAGCGGGGGAGGGGTGGCATTTGCTGCTGGTAACATTCGTGGAAACTCATGGGCAAAGCCCTAAATGGAAGTGCACTTTTGTTGCAACCAAAAAATTTAGCTGGTCTTTCCAGGGAATTGCCCAGCGAAAAATGAAAAGAAAATGAGGAAAAAAAACTCGGACGCCAACGACCAGTGGGCAGCACTTGGGGAACTTGGTGGTTACAGGCTAAGAATTTACACATACACACACACCCACATACCTATACACACACACTTATAGCGATAAGTTGCCAGCGCCTTGTCGTGGGCGATAATCGTTAAGCGATTTCATTTCATTTCACTTCGTTTTGTGTTTTTGGCGCTGTTAAATGAAGTGTTTAAAATTTACGATTTTGTGTAAATTTATTGCGCAATGCGAAAGAAACGATTGGCGGCCAAGCGGGCTAAGCAAATGGCCAGAAAACAGCTAAAACAGCAGCAAATAAATTTGAAAGCAAGAAACCAAAAAACAGCTAAACAAAAATGAAGTCGAAAACGGCTTTGATGGCAGCTCGGGGAATCAATCTGCGCATGTGACTGAAGTATCTCGTATCGCAACTGATTGGATGACACGAAATAAAAACCGCACACACAGGAAATTGTTAATGGCAATGGCTGACTGCATGCTGCACCCACACCACCTGACCTGTTATACACTCTCTGACTAAGCCAATTACGTGGCTGGCAGCCAAAAACAAAAGGACAATAAAGCGCCAGCTCGTAAATAAAGGGGCGTGGGTTTGGGATCTGTCGTCAGGCGGGGTGTTGCACAAGCTGCCCTCCCCCCTCCACCAATGTTGGTTGCAAAGCAGCTTAGCTAAGCAGAGTTGCCTGAGATTGACAGCACGTTACGTATACGCAGCGTGTGGCTTCGTTTTCAATAAACCGCAAAAATAAACCAACCCAAAATTCTTTTGCATACTTCTGTGCCAGCTGAAGTGGCAGCAACAACCACAACAACAACAACAACAACTACAACAACGACAATGATGAGCAGCCACAAAGGCACTTGATGAGCTTTCCAATTACATTTAACTGTTGTTGTCTCGTGTTATCTGGCCTGGCTGTTAACTGTTAGTTGCCACTGTGCGCCACAGTTGCGCTAAGAAATTAACTTTCCTCTGTCGTAAAACTCAAAGCGCACACAATTTCTCTCTCACTCTCTTGACTCTCCTTAAGTATGCTCCCCGTCTGCCTCAAGAGCCGCAAAAATTATCATAAGTTTGCCATACGTATGCGGTAAATGAAATTTTTGTTGGGATTCAGCGCAATTTGTGTAATGAAAACAAGTGCCAACTGGAACGGGATGCAGCATATCTTAAGCACAGCTCTACGCAGCAATTTAATGAGTAGGCAGCAACGCACAGGTGTTGCGGAACAGCTGCAGGTGCAGGCCATAGCCACAAATGGCTGATTTTAGCTAAATATACCCGGCTTTCCAGCTCTGGCAGCTTCTATGAATGTCTTAAATTAAGTCATGTTGATATAATTAACGTAAAAATAATGCAGTGAAAACTCCGAAATTAGATTCATACGGAATTTAAAATAACTTGTTTTTCATTCGATTTTTTAAAGTTCTTCTGGCCTGAGGTCATAATAATTCGCAACTAGTTTATGCTTTCAACGAGTGGAAAAACAATATTTACTGTATTCCATTTTGGAATACTTATAAATTAATTTATTTACTAGTAATATGCCTACTGCTTACAAATATATCTCGCGATACTTTTTCGAGAATATTTCGTAGTCTATGGGAACTGACAAGACCGTGAACCTGTTTTGATTACCGAAACAAATTTCATGCCTCTAAGTTTTTAAAGAAAACCAACTTCTGCTCTTCCATTACTTTTTCTCAGAATTGCAACTGGCTGTTATAGAATCTGATCTACTAGGCATGTGCTTTATAGTCTTTTTCCTGAGTTTCTTAAACATTTTCAAAAATAAACCTTGTATATTCCATTCATTAGTTGACACCCGGGCTGTTAAACGTTCTTGAAATTTTTGTATGTGCATCAATTTAAGAATAGCTAAAATTTTCAAAGTGATTTTCTGAAATGGCAACTAGCAATCGCAGTAAAGGAGGCGCCTGCTACTGTCCACCACCAAAGCCCATACGCTGTGAGCCCACGTAAGTGAAGCACTCAATAGCCTCAGTTTCCGATGATATGACAATATTTGTGAATATTTTTAGCTTTTCGAAATCTGTACGGTATTATGAAAGGGATCCGTGCTGTCACGAGCATTGTCGCATCTATGGCGTCCATGATGATCCCTATATACGACCCTTTGATCCCAAGGAATGCGGACGATCACGCCGCAAGTTTATAGACAAATCCTTGGGCTTTCCGCTGGGCACCATATTCGGTTCGACGGCCACAAAGGCGGGCGTCCCGAACTCGGAGGCCATTCGGTTTGCGGGCAATCTAAAGGCATTTGCGGCCACATATTTTACCAGACGTACGGAATGGACAACGGAGCTGATCGATCAGATTGTCGTCGAGGGTCAGGTGCTGTTCAGCGACTCGGAGGGCATGGATGAGCCAAATTTTAATCGATATCCGGAGGTCTACGACGATACCGAACAGATGGTGACACGTCATTTTAAAATCAATGATATTGAATTTGCTCTCGAATTGGATGCACCCTTCGAGCTGTATGGAGTTAGCAATAAAATAGGCAACTTGCGCCGCATCTTAAACGCCTTCTTTAAGCGCCACAAGTCGGCCGTATTTTGGACACCGAATTGGTATTTGTTGATATGGAAGGATACGGGAGTGTGGATGGTGCTCGATTTGAATGGACGCGATAAGGATACACTAAAATCCAACCATGATGGCGGCTATCCAATGCTGCTGGCCATGCGTTCGCTAGACAACGTCATATATCTACTAAAGGAGGAGAGCAATCTGGAGAAGTCGGACCCGTTTAAGCTGCGCGATATTTTGGTTATACGACTGGTCACACCGGGCCCCGAGGGCCGCAGTCAGGAGCGTGAATTTGGACCTCGCATGAGCGAATTTGATGTGATTGCCTCGGATTATGGCTACCTAAAATCGAATCTGCATTTGACACTGAATCCAAAGGATGCGCTGCGGAATCGCAGCGCTTTGCCCGTGTCTGTGGCCACCGCATTGGCCTCCAAAATCGATCACCCGGCCACATGGGATATGAAGACCTACGATAAGGTCATCTGCTATGGCGTCAACATGTGCAAGAACTGTTGGGAACCGTGCACGGATATTAATCAGCCCATGGACTTGGATACGTTTCCGCGTCAGATTCGCATGGGTCAATTTGTGGCCGAGGTGCTGCTCACACCGAACGTCTACGAGGGCTGGTGGAAGTGTGTGCCCATGTACAAGTACAACGATTTCCATCTGATGCTGGAGAAGGCGCTAGATGAGAATGATTACGTCATCTTTCAGATCAACAATCAAATGTACTCGCTGTGGAAGAAGGGCGATTTTATCTATCTAATGGATCCCTATCGCCATCACATCGTGGGCCGCATACTCGAGGAGGGCGAAGATCCGAAGAGCGCCTCGGTGCGCATGTTTGGCAATATGGATCGCCTGTTAAGCGTCTTTCACCAGGTGCTGCTCGAATCAAATCGTTCGGCCATGTTCCATATACACACACTGAGAATACGCAACATCACCGAATGCCCACCGGGCACCGCGCCGATGCTGCTGCCACCTGACCAGGATGTGGAGGTGGCTTCGCTCAACGAGAACATACGCTTCGAAGAGAACTACGACAAGTGCTTGGAGGACCTGGGTGCAATTAGTGATTACGAAGAGGATTTGGCATCCGACATCGAGCCCATCGAGGAGGTCAGCTCATCCGAAGAGATGGTCGAGGAGGAAGAAGGCGGCGAGGCTGAACCTGGCGAGGGTGGCGAGGATGAGGACGAAGACGACTAAACTCAGATGGTCTTGTTTATATGAATTTCACATTTGGATCAATAAATTTAAGTTAGGTTTTTTTTTCTGGAATTTTAAAACTGTACAGCTATCGATCGATATTAGCAACAACAATGGGAGACATCGATAACTTTTCGATAATTTCCTATAGCTTTAAAAATGTGAATACATTCTTGTTCTTGAAAGTCAAGATAATCCACTTTTTTGGTCGATTTATATCGATAGCGGCAGTAGAACAGTTCAAATAATCGAAAGTTGATGCAAAATCGACAAATTTTTTATATGTAAAGTAAAAGCTTTTCATTTATATGCAAATACTTTTACTTTTACATTTATCATTTGTGAGCGGCTAAAACAGCTGCCTCATTGCATAACTTGAGTTTACAACGAAACGTCTAAAACCGAAGTTCGATTACGTATTTTATTAGATGGCAATTTGCTTGGATTCGATATCTGTTTGTATGCCAAAGGCCAACGTCCATGCATCTTCAATGCATATATACACATATTTTGGTTTTAAGCGCAAAATTATCACTTACAGGTGCTCACCTGACGCACCGCACTCTACCCTCCCTTGTCAACCGGTTCGCTGGGTATTTTCCCTCTTTGTTAACAAGCAAAAAAAAAAAGAGAAGAAGAAAACATTTTGAATTAAATGTCACGTTGTCGTGTAAGTTCGCTTGTTCAGCATCAAGTGAAGGCGACTAAAATAGTACTTCGCTCCTTGACGGAAGACCCTATGATATGGGCACCTGACAGTGGGACGGGAGGGAACGGGACGAGACGAGACGGGTCGGGCCAGGCGGGTTGCATAAGTGTTCTAGCAGACACAAGTCCACGCCTTGTTCATGTATGTCATTAAAAGGGAACAAAAAATAAAAAGAGATAAACGAGAAGAAAAGGAAAAGAATCGTTTGTTAGTTGCTGCCGGTTTTGCCTTTTGCCTGGAGGCACGCTGTCTGGCTAGGGTTCGGCAAGTGCAGTTGCAGATGCCACAGCAGCCACTCCACACACCTACACACACACACTCACATCAGTCAGTCAGTCAGTCACTTAGATGGTGGCATCTTCTGCAGCCTTCACCTGGGCAACGTTATTCGCCTCGTTGCAAGCATTGTTGCTGCCTCTGCTGGTCGCTTGCATTTTCCACAGCCCGCACAACAATAGCGATAGCTGCCACGCCTTCTGCTGCTGTCCGCCTCGCCAGTTGGCCTGTCTTCAATGCAACGCTTTGAATTCACAAGTGACATTTTACAAAAGTCGACAGCGCGAAATTAATGGAAATTTAAAAATTGCATTTTTCGACATCAACAAATGCGAGTGTAAGGGTGTGTGTGTGTGTGTGTGTGTCTGTGCGGTTGTGCGAGTGTGTGGCAAGTGTAAGCTCTGTCGATGTGGTCTTGTCGGTGGCGCGGTGGCACCACCTGCCAGGCCTGCATAAGATAATAGAGACGACAACTTGGGCCCTGCTAAAGACATGACAAGAAACACGTCAGACGCGACACGATTTAAAAAGGTTTTTCTCCTCTTTTTCTTTTTTCGTGGTTGTTGTTGTTTTCGTTGGGCGTTAGATTTGCTAGGTGTACGTTTTGGTGTTAAAATATAAAATTATTTATTTAACTGATTGAATTCCACTACTTTTAATTTTATCTATAATCAATGAACAGAGCTCAAGTATGGTATAAAGTTAAATCCTGGATAAACAGCTGTAAAAGCATGCAAAAGCTTTCAGCGAGCATCTGCTGAGCTTTGAAAGGGTGCTAAAGCTTTAGGCTGCATTCATTTTGCTGTATGATTAGGATGAAACTAAAAGCTATACGAAGAGGTTTTCTCTGCTCCTGGGAGCCTATTTTAACGAGTGTTTTGCTGTTAAGAAAAGCTATCAATCACATAACAGCTTTTTGCGAGCTTTGAGGAACTTTGAAAGCTTGTTGAAGCTTTAAGCGACATTAATTTTGCTGTGCGATCAAGCGTAGGCCGAAATATATAAGTATATTTATTTTCTGTAATCCTTGGGCCTCTTTGACAAAGTATTAAATTGGTATACATACATACATGCATACAAAAACTTTCAGTGATCTTTTGATGAACTTTGAAAGCGTACTAAAGCTTTACATTATTTGTGTTGAACGAATAGTTAACTGAAGCTGTTGGCGAATTTTGCAAGCCCTTGATTAATAACACGTTATTACGTAAATTTAGTAATGAAAGTTGGAAAGGTTATTAAAGCTTTTAGATTAATTATTGATTAACTGAACAAAAATTTTGTTCTTTCTAGCGTCCCTTGACTCCTTTAGACAACCCACAATTTATATATTTTCAACAATTGTATACACAATCGTTGCATATAATCAATTAAGCGCACAACTCTTACGCAACAATCTCCTCTATATATATACAAAGCTTAAAAGCCCGGCCAATTATCATATCGCTTACCCATCATAAATGTCGCATCAACTTACCTGCAATGAAACCAGAAAAGCGAGAAAAATGTAGTTAAACGTTGAATTAAAAACGAAAAAAAAATCAAACATTTCATAAACGATCATAACGAGCAATACAAATTCCATTATGCAATTTTAAATGTGTTCATTTTTTGCCGCCACGCACAGCAAAATATACAATTAAAATTTAATCAAAAAGCACATTAAAACAAACCAGCAAAAAATGAAAAAAATAAAAAAAACCAAGGAATTTCAAACGCATTTTTGCTGCCTTTTTTCGCGTTTGCCTCGTTGTGCTTTATTAATTTTTAATTTTTGTGTAAATATATGGCCATGCTGGAAAAGTGTTGGACCAATTAATTTGTAGTTTTTAAGTATTAAATGCATATTTCTGGGCACGCCCCAAGCCCTACCCACCCCGTCAGGCACACAGTGGCTAACCAGTGTGCGGTAATTACAGCTGGGGCTGGCAGCGGGAGGAGTATGTCAATTTGATTGGTTTGGTTAGTGCAGCGCTGCGGATTGCATGACCAGGACGAGCTGCCAGGACGGCGTCACATGTCAACAGCAACAACCAAATGAAACCTAGAAAAAGCAGCAGACCGAACCACGACCAGGCTGGGCCAAACAAAAGGACACGGGACACTGGTCACTGCACCTGCTACACAAATACAAACACACGGCCACAGAGCGAGAGAGACAGAGAAAGAGAGAGAGAGAGAGAGAGAGAGAGAGAGAGAGAGAGAGAGAGAGAGAGAGAGAGAGAGATAGTTTACCAAAAGTGGGTTGAGTGGGAGCTGAACTGGCGGGGCGTTTCAGTATTTGTAGTTGGCGCAATTTTCGTGCTAAGTGCACATGATAAATTAATGATTGACGGGGCGGCGAGGCGGTGGGTTGTTGTGGGCGTATAACAAAGTGATTAATTGTCAGCCAACGTTGGACGGGCTGGCTGGCCGGCTGCCCGCCTGCCACATTCCTGAATTGGAGCCTATCGTCCTGGTTGCCATTCATATGAGTAATGGCCAGTTTTGAGTGCCTAACTAGCCAGCCCAACCCAGGCCAACCCGTGCGCGCTGTGGGACTTGAGTTGCCATGTTAATAAAACAAACGACAAGCGAAGCGATGCCAGCAATAACTGCCTCCCATCCCCAGCCCATCCAACCCATACACTCTCAGCCCCAGAGCCGCCCACTTGCCCAACTGCCAAAGCAGCTCAAAGTCAAATTAGTGCACTTGGGCGTAAAATATGAACTTTTGACTAATTGATTGAGCGGCTTTACGCCCACACACACACACACACGCACACACATGCACACAAGTAGGCATGGCATGGCTTATGTTTGCCTTTGTTGCATGTGAAATGCAAGCCAAGAGCTAAAAATGCAAATCGATAGCAAACTGCAATTTCATTTGCAGCTAAGGCAACACTCAGCAATTTCGAGTTGATTTCTGCAAAATATTATGCATACGCAGTGTGTCTGCCCGTGCAGTGCAGTTGCCAGGCAGCTGGTTAAATAAGGTAGGCCTTGACGGTTAGGAATTTCCAAGTTGTGGCAATTGTTATGCAGCTTGTGTTTCTAGGAAGGGGCAGGCACCAGAAGGTGATAAGTACTTTTAGCTTGAACTAATTAGAAAAATGCACTTAACAAACTGCACGAAGAACTTTGAAGAGGCAAAGAGTACAGCTTGGAGAAAAAACCGCCAAGTAGTTGGTATGAAATAATGTTAAAGCTAAGCGCCAGGCAGCCATTTCCGCTCCACAATTTAGCTGAATTCCGGCTGAAATCAGACAATGGAACGATGCGTCAGCTCTTGGCACAAGTTAGTTTTTATTTTCAAATTTCAATTTCAAACTAAAAAACGTTGCCACCTTTGCGCAGTGCTTAAATTGAAATAGGAATGAAAAGATTTATTTGGCAATTGGATTTGCGGCAAATCAATATAATCAAGCATGTTGCGAAATATATTGTTTTAATATAGCATGCCTGTTGGAGCTCATTCAAGTGCGCTTAGCTCTCTGTGATATTTTGATTTGTTTGTATAATTTTGAGAGTCAACTTCAAATGGCAATCCAATTTGCAATTGCTGCCAGCGAAGGCCAAAAACTAAATGACAACAATGTGAAAACAGTTGCAAATGCAAATCCCCGTCCACAGCTAAACAATAAAGGACAACCAACAACAACAAGTATGGACAACATCTCGTGGCTGGCAAATAAACAACTTTGTGATTTTGTGGCAAAATCAAAGTTTGTACAAAACTTGCCGTCTGTCACGACCCCGACCCCGCCCCCCCGCATTGGGGGCACCGCAGCGGGACAGACATGGACGGCTAACGATGCGCACTCAACCAAATGAACTACAATGGCAACAGCGGCAATTTTTGTCTGGCACAGTGCGGGCTATTTTTGTCTTGGAAAATGCAGGAAAATTCGCAATTAATTCAATGTGGCCACATGAAACATTAAAAATGGAAACGTATTTAATTTAATTTAAAAAAATCTTCCCTTTTTCTAAAGTAAGTGTGAGAGCAGAAAATATAAATCATATTTTATGACCCTGGTGAGAATTTTTTAAATTTGTCACGAAAAAAGTAAAATTTAATCCCTTTTTGGGTATATTTAAATTTCGTCACAATATGTGTAGCACATTCGTCTTCTTGGCATTGTTATAGTATAGAAAGAAGACATGTTGTATATATTCATGTTCCGTATAAACCGCCAGAATGATATAGCCAGTCCTGAGAATTCACGATTTTCATTGATCTCCTATAGAAATAATCGGGTTTCCTTTTCTTAACCACAGGGATAGTAGAGTATTTAGTGTTCGGCGTAGCCTATCCTTATTGTTGTTTTTGTTTTTTTACCAAGAACAACAATAACTAGAGCTAAACAAAACAAACGACTGGGCCCTGCCAAGTGGTCTAAGCAAGGAAACAACAATAACAGAACAGTTCAGCATTGTCCTGCACAGGACACAAGGGAGTCTGTCAGCGCTCACCGACACAATCACACACACACACACTCTAACAGTTAACGGTATTTGCATGTAATTAAATTTTCCACTTGGCAACTGCAGCTGCTTTTCCCTATTTGCACAGCGCAACTTCGCATTCGCCCGCTTTTGGTCATTCAGCTGGACACAGAACACAGAGCGCAGACTTTGCGTTGCGAGAGAGAAAGAGAGAAGGGGAGCGAGAGGAAGTGAACAGCAGCGGGGGTGTGGCAACAGTTACATATGCAAGCAGGACATGCAGGACTCTATACATATGAGGCGAACATGCCATTGTCCAGTAGTGTTCACTGTACCGTCCTGTCCATCAAACAGTCATCGTCGCCGTTGTCGCAGTTGTTGTTGCTCTTCCTGTTCTTGTTGTTGTTGTTGTCGTTGTGAGTGTCCTCATTGCCTGCATCGGTTTTGGTCAATCATTCGCTGTACTGCACTCGAAAGCGGAGACGTTGCACAAGTTTTGTCATTAACTTTGTAATGCCCGCAAAATGATGCAAATGAGCAGACGGAACACAGAACAGAAACTACATCAATGACAGCATGTGATTGCGGATTGCTTTTCAGTGTCATTGTGAATGTTGTGAATGTTCAACTCTTCTATAGCTGAACGAACATTCATGTGGGTTACTTTAAGAATATGTTTGAAATATTAAAAGCAAAATGAAATGCTTTAACTAATTAAACAGCAAAAGTGAGAGCCACAGAAAAAGATATGGTGAGGGGGAGACGTAGACAGAGCGAACTGGAAATGGAGAAAGAGAGAGGTAGTATAAACGTATATGGAAAATATTACTAATGACGCATGCTTATTAAAACAGAGCCTTAAAGGAACTCCAACATTTATTTTCGGTGCAGACTGTCGCTTAAAGCCGTTTGGTTTCACATCTTTAAGTTTTTCGCATCAGCTTCTTGTGCTGTTTTATTTGCCCGTTTCTATTTTAAAGAAAAGCAATCAATGCAAAGAGAAAACCTGCTGATTAAACTGCAGCTGCTACTGCAGGGACATTTTGACTGACTTCATTTGGGAAGCTAGCAAACAAATACAATTTTCAATTATCGAAAGATCTGCAATTTTTTGTACAATACTCAGACAACAACAACAAGAACGAGAGCAAATGCAAATCAATTTAACCAGGGCAGGCAATCAAAGAAAACAGCTACAACTAAACAATGCCAAAGGCAAAATAACAGCAACAACAACTGAAGGAGCCACAGCAAAGAACAGCCAATAAAAATGAGCCAAAATATAAACAAAATTGAAGCAGCAACCGCAAAACAAGCACAACACACACCTCACACACACACATGAGTCGTGTGGGTGGTGTTGGGCCAGTGGCTGGCGGTTCGCTAGGTCAGCAAGCAACCACATTTGCCATTTAGCGAATGAACTTTTTATGATGCCAAGCCAAAAGCAGTCGAGCTAATATAAGCTTAACAATTTCAGCCAACTGCCAACCGCCAATTGAAGTGGGCCAGCTTCTGGGTCGGAGGGGAGGGGGCGTCATTGAGGTGGCAGCGAGGGGCTGTGCAGCGTGTTGACCCAAAATCGAATTCAATTCCAAGCGAAATCATTTACCAAAACTCATTGAAATAAAGCAAAAATTTCTATTAAGCCAAATTGTTGCAAGCGCATCATAAAAACCAATGTGTAAAATAAGCACGAAACAGGCTACGAATAGCGCATACTCTTTCGAAGGTTGTAAGTGAGAGCTGCATATGGTATAGAAAGATTTTTGTAAGTTTCACCTTTAATAAAAAACATTAATATTTATGAAATGCTTGCAAAGTTTATAATCGAGGTGTCATATATCCTACTTGATCGAATGTTTAAAAACTAAACTATAAATTTATGCAAATTCATATTTAAAAATCTATAAAGTCCCATTTTATTTCCCATTTCGTGGGTACAACACAGCTCTAAGAGCAGTCATTGCGAAGGCTATAAAACTATTTATGGGATAGGGTATACAACGTGTAGAGTGCTGTCCACATTCGTGGCTGACTCGATGAGTGGCAGCTGTGGGCACAACGCACTGGTGGGACACACGCACACACTCACAGACACATGACAAGCAATTCACACACGCACACACACATAGGCACAACGCACTTAATGAATGAGGTGTAGAAAGAAATGTAAACAGATACTTAACCTCCAACGAAGAAAGGCTGCAAATGAAATAAAAATCAACACGAGTGGCAATGTCGAATGGGTGGGGCTTGGCAAACGTTGAATATGTATGAGAGATGTACAAACACACACGCAGGCACACACACAGAGAGAGAGAGAGAGAGAGAGAGAGAGAAGGAACATTAAGTAAGCCAAATAAAAAGGAAAAATGTAAGCAAATAATATAAAGAAAACAGCTAAGCGGGTTCGTTTTCGCCTTCTGCCCTGGCAGAAGGTGTGTTTATTTATCTCCTTCTCTGTGTGTGTGTGTGTGTGTGTGTGCGGGTGTGCATGTGTGTGGAATATATGTATATATATATATATATATATATATATATATAAATGTATATAATTAAGTGCCTGGCGAGCGCAACAAAGTCACGTAATTCTATTTAAGATGATTTAATAAAAGCACATGAAGAGTACGGTTAATTAACATTCCTTTTAATTTTTTTATTTTATATCGCGCACTACACGGCGTATGCGCAATGCACAGTCCCACAGCTAACTGATGCTCTATCTATCCGACTGTCCGTCTCCCTTTGTCCCACAGTCTTTGTGTGAATTCGGTTTTATTTATTTGTGCAGGCGAGCGCGAATTTACCTGAGCTCATTTCAACAGAATGTTTGTATATAAGTATAAATTAATTAAGTTGCCGTTTCAACAATTGCGGCGAAACAACAAAACTCTTTTAATTGGAAACAAAAAGCAAAACAAAGCAAAATGTATTTGCAATGAAAAAACGATGAAAACCAATTGAAAAGAACACACACACACACACACACACACATGTGCACACAAAACTGAGAAAACGAGTGATTACCGCGAAATAAATTTAAATTAATTGGTTTAAGATATTTTTCAATTGTTTCAACGGAATTGAAAACGAAAAAATAATAAGATAATGAGTGAAAAGCGGGGGCCAACTTTTTTCTGGCTATTTTTAAAAATTAATGAAGCTGGAGTGAAACTTCAATCTTTAAGAAGCCTCAATTAAGTCTGGAACAAACGGAACATGATTAAAATACAAACATTTTTTAAAAGACATTCAAAGCTTTGTATACACTCAAGTTCTACAAATAGAACTTTCGCCCAGATACTCCCCCGCTACATCAACCACCACGCCCATCCATCTCCAGGGCATTGAGCTTCCCACCTGATAGCTCCATTGTTAAAAACATCGACTTTCAAAGCTGTTTAATAAATAAAATAATTAAAGAGTATATATATTTTCGTTTTGGTCCCAATTAAAATGTTTGTCCCCCTCAAATACAAATGCCCCTTTATCTGCCATCAAAAAGCAGCCGAATCAAAAGCGGAAAACAAGGCCCAATTGCCTTTCTCTGCCCTCCTATCATAGTTAATATGTTCTGTAGAACAAATTTCCCTTTTTTTTTTGTGTGCATATCAGTTTTAAATCTTTATGCACATATCATAATTTATGCTCATATGAACGGCCAAAAACTTTGTGCCATTTCCTGCCGGCCAATCACAAAAATAAATGAAAAATATGCAAATGTAAAAGGTACAAAAACATAACATTAAAAAAAGGTTAAGAAAAATAAAAACAATAAACCGAAATAAAATAAAATTGTTCGCATTGCGACCGCAAAATGCCAAATGGCAATTTATATGCATAAAATATGTGCAAATTTTTAATGATGTCGCGCAAATATTTAATGGACGCTTTAAAAAGTCAAACAAATAACACTGCCACGCCCACGCACGCCCACCGTCATGTACAAAGAGCTGTGTAATAAATGAAATGCGAGTTAAGCGCCACAAACATTAATCAAATAGTTAAAAATTAATGCCACAAACAATTTATAAGCGATTTTTTTTTTGGGCTGTTGTTTTATTTATTTGCGTGCAATATTGAGCATGAGATTTGCGGGCGTAAAGGCATACAAGTGATGTGGTCAAGTGGGCGTGGCCGCTTGAATAAGCCTTAGGCATTTGAAGAATGAAGAATGCGAATGCCGTTGAAGCCAAAACAATGCGTACGACTGCGGCTTGGCTAAGCCAAGCGGCAAGTGACCAAAAACTTGGCCAAGTTAAAATGGAGCGCGGGTGCGGCGGGCGGGCCGAGGGGCGCAGCTTGTTGCCACAAATCAACTGCCACAGCGCAAGCAACGGCAACAAACAAAAGCCACTCGGACTCTATATTTGATTGGCAATTTGCTAAAAATAAAACAAATATGGTTGCAATGTATCTAATGTATCTAAATATAAATAAAGGTATATAAATCTATACCTAGGTGTGTCTGTCTGTCTGTCTGTCTGCCTGTATATATGTGTGTGTGTGTGTGCGTGTGTTTGTGTGTATTGGTTTGTTTGCCACTTGATTGCGGTTTTAGACTTTTCCACTTGTTAAGTTTCATTTCGCAGACGAGTTTCTGGCGACGCGTCGCGTCGAGTCGAGTCGAGTCGAGTCGCCTCTTCAGGCTTTAATTTAGAACGATGAACGAAGCGGACTTCATGCAGCAAGCAACAACAACAACATGCAACATGGCATAACAAATAATAAATGCTAGAGAGTGATCGACTAGAAGATGCCCTAGAACAAGTTTCACAGTTCACTTATGAGGGAATTGGGCGCAATCAACGTTGAACTATGACAAAAGACAAAACAGTAGCCTTCAAGCACTGGCCGTTTAAATTATATTTATCGATTTTTTTGTTAAACGCAAATAGTTATCGATAGTTAAAAAAAATCTTATTTGAGATTTAAATGAGAGTGTAGTATTTATATGAGCATATAGTATATGCAAAGAATTATATCTAAGGTCCCAGATTTATATAAGAAAAAGTCGATGTATATCGATTCTTTCCAAATAGATTCAGCTTTCGACAATTTGAGAAACCTAGCGCTCAAACATCTTTTATCTGCGCCTCGTTCACACATCAGCTCCACATGACCTCCTGATCGGGTATATCGTATATAAACATATATGTATTTGTATTTTATGGTTTCCTCTGCCTGTCACATACATGTTCACAGCTATATTATACCCTTTCCTTTTGGCCATTGTTAATGGGTGTAGGGTATAAAAAAGAAAAGATAGATAGTTAGACGGCGCTCGATAGGCAGCCAGACAAACGGACAAATAGACAAACAGACAGACAGACAGACGGGCGGTGGGGTGCGGTGCGGTGGGGCAGGCAATGAGCGTATAAAACAAATTGCATATCGCTGCAGAGAGCCCAGCAACAACAACAACAACAACTGACTGCAATAAAATAAATGAAAATGCGCTTGGAAAAAGCATTTCAAGTGCATTTGTTGTTGCTATGGCTGCTTTTGCCGTTTGCTGGCTGCAACACATTGAGGCATGGCCCAGACCCAGACAACTGTCTGTTTAAACAGTTTTGAGGGGGAGAGGTTGCATATTTGGCCCAAAAGCCAGCGAGCCATGCAATTGTTTTTCTTTTTTTTTTCGTTTTTGTTTTTGCAATTTTATTTTTTAGGCCTTAAATAACTGTATTCACTGTATAGGTCCGTTTGCTGGGGCGCTAAGTGTGGGGAGTTGCCGGCTATTAACTCGCATTGGCAGCGAAAGAGGAGTCGCCAAGGGGGGCGGCGGGGGGGTGGGTTGGGTTGGGTAGTAACTGCAAAATTGTGCATGCCAAACGTTATATGGCATGTAATTGTTGTCAATGCAGCGGACACGCATTCGCACTGATCACGCGCGCTGCGATTTATGGTTGGACGGACTCAGAAAGGGCGCATCGCATAAACATGACGAGTGGGCGGGGACATTAACTTATAGAGCAGGAGAGAGTGGGAGTGGGGGGGAGAGGGAGGTGCCAATGGAATAAGTGGCTCGGCTTTTCAATTGCAACGGAAATTGATGCACATTATTATGGTCATAATTGTGCACATCGATTGAGGGTTTGGGTGGTAGCTTAATGTGCCAAGATTTAATACGTGTGCGGTCGAGTTGCTCAAATACATTGATTTAGGGGCGTGGCAGAGAAAGCGCTGGAGTATGACAGAGAAATCAGGCAAATTCTGAACTAGCATTGATAAGTAATAAATGAGACTATTTATGGAATGGAGCATTACAGTGAAATCAAACATATTCTAAGAATTTCCAGTGATACATATCAAATATGTCTCTTTATTGAACTTGTTGTCAAGCTGAGCAGCTAGTTTCCTCTGGTTACTAAAGCCCGAGTTATCGATAACCGTCCCAATTCAAACATGTTTAGAAAAATAAATTATAAATACTTTGGCAAATGTTGCCTAGAGGTATATAAAAACAGAATAGCTGCATTTATCGATCAGAGCTATCGATCAACATTTCGATTACAGAACAAAAGGTAACTACAATTATTTCTAAATACTTTTCATTCGAATTTATTTGATGTTATTTAAGTAATCGAGAACTAGCTGCTTATTACTTTAGGCTTTTGCGTAAATCTGTTTTGAAATAAGATTATAATAGTATATTATCGGCACACATTACTATCAAAATCGACTCTAAATCATTGAACTCCCTTTTCTTTAAAAGGAAATCTCTCATAAACGGCGCCCACATATCATTTTTCATTCGCCCACAGCAACATTTTCAGAGCCCAAAAATGGTTAAGCCAATGAACACACCATAAAAAGCGCATGAAATTACAGCATCCCAAAGAGCAGCTTCCTTCACAACTCCCCCACGCTAATGTCGATTTGCGAAGCGAAAAAATCAGCAACGAAATTCGCAATTGTGACAAAATGAATCACGCGCGTGGAATGTGAAATCAATTAAATGGAAATCAGCTGTAAAGAGGAAAAATGAAAAGTAATAGAAACAGAAACAGAAACGATTACGAGTTTGGAGAGTGCCAGAGCGATAAACCAAGAGGTAGCAAGAACAAAGCGATAGTGCCACAAAATGCCAGACAACAGGCCCGCAGAGAGCAAGAAGAGCTCAAAGAATGAAAACTAGCGAGCCAACTGATAGAGAAGGAGATAGATAGAGAGAGAGAGAGAGAGAGAGAGAGAGAGAGAGAGAGAGAGAGAGAGAGAGAGAGAGAGAGAGAGAGAGAGAGAGACAGAGAGAGGGAGAGAGGGTAGTGGCACAAGCCGCGTCCGTTTCTGCAGGTGCATTGACTGGTTGTCTGTCTGTCTGGCCCCAACTGGCCAAAACTAGCACAAAGGCCAGACTAAAATGCATTCCAAATGGGAATCTCGACTGCGTTAACTGGCTAAGCCAGCATTGAGAGCCCGCGGCCGCCAAGCGGATGCATTTGACGATGCCAAACGGAACAAAAAACAAAAAAAAAAAAACATAAAAAAGGAACACAAAAAAGTCGCGCTGGTGTTGGAAAAACGCGCGCTAAGAAATGCAGAAAAGTGAAAATGTGGCGAAGTGCAAAGATACAGACCGAGCGAGTCGGAGATGTGAAGAAGCTGCCAAAGCAGAGCCAATGGAGCGAGCCAAAGTCGTTTGTGGCTAACGGTGCAGCTGTGAGTGTGTATGTGTTGTGCGAGTGTATGTGTGTGTGTGTGTATGGGTATCATCATCTGACCAAGCTGCGGGCTGGTTTAGCAGAGACCACAAGACAAGATTCCCTAACAATTGCCATTAGCCATGTTCGACTCTTGCTGTTGGATATGGCAACAGCGGCAGTTACAACAATAACAACAACAACAACAACAAAGCAAAGATCAAGCGACAACAAAATGTTAAAAAAAAAGTTGTCGAGACATTTGTAATGTTTGCCTGCAATGTCTGCGCCAGACTCTGGCAAACGTAGTCTGCCTTATCGCACCACGGGGCGTATGAGTGTGTGTCATTAGCCTTGTCTGTCCGCCCGTCTGCCAGCGGGGGAAGGCGGGGAGGGGTGTACACGCAACGCCACGCCATGCCACACTCCGGTCCGTTCCGTTCCACCCGCAAAACGCTTCCTGGGCGCGGCCTGGCAATTTCATTTGACTTGATGCGTAAGCGAATGTTCAAGTTTTTTCCAAGAGATATTTTCTTTTCAATTTTTTTTTTTTAATTTTTATTTTTTAAAGTTGTTTTTTTTTCCTCCCCCTTAGCAGGGCGCCCATGGGTAAAGGCAAGGCAATTGAGGTTGTTGGGTCAGCTTTAGACAGTGAAATTGTAAAAGTTGTTACTCGAAACTGGGTAAAGTGATTATTGCGAGAATTATGGTTGCTCAGAAGTGCGACAGTTGGCATTAAAGTTTAAGGTCGACTGGTGCTAAAATCGTTGGAAGTAATAGATAAAGTAGACGTTTGATTATAGACTCGATTTGTAGGAATGTTGTGATATTACCCGGCTATAAAATGTACAGAGCGTTATATTTCATTAAAAGGAAATCAAGTTGTTTTCGTTGTTATTTTTACACGGTGTTTTTTCTTAACTTTTACAGACAGTTAGCAGTTATATGACGCGCTGTTATTAACATTTTATGTTAGCTTAGCATTTTTGTTAGCAGTCAACAAGCAGTAACATTACTTGACATAACATAACATAACATAACATAACATAGCATAACATAACATAATGTTTAAATTTCTTTTGCTTGATACTCAAGAAATCTGGCATTTCTTCTATATCAACTGAACTCAATGAATATTATTAAAAACAAACTTGTGAATACATGATCTTTATAATAAAATGTAATATTAATTATTTTAATTATAATGGAATATATTTTAATTTTATTATACAAATCATATATTTAAGTGTTTTTTTTTTTATATATCTATCAAGTTCAGTTGATATAGAAGAAGTCAGATTTCCTCAAATTTCCTTAACATTTCAATAAAGTGTATTCTATTAATAAGCTATTCTTATTTTCTGAACAAAAGGAGGCTTTAGGAATTCGTCTACCTATTTACAAATTGAAATCATCTATCACAAAAAAAAAGTTTTCTTATTTGCAAGCGACTTGACTGTACTTTTTTACAATTAAAGTACACCTGGCCGTTTCTACCATATTTTCAATCAACATTAACTTTTATGTTTATAACTTTTTAAGCTCTCCCGAATGAATGCCGCAACTTGTTATCTTATCTTGTGATGCGCAGCCTCTCGACAAATTAAGCATGTTATAAATATAAACATTACGTTTTGGAATTTCAAATGAAACATCAAAAGTGTGCTGCTTTGTCAGCTCAAAAGGTAGATAAGTATGCGCGGTTAGTTAATAACCGCCTCCTCCTCAAGCAAATAAATAGGACTCGAAACGCTCTGCTAATTTACGAGCATTCGTTAGGCAACATTTTGAAAGTTTAGCGAATGTGCGTAGTGCGGCAAAGCAAATTCAACATGTAATTTATTTTAATTAACTAACTTGGCAAAGACAATCACCGAGCGGAGGCAACAGGATGTGCTGCAAGGCGTAGCAAGGCTTAGGGCTAATCAGTGGAGCGTCTGACGGCACATGAAATTCATTTCATGACGTCAAACGTTCATAATAATTAAATTAAAAATTTAACAAACATTAAATTAACGGCATAATTAGCGCAATTCACGAAATATTTAATGGGATTATGAAAGCGAAATTTAATTTTAGTCAACTGAAGGCGGGCTTCAGGCTACAACGGCACTGATAACAGGCCGTGGGAGTATGACAGCTGCAAAAACAACACAAATCACAACTTAACGCACAGGCACGACTTAGCAATACCCTGTATTGTCGATAGCAGGGATGTCAAAGGATGAAATACTCAACTATATGGTATTCCCCATCTTATAAAAAAACACCATCTATTTCTACTAGTAACTATACCCCATGCTGCCATTATATGCTTACAGGGTATGGCGAGGGGGCAACGCGGCAGACAAATTATGAAGCTGGCAATAAACTTCCGCACGAAATTAGCGCAACTTCCTGGCAAGCCCAAGAGTTGCCCACGACGTCGCTGACATGCCAGCCGGCGCAAAGTGTAAGAGTGCGAAAGAGACAGCGCTAGAGAGAGGCAATGTTTGCTGCGAGATGGCATTTCAAATGCTGCGGCGGCTGGCGTTGCCAGCTGGTTTCGTTTTTCTCAAGTATGTGTTTTTTTTTTTGTCTTTCTGGATAATACACGAAAATAGTTACCTTAAATTTGTGCTTGACGTCTTTTCCGTTTGTTACTTGCAGCAGGTTGTGGCGTGGGCGTCGCTGGGAGTGGCGCACACAAATATATTTAGCAAAAATAGGTGGCAAGGCTGGCAGACGACCTCAAACACGGCACAGACGGGCGCGCACACACAAACGCACACGTACACACACATACACACAAACAGAGACACCAGTACTCAGGCACAGCACACAAACAATCTCTCAAGCTTAATGCAAAAGCAAAACTTTTATTTTTATGCAATATATTTTCTCTTCTTCTTTTGCTGCAATTAATGCAATGGCGGATCTATTTATAGATTTTGATTGGTTCGCATAGAAAAAAAGAAGTAAAATGAGCAAAATGCAAGTACAAAAGCAACAACAACAAGGACAGCTACAAACCAGCAGCCGCAGTAGCGGCAACTACAACAACAACAACAGAGCTCAACGAACGGCTGAAAAAATCGATAAATTTGTCGACGCTGACAGCGCTGCCGGTAGATACGGGGAGCGCGGGGCAATTTGTGCTGCCAGACGATGCCGGTTGCTCTATTGTTGTTGTTGTTGTTGCCTTTGTTATTATTGTTGTAGCTGTCGCAGTTGTGCAGCTCAAATTAAATCAAAGTTCAAAGCTGCGAAAAGTTCAATTCAATAGCAATGCAAACATTTTTAACAAATTATTGTTGTGAAATTATTGCAAAATAATTTTTTGTTATTTTGCTTGTGATTTACGCGCCAGCCGCAACTGCGCTCTCGCTCTCACACGTGTTGTTGTTGCTGCCGAGGGAGGCGGTGGCGGGAGTTGGAAAGCGAGATAAAAGCACCAAAAAAAGTTGCGCGCCCGTAAAGTTTGTTTGACTTACGTCTCGTTGGGTTCGTCTCGTCGGCACGAGCAACGAAGTTCAACTAATTGCCGAACGTGCCATGCCGGCTGAAACTGAACGAAGCTGCTGAAGTTGTCGAGTCTCTGTCTGGCGTCGCCGTCGCTGTCGCAGTCGCAGTCGCTGGCGTTGTCGCTCTCAATGCCCAGCGGGCAATGCATGTGTGACTGAGGCGGCTGCTAGGTTTTTACTGTTATTGTTGGAGCGGCGCTGCTCGTTGCTCTCCGGCTGTACTGCAACTCCAATAGCAGCAGGTTTGCCTAGTGTGTCTGTGGCTAGACAAAGCAGACGTCGCTGCTGGCGTCGAAGTTGCCATGCAAGTTACGCTCTTGTGCGAATTTATTATGCCGGTTGCAGTCGCAGTCACCGCTGACGTCTCTGCCAGCGTTGCTGACTCTGTGAAGCGTGTATGTAGTTATTGTTGTTGTTGCATTTGCTTGTGTTGTTGCTGTTAGTCATATTGCTCCACACGTATTGTAAAATGCCAGTTATCTGTTCTGCTGCTTCTTCTTTGTAGTCTGTGTAAGTTGGCAGAGCGCAAAACTTTGAGATAGGCTCAGGAACAGACAGCAAACGGAGTTGCTCTCTGAAAAGTTCTGCGGTTTCCATAATATCGGTGTGTATGAGTGTGTGTGCGTGTGCTGTGGTTTCATCATGCTTCGGTTCTCCATATGGAGTACTAGAACTTAACGTTATCAATCTCGAAAGGTTGTCAGTAAAAATAATGGTAAATGCGGTTGTTACATGCTCTATATGGCTCGAAAAAACAGCATGATCAGGCTTAGGGTGGCCACGAGCTTGGAACAACGGCTCTATAAGGTAACAACAACAGGAAATATGTTGGTTAATCAACATGTTCACGTTAAAGAACTTAAAAGTACAACCTGATAACCATTTACAGAAACCTACTAATCAGTAGACATGCCTTTAATAAATTAACAATCACAAATAATGTCCCCTAGATCCCTGAATTTATGAAAATCGCATAGAAAGGTGATATACAAGTGAGGGAGAGAAAAAAGACTTATTAAATGTGAAAGGGAGGAGCGGAAAGCGCGAGAGAAACAGAGATAGAGATAAAGCAAGATGGAGTGATTAAGAAAAAGAGATCTATGAAAGGGGAGAAAGAGAAAGAGAGAAAGACAAGATTGAGTTGGAAACAGAGCAGGAAGAGGAAGACGTCACGAAAAAATGAGACAGCCAGTGAAAGGATAAGTTAAAGAAGGGAATTAAGAGCGAGAGAGACTAAGTGACGAGAATTTAAGAGAGTACACATAAAAGCCAATAGGATCTGTGGACCTGTGGCTATGGAAATCTGTGGCTATAGAAATCGCAGATATCACGTGATATTTGTATGATATATATACTGCAAGCTATTAAAGCAAATGTGTTTAGTGTTTCCAATTCTCAATTTCAATTGAGAAAGCGCAGGTGACAAGTTAAGGAAATGTGCTCAAGCCCGAAACTGACCACAAAATCTCTCTCACTGAGAAACTTTTGGGGAGCGACAAATAAGCCGAGAATTAAACCCAGAGAAGAAGAAGAATACTTGTACAACAGTTTTATTGTGGCACTCAAGTAGGAGAATAGAAAACTTTTTGGCCCGATCGCAGACACTTGGCCATTAGTTATTAACAACTGCTAAGAAGTGTTGTAAAGCACCACGAAAATCAGTTGTAAGCAGTCGATTACATTTCGGTTGTGGTTCTTGTTGCGTATACAATAAAAAAATAAAAAAAACTTGAGACAAGAGCGCAAAATACGAAGAACGAGGAAAAACTTGTTGACAGGCCCAAAACTCAGCAAAGTTTCGAGGGGGGGGCAGCTGCTGGGCTGGGGAATTACTGCATTGCTTTTGGCATTTCAAGAGTTGCGGTTTAATTATCAGAAAAACTTTGTTTATTTGTTGTTGGCCACATTTTCGTAAGTGCAGTGCCACGCTGAGGCGCTTAGTGCATTATTAATTAAGCATGAAAATAGTGGCCAGAAAAAAAAACCCGAAAACTTATAGAGTTTTCTCTTGGTTTTCCCCGTAACCTGAGCTAAAGGTCGCACATATCAGAACGTTGACAAAGTAGAAAAGGAAACAACAACAACAGCAACAAATGGAGGAAACCATGAGATAGGAGCGGAAAAGAGCCGCAAACTTACAAAGACCTATTTTGGCCACATTTTCATACGTACAAGAATATCAAGGCAGAAATTAATGCGCGTGTAAACGAAGGCAGCAACAAAGCAGGAAAAGCCAGGTTGAAACAAACTTGCTGAAGGAAAAACTAATTCCCAAAAAAACAAAAAACAAAATAGAAGTGAGGTAAAAAAAACCCCCAAAAACAAAGGACAAAGGCAGCCAAACAGAAAACCAAACCAAAAGCAGCTCAAACGAAGACAAAACCCAAACGAATGCAAGGAAAATGTAGCTAACGAGTAGATAAAATAAATAAAATACAACAAAGAAAACTGCACGAGCAGGAGAGGTTGGGGGGGAGGGGCTTGGGGCGGAGGGTCGTGTATTGCAAAGGCAAACAACTTTTTAGCCAAATGCCAGCGAAGGCCGTTTCCCAAGCTGGCAGCTAACAAAAGTACCGTAAAGGCGCTGCGAAATGGCCAGAGCGCATAGTTTGAAGTGGCCCCCCCAGCCCACAAATTCCCCCCCGCTCACCGCAACCCAACCAGCAAGACCCCTGCTCCTGCCCCATGTCTAGCTATCAGTCTCTTTGCACAGCGCCTCAGAGATACATTTGTATCTTCTAGCTACAAAAACCTGACTGCGACTGTGACTTCGACAACAACAGCAACGGCGACAACAACAATTGGAATGCTGCTTGACAAGTGGCAGCGTCACAGCAGCGCCAAGGGGCAAGGGGCGCGGTGGGCCGGGGGAGGGGGGCAAGGCACGAGAGTGGTTTGGGAGGGGGTATGCAGCTTGCAGCATCACTGGCGAAGCGTGGCGAAAGCTCTTCCAACCAAGAATCTGAATCGGAATCTGGATTTGTCTGTTGGCAGTTTTGCCAGTGCGAATGTGTGTATTCGTGTGTGTGTGTGTGTGTGTGTGCGCGCGAGTGTGTGTCTTGCTATGCGCTATGATTTCTAAACTTTTAACGCTGCAGATACTCTTACACACCGACACACAGATACATTTTATGCACGTTGCAGATACTTTTTGGAAATGTTTATGGCCAGTTAGGTCAGCTGCCGCTGCCTCAGTCGCAGCTCACACATGCCACATATGCGGGCAGCTCTCATGTAAATCAGCTAGATCCAAAAAGCTGCCGCCGCTCTCCTAAATTCTCCGCCAAAGCAACACTAAAGAGCCCTCATCGCACACACACACACACACACATTGACACACACACACACAGACGACCACAGAGACACATAAAGGGCGGCCTCAAAACATTTGCTGAAATTGCTGACGCTCCGCCAGCGGCAGCGCCAGCGGCAACGCAATTTGCCCTTCGGGTGTCGCCTGCCGTCGACCAGGCCACGCCCCCGCCAAGCTCTTCTTTTTTTGCGCCCTAATCCGTACGGGCCGTTGGCTGGCAGCAGCGCCTACGGCGTTGAGCATCGAGTGACGCGTTTTATGAGCCTACCTAACATCAAGGTTAACTTACACACACACAAACGCACACTCTTGCACACACACACACACACACACAAAGGTGCCTTGTTATTACGTCCGGAGGTGGCATATTTACCACCGCTTTTGACTGCCGCCGCGTTGAAGCGTAAGCCAGCGGCTTAGTTTGGGCAGGGGGTCGTCTTGTAACGCTTTCAAATTGCAAGCTGAGCAAAGTTTTCCCTACACTCGTTGGTTTATTCTTATAACTTTTCAAATCTCGTTTGATAAATGATGAAATAATCTTTGTGGCAACCATTGAAAAAAATATAAAAATGCTAAATGAAATATAAGAGATAATAGAAAAGTCTTGTTCCTTAACAAAGCACAAAATCTCTTTGATCGTATGAAAGCTAAGTAAATAATAGAAAAGTTTGTTAAGCATTGAGATTAGATTACAATACATTAGACATTAGTTGCATGACAATGGGACTAAGATATTTATAAAGGAATATAGTTGTTTTTATACAAAATAAATAATGTATAAAAAAAAAATCATATACATTTTTTAAATTTAAAAACTTTTAAAAATTGAATGATATAAATGAATAAATCAGTCAGCAATAAGTCTGGAAGGCTTAGGTAAACATATCCTCAATAAAGCTAGCCGAACAGGCTACAAAATTTCATCCTTCGCGTCAGGGATTTCCCATCTATCCCCACTTTTTCTTTTCCTATCTTATATTTCATAATCTCTATATATATAAAACAGTTTGTCCTGACTGAGTGACTGCGCTCTAGTTACTGCATCTCAATCTGGCAACCTCATTGCTGGTCATTCCTCAAATATCCTATATAGACATAGGTCAAAATTTCCCGCTCCCATAACTCGGTCAAATCTCATCCGATTTTCATGAGGTTTGGCCTTTTGTTCATGGTTTGGCCTCTAGATCAATTTGGCATCTAAATCTGGCAATCTCATACCTGGTCAAAATGCATGTACAAATGGTGCACTCAAATATGCTAAATATACATGGACCAACCTAAGATTCGTCGCGACTTTTATACCTAACCCCCGTTACATAGAGCCTTCGACTGTGTTTAACAAATATGGACAAAGTCTGGCGGCAGTTGTTTGTGTGAACATACATATATACCCTATATATCTACATAAAGGTCATGTAAATATGTTTTGCTACGCACATAAGCTCATTTCGTGCAATTTCACCTTTCCTAATTTTCATGTTTAGTGGTTTCTGCCCCAGGCAGAGGGTCAGCTAGTGTGGTTGTTGCAAGCAGCAGCGACTTGTGGCAGGCGAAGTCGCAGCAATGTTGCCTCCAAAACAACATTTGCTGCACATTTCCAAAAATGGCAACATTGCCGAGCGCTGACAGCACAAGGCACAAGGCAAAAGATAGAGCACCGCAATGGGGCTGGGCTGGCATGCATGGCACGCTCAATCATGCTCAGCCATGTGGCATCCACACCAGGAAAGCGGCTAGTAAAATGCTCGGCTCCGAGCCCAATGTCATCATCAACATCAACGTTGTTGGCCAAAACAAAAGCCTTCAGGCCACAGGCAACGGTTCCGAAGTGGCCAATGAAAAATATCAACAAGCAAAAGGCAAAAATCCACAAGACCAAAAGGATTTAACACACACAGGCACACACACAGACACACACTCAAAACTATTAGACATATGTATGTGTGTATATGTGTGTGTGTGAATATATTGTCGCCTCAAGGCGGGCAGCCGGTACGTGCAACGCACTAGTTGCCGCTGCAAAATACAATTTGGAGCCGAAAAATCAAAGGTGAGCTTGTGTGTGTCTGCGTGTATATTGTGTGTAGTTGTGTGTAGTTGTGTGTTGTTGTGCTTGTTGCTATTGTTGTTGTTGTTGTTGCTAAGCAAAGCGAAACTTTAAACATGATTAATGTCGTCAGCGTGGACCAAAGTTTACCTGATATATTTTCATGGCTTGCATTAAAAATGCATGAAATAACAAACAGGCAAAAGCGAATGCCAGACAGGACAGACAGCCGAGACGGACAGGACACGCAGCAGCCGCTTGGCTCAGCATCGATTTTTGCCAAGTTATGAGCGCAAACCAAATCCGCATATACCCAAAATCTCCGTGTGTGTGTGTGTGTGTGTGTATGTGTGTATGGGAGTGTGTGTGTTGGCATGAAATACTTTATCCAATTGGCTTAGGGGCCAAAACGCCCCCACATTAAAAATCCAAGCATGCCATTTTTTGAAGAGCGCGCCTGCCCCTGAGTGCGTGTCCTGAGTGTCCTGCTGCGTGTGTGTGCTCTGGCTCTCATTCAAATTGTTCACGTTGTTGTTGTTGTCGATGTTTTTGTTGTTGTTGTTGTTGTTGTAGGTGTAGGCAGCGTGTCGGCTCCAAGGGTGCCTGGCAATTAGCTTTGACAAATGTGCGGTTGGCCGTCGGTTTAATGGATAATGGACCTGGACATGGATATCAAGAGCATTTGGCTGCTCAAACAACCCGTCTTCCCCGCCCCCCTCCGCCCACCTTCGCCTGACCAAACTCTCATTGTTTTTACAACACACTCAAAACCAGCTGTATGCATGTTATATATGCTTTAAATATTGCATTGGACAGAGCTATTGCTGGCTCGAAACATTTTTATGCCAAATAAAAAATCATGAATGCCAATTGATGGGCTTCTGTCTGGGTTGCAGAGCGGGGCAGCATCGGTTATTGCATCAGATTTGGTTTGTGTTTTGAAATGATGCAACGCTTAAATACAATTGAATACTATTAGACTGGTTGGCATATAGGGAGAACTTTTGTGCATATATGTCAAAAGATCTCGTTTGTCAACAGGGCTTTCCTCTAGCTTTCTTAAACACACTTGTGAAAAGTCTCATTAAATTATAAATTCCTTATTATAGCTTACCCCTTTTAGAGATATTTTATAATATATCAACATCTAACTTACCTGAAAATAAAGAAAGAAATAATAGTTAGGCATCTTTCAAAACTTCACCATATTAAAAGGGGATTTATGTTTTAGTCATCTCTTTATAAAATTCTCATGTGCAGCAACGTAAAAGAAAAAGTTCGATGGAAGAAAACATAACGCATCAAAATGTAAGCGAATCAGCAAGAATTTTGTGCCATAAGCGATGATATTAAGAGCAGAGGGACATTCACACACACACACACACACAAAGGCACACACATAAATTTCATTATGCATGTGGGGGACCACAAAGTGTCCAAGAGTATTTCGCTGAAAAACAACAGCAGCTCTTGGACTCATTAAATTTTCATGGCCAAGAGCTCATTTGGGTTTGCAAGCATCCATATGAAAGATGTGAGAGCGTAGCAGAACTGTGGAATGTATGTATTTATGTATGTGAGCGTGTGTGTGTGTGTGTGTGCGTGTGTGTGTCTCATGTATGGAAGTTTATGTAGCAATGCGGCAGGCAAATGGAAAGCAATTGCCAATTGCTGTATAACTCAACAAAGCAGCTTGAGACTTGGACTAGGGTGACAAGGCGGGACGGTGTCAGGGGAACGGAGTGGGTGTGGGCGAGGGTCGAAGGGCTGCTCATGTAAAAATGCCAATCGAAGTATAACAAAATGGCCCACAGCAGCCACAGAGATGAGCAGTCCGAGAGCCAAAGATATGGCCAAAGACACAACAGAAAATACAGATACAGCAGCAGCTACAGCCACAGGCACAGATACGGATACGGATACGGATACAGATACAAATGCGAATTGAGTTGACGACGCATTTGAAAAAGGCGCACATTTTTACGACCTGACTGGCGCCCAGTTTCTTGCAGCATTTGCGGATTTTACGAGCGCACAAGCACACACACAGAGTCAAGCATGAAATGTGGGTGTGCCCCTCTAACTGTCAGCACGTGTCTGCCTGTGTGTTGTCCTTAGACAGCAGCTCGTTAGAAAGTTTGCCTTAGTTGGACCCACGGAACGACTTTAAAGACAAACTTTCGTCCCAGCAATTTATGCCAAACGCCTTCGACTACAAATTGGAGGCGAAAACCTTTTTTAATTGATTTTGCGCCAAGAACTTTTCCACCACGCCCAAAAGTATGCAACGTATTTTACACCCAGCGTATTTTACACCCAGGCAACAGGCTGTCTGTCACAAGTTTTGCAACTGAATTGCAATGCAAACTGCATTTTTAATAGCCCTCATCGCTTTGACCACAAAACACAGACCCCGAACTAAATGCACGACATGTTCGAGCTACCATAACTTTGTGCGCCATATTGAAGGGAAGTGGGTGGTCAGGGGGAGTGGAAGGTGGGAGGTGCGAGCTTGTTGCTGCAACGAGGGCATTGTCATGTTCATCTCCGTCGCACTGGCCATAAAAAGTTTTGCCTTTAAGTGCATTTCGCCTGACAAGTGTAAATTTTATTATCCTCAATTGTCAATATGCTGCCGTCTTTTCTCTGCCAGTTAATATATGGAAATTTAACGAGTTCAATGCAGCTGCGTGCAGTAAATTCAATTGTATTTTGCACTAGCTGCAACGGCCGCTGTTTCTCAATAATCGCATCGAATCAATAATTGAATGAATGCCTGCATGAATAATTAAATGAATGCAGTTCCAGAAACATTCATATTTGATTACTTATTACAAACTAGGCCCAACATGCCTTTCAATTTGAATCTCAATTTCGTTTCGAGCTAGTTAAGGAATTTGAAGAAATTTGAAGTCTAGAAAGGGCGCCTAACAAGTCAAAGTAATTGGAATTTTCCACAAATATCTTTTAGATATAAATCTAACAATCAAAATTTCTTTGAGGCAGCTTATGCTTATTTTAATATTGGGACTCAAAGCTTTTATCCTTGTGATATTCTTGCAAATAAGTAATAAATAAATTAAATATTTAATAAATTTCCCAAAACCCAATTTTAGGACAAAAGCAAGAAAGGCATCCAGCCATGAACTAGATGCCTGTTAACATGAAATTCAGTTCAGTTTGGACAAAAGCTTAAATTCTAGGAAGAGCTCTTGCTATGCTTCCGGGAAATAATTCAATTCTTTTGTCATTTTGAGCAAATATTTTTACCAGAATTTCTAAATTTCAATACAAAATTGTAAATATGCAAAAGAAAATTGTGCTCTTATATTTTAATTTCAATATAAAAAATAATAATTGCAGAAAAAGAATACATATTATATATATTCATTATCGAACTATTGCAAGATTTGCATCAACAAGATATCTTGTTATATTTTTTCTTCGAAATTCGTTTCTAAAGGCTCCGTTTGATGCTGCAAATTGAACAGAGACCACACGAGGGTAAACTTTTAAAATCATTTAATATAAATATTTGGAATGCTTTGAAGTTGAAAACCAAATACAATTTCAATTTCAATTCCATTAGCTGTTCGAAAATACAATTGATAATGCAGCGGCTGCCAAACAAGTGAAGCTGCGAAAGAAGCTACAATCGCAGCACACACACACACACACTATCTCACACATACACACACAATGAGGGAGGGGACGTGGTTGGGGCGAGAGTCCTCTGTGAACATTGTGCCAGCTGGCACACGAAAAATCAACAAACCAAGTCGCTGGACTGCAGCGCACCATTCGCACCAAATGACGGAAGTGTTGATAAAAGAGTCACAAAGGCGGCCAAAATAGAAAAAAAAAACTAAATAAAAAAAGAATGGAAAAAAAAATAGAAAAAGAAAGAAAATGGAATTGAGCGAAAGACCATACATATATGACATGACACGAGCAAATGTTTCCGCCACAAAATGGGCGACCGGATGACAGCACAAACAGCGCAGAGTCCAAGCTGATCGAATGACCAGGACAAAGGTGTTCCAGGCGCAGCTACAAGCACACACACACACACATATAAATGTACATATATATTTGTGTATATATATGCATATATAGTGGCATACCATAATCAGTTATTATGGGTCCAGGTCTGACGCAGAAAACTCATCAAGTTTTAATATGACAGTACAATTATCGTTAGCCGCTGACTTTTTGGTCTAGATCTAACACCCGTTAGACGGCATAGTATCTTTCAGCCACACACAGATAGACACACACACACACACACACATAGACAGCATACAGTGTTGCCCATTCTTATCGCAAATGACATGTGAGTCACAAACAGTTGTAAAGTTTATGCACTTCTTGCACTTTATGCCTGGATAATGATGATGATGATGACAATGACGATGACGATGACACTGAGCATGTCATCGCTGATTGTTAGCTTTGTGCACAATTTCTCGCCCACCACACCCAACCGATCCCCCCCACCCTTCGATGACCCGCGCGCGCCTCTGCACAAAGGTTGAAATTATTCAATTGAAATACTGTTTGTTCTGTGTGTGTTCAGCTTTTGCTTCTAAAATTTCCAGTACGCCTTCAGTTTGCTTTTTGTGCCCAGGCGTCAGCTGGCTGGCCACATAACAAACAGAACCGTTCCCAAGGCCCGAACCGTATCCGTAACTGCAGCTCATCGTAACCAGCTGGAAACCTGTTCTCCTGTATAAACATTGTCAAAGTACAAAAGTACAGTTAAAAAAAAAATAGTAAAGCAAAAACTCAAGTTACACACAGATACACAATATGGGCGGCAAATAGGGGGCGTGGCATCTGGTTGCCTCTGCCGCTGCTGCTGCTGCTGTTTGTTTTTCGTGTTGTACGTGGCAAATGCATTGGCTCGGAATTGACAACTCGGTTAAGCTAACAATATTTGAATAGCAGAGACCAGGATAATGCATGGCTGGCCAGACCCTGGTTACCTCTGCAAATCTGGCTAATGCCAAGCAAAAAGCTAGAAAGAGCAAGCAAAACTGATGCAGAGAAAGAGCGAGAGGGAGAGAGAGAGAGGGCAAAAGCGAGTGCAATTATTTTTTGACATTCCCTGCAGCTACGATTGTTTGCACAGGTGTGCAGCGGAAATGGAAAATCAAATGCATGCATTTCACGAATTTCCACAATGGCAATCATGAGGTAAGCAAACGTTACCAACTATATTTAACAGAGTGTCGATAATAACCAGTCACAAAGTTGACTCAAAAGCTAGAGAAAGTCTGAGAAAGCCAAACAAAATGACTTTCGTATAGAATATATACAACTAACTACACCGAAAAGGACATATTCTTATATATTGCCAATCAAGATTTTTAAGTTTAACTAAAATACTTCAGTTTTATGCACAAAAAAAGTTTTAATCTCCAGAATAAAAATCATGACAAATAATATATATTTTATTCGCTGAACCCATTGAAAATGAATTATTATTTTTTGGCTTTGAATCAAAAAGTTCAATTTTCCTGGAACCGTTTTTATTTTCCGTTCATTGCAAATACTAAGCATCCGTAATACTTCCCAAGTGTCTAGGGTTGTTTTAAATTTGTTAATTGCAGCTATACGTAGATATTGAAGCCTTTAATATAAAAACGTATTTTTCGGAAATAGTCTTATATTATTTATTTAAAGCCACTATGAAAATTAAATTCTTCATTTTCAATGAAACACGTAAATAATTCTGCAATTTGCAACACTTTCTTTACTCTTAATCTCTGCAAATACATAGAATTCTCTATTGCGAGGAAAGTCACATTTAACCTTCATTGCCTTTAAGAAATTTCCTTGCATTTTCCAGAATTTCAAATAAAGCAAATCTGCCAAGTCTCAAGCTAAGCGCTCACCTGCAACAAATGCGATTCAGAGCAAGCGTGAAGAAAAAAAAATGAAGAAAATAACCGTAAAAGTCAAACAGAAATGCGGTGGAAAATGATTTCCACAAAAAGAAAATAATTTTTCAGCGCCGCGCGCGCAAATCAGAAATTCAATGACAAAACGATAAAAACACTTGCGAACTTCAAGCTGATTAAATAATTCAGTATTTTTATGAATTGCTTAGCGACGCAAATAAAAATAATAAAAAACGTGCAAGTAATCTTTGGCACACCGAAGATTGAATACACTTGCCTTTTGCAGATATGTGAGAACAGTGAAGCTTCTGAGGCTTCTGAAACTGAGTTTGATGAAAATATGTTGGAAAACTGACTTTTCGACAGATCGTTTCCCAAACTATAAGATATAGTACTCCGATGTCGAAGGGATTGAGGCTATATAAAGAGAGCATAGGAAATCTTATAAAGTTTTTTGATAAACAAGACAGCTTTTCATATGGCAACTATATGACATGGTAGTCCAATCCGGCCGGATCCGACATATGTACTGCCTGCAAAAGGAGAGAAGGAGCTTATCGAAGTTTCAGGATGAAAGCCTTAAAACTGAGAGACAAGCTCGCATGGCAACAGATGAACGGATTAAACTTGAATTTGATCCCGATCTAGATACTATATACCTAACGGGTTCCGAGATGTTAACTTCTGTGCGTTACACAGCGCATGACAAAATTAAAATACCCTCTGCCAGGGCATAAGAAACCTAAGAATTTTGAAATAAAAGTAAAAAGAAGCTGTCACAATCCAAATACCGACAGCAGCTGCGTTGGATGCGCCGCAAAGCAGTAAAAATACCAATAAAAGTGGAGAGAAAAATAAAGCAGACGCGAAATATGTCATATTAAAATCGGGTTTCGGTATTCAGGCAAAAAAAAAAAACTCACCGGACGTTCAATAAAGAAAAAAAAAACTCCAGCATTGTCATTAAAAATTAACGTTCATTTAAAAAGGCAAAAAGCTGCTGTCGCCGCAATCGGCTTTAAAACGACGAAAAAAACAAAGGCATAAAAAAAAATGGAGAACTTGTCAACGAGCTCAAAATGAATAAAATGAGAAGCGAAAAAGGCCAATGCGGCTCTTGAGTTTGAGCAGAGAAAATGAAGGGTACAAAACGAAAGAAAAACAAAAAAAAAAAAAAAAGCAGCTTGTGACAAATGAGCGGCAAGAATCTGTCAAGCGTAGTCCTGTTGCTGCAGCCAGGCTTAAGGTGCGCGGGTCAAAAGGTCAATGCATAATTTGTCCGACCTTTTGCAGGCAACTTGAACCACACACTTAGGCCAGCTGCAAAAGGACCGCAAGACAGAAAAACCAAACAGCTGATTCAATTAATTAGAGCCTTTGATGAGCAACACACATATTTGTGTGAAGTTTCTCATTAGATAAACACAACTCAATAGTGTTTACCTTCAGCTCAAAGGTTAAAGTGCATGGCATTCAATCTGCAGATAATTTGATTCATTAAACGTATTAAATTATAATTCATTATATGCTCGCTCTGCATTTGCATTTCCATTTTATTTCCAATTAATAAATTCTCTATTTTATGCTCTATTCTACGCTTTGTAGCATACTTTTGTGCAGCGCGTAAACTTTTTAGCAGCGCTCTTTCACTTGCTGCTGCTTTGTGTTTTTGCATTAATTTTTACACAAATTTGCATTTCATTAACAACCAAAAAGAAATCTACTGTTTACGCGCGTACACGAGTCAGCGGGGGAAGATTGGGCGGCCTTGCACGGCAGCCGACACGCATCATATGCGCGTTTTTTTGTTTGGTCTGTTGAATGAAAAGTAAATTTACAAAACGTGCTGCTATCTCTAAGGGTTGAAAGAGGGGGGCCGAAAAGAAAGGGAAAGCATCAGCAAATGAAAAGCGTTGAAAAAGTCGAGTGGCAAAGATGACAACATGTGGCAGCAACAGCGACAGCAGCAACTACTAAGTGCACAACAAGTCGTGAAGCTGAAGCTGTGAAGAGGAGCAGATGACAGGATTGGCAGGCTTTGCCGTGCGCGCACAAAAGCGTGCTTCATTATTTGGTTTCCGTTGCCTTTTGTGGTAGCGCACACACAGACGCACACACACACTCACACGCACATGCACACACATAGGCAAACCCAGAGCTTTGTAGGCACCTCTGTGGTGCGTATGTAATTTAGTGTAAATTACTTTGAGAGACCCTCGCAATTTTAGTTTTTGACAGTAATTGACAAACACACACACACCCACACACACGCACACACCTACTCCGTGGCACGTCAAACAAAATGCACACACACACTGGCGCGCCGTCGTCTGGCAGCATAATTTTTAATTGTATTTGTGCGCCGTGTTATAAACGACGCGCTTCCATTTTACATTCTCAAAGTAAAAAGGTTTCCTTGCCCCCCTCGACTTCATCTTCTTCTCTTTATGCGCCGCTGTTGCCTTTTAAGGATATTTTGTGAACCGGAAATGGCAAGCAGTGCGTTTTTTCTTTTTGCTTCAGCTTGTGCTTTTGTTGCGCCTTTCATATTTCTTTTCTATTTTATTTTTCGGGCAGCGTCTAACAAGAATTCATTACATTTTCGGTTGATGTTTGCTCTGGTGAGCACGAATTGTAGCGGGAAACGAAATGGAAATGGAACATGATGGGCATAATTCATGGATTCAAGTATGAGGTAATTTGTAAAAGAAATGAGCAATTTTCAAGACGGACGAAAGTGTCCTATTTTCTCTTTCTATTCGCCGAACAGCTAGGGCATAAAAGAGCTTAAGATTTCGTGGCAATGGCTAGGGAGAACTGAGCAGCAAAGTAAGAAGCTACATCTAAATATATATAATAGTAGGTTCTGATGGACTGACATCGGGCTCATCAAAGCAAGGCTGAAACCTTAGTAGCCAAGAAGCTAAGATGTGTACTGAAGCTTTCTTTTGAGCTGAAAATGAAAACTAAGAAGGGGTTTTGAAGAGATTGTCCACCAAGTTGGGGGAAAATGTTTACTGAAGCTTGATTTTCGATTGAAGCAGAGCATTCAGCAACAATTTGGAGAATCTATTAGAGAATAAAATAATGATAATAGAAAATTTTGTGCGATGCCTTAATAACAAACAGCAAACAGAAAAACAGTGACAATATAAAAAAAATGATTCTTTTTTGGGTAGCAAAAAACTAGAAATAAAAATCGTAAACGTTATGAACTCCAAGCCATGCATGTAGCCAACTTTAGCCAGCTCAATATTTAAGTAAACTCGCAGCCATTTCAAAAAATTAAACTCGCTGTAAAAAGTTGTTAAATGTTTTGCTGCTATTTAAATAACAATTGCATGTGGCAAGCAATTTGCAGTTATTTGCCTTAATTTAAACTAAGTACGCAACCAACTTTCATTACTCGCATAATCAACTGCAAAAAGTTGTTGTTGCTGCTGCCGTTGTTGTTGTCGACTCATGTGCATAATTTAAGCCAACAAACAAACAGACAAACAAAAAAAAAAGCGCTAGCAAATAAATGCGAGCAGCTGCAAACAGCGAAACCCAAAAACAAACAACAACAAAAACAATGCAAATAATCCATTAATACGTCTAATCCGTGCAATTCAGCTGCGTATTTTCATTTAAAGCCACGCTTGGTTTTTTTTTTGTTATTTCTTGCTACTTTTACTATTTGGTAAATTTCCATTGCGACTCGGTTGCAGCAGCAGCTAGTTAGAAGCGCAATAAAAAATTAAGCACATGTATTCCAGTTATGGGTTAATAACCCGACGGACTGCTGCAGCAGGAGAACGCCGAGATGCAGCAGCAGCAGCAGAAGGAGTGTTAGAGGCAGCAGGGGAGGCAAGAAATGGGAGGGGCGCAGCCTAAAGTCGCCACTTAATATTACTAGCAGCACTCGATGCAGCTGCTGTTGCCTTTAGAGAGAGGCAGAAAGAGAGCGAGAGGTAGACTGCAATGGCGGCAAATGCAAAATGGCGGCTGCCACATGATGCACGAAGCAGGACGATGGCAACAGCCAAGTTGAGCGTTGAGCATATGCATTGCATGCATATTAATAACACTAAAAACTACAGCAGCAACAGCAGCAGCGCCCACTCAGACAGTGGGACAGACAGGCAGACGGACGGACAGACAGACGGACGGAGGGACAGTGGGAACGAACGTTCAGTTGCGCTGCACAGTGGAACACGAGCGAACCGTTCACTTTTATGCAGGGCCTTTGAGTGTGTGTGAGAATTGAATTGCTTCAAGTGCCCTTAAATTGCCCTCATTACATAGACAAACACACACACATGCACATATAGACACACACACAACACACATAGACACACACACACATTCACAAACCTACACACACATCACAGTCGCCTGGCTGACAGACACTTGAAAAGTGTTGCCACAGCTGCGCATTTACAATATAGCCACGCCCACAGGACCATAGCCAAACGCCCACAAAAGCTGCACTCTTACACATGCCACTTTTCATTTCCGGCTCGGTTGGGTGCAGCAAGCCCAACTCCACCCCCGCCGCTGCTCTCGCCCAACATTACTAAACAGGAGCACTCATCTATCTACTTATGTTTTATATTTTATCTTCCTCTCGCTTTGCTTGTGCCTCGTGCTCTGCTTTTTTTTTACGCATTTCAGTCGGCATATATTAAGCATACGCCCCCGCTTGCAGCGTCTGACCGCCAAAAAGAAAGCACTTAAACGTGTTGACATCTAGCGAGAATTTTTAGTTTTATACTCTTGCCGAAGAAGTTGCTTGACTAATCTGTTTAGCTGCGCTTGAATTTGGCTCAAATATCATGTTAATCTGCTTGAAATTTCCTCTATTAAAATGTAAGTGTAGCTGCAATTCGTTGTCGAGTCTAGTTTTGCTTTTGTATTTTGTCTTGCTCGTAGAGAATATATCATTTTTCCGCTAAGCACTTTTGCTCCGCTTGGTCGTTCGTCGTTCTCGCAACATTAACTTCCGTCTGGGCTGGTCCTGTGTGGAGCCAACTAAAAGCTCAGCTGTTGGACGCAACAACATTTATGTTGATTTAATTTTTGTTTCATTTTCTAAGCATTTTCCAAATTAAAAGCAACACTGGCGACACAACACAGTCGCTGCGCAGAGCAGAGAGAGTTGAGCCATCCTTGGCATAGACTTTAGCCTGGCTTTTAATTTGGCCCGGAATGCGGTCAGCACTGGAGCGAGAGCCCAGCGAGTGCCTGGAGTAATTTGCCCCGTTGTTGTTGTTTTTGCTTCGGAAATGCACATTTATAATTTTATTACTCGGCTTTTAATTATTTTGCTGAAGCTGCCGCAGCTCAAATGCAGCTAGCAAAAACTACATGTACATAAACTTAAAGCTTGAAGCGTTGACTTTTGGAATTCTAATAAAAATAGCTAAGCATCTAAAATGTCGACACTCGGGCATCGGGGGGATAAAAAAATAAGAAAAATATATAAAATTGCAAGCAGATGACGTCACAAATGCAGCAAGCACCAGAGTTCAATTTAACGTAAATACTTTTCGATGTTCCGAGATTGCGAGAAGTTGTGGATTCTGCGGTGGGTGGGGCTAGCGGAGTAAACGGACTGTGTGTGTGTGTGTGTGTGTGTGTGTGTGTAATGGGTTGAGGCTTGGTGGTTGCCAGACAGCTGCCAAGCTGGCAACTAAAGGCGGCGAGATCGTAGTCCTGTCCGCAGATGCTTAAAAGCAAATACCACGATGCCTCTCTATAGTAAAATGCCATTGGGCTAAAACTACTTACGGGCATGCCGCGGCACAAGTTGGCATATGCAAAAGGGACATGACAGGGCCAGGATGCGCAAGGCGGCAGGCGGCAGGGAAACGAGCAGCTGACAACAAGAGTGCCAGGAATGTCGAATATGAAATGTGGCCAGATGATGCGCCAAAGTCGGAAACAGCCAAAGGAGCAGCTGCCGGCGCCGACGACGACGACGACGACGCTTTCAAGTGCACTCGAGTGCAACGGTTGAGGCGGGTGAGGTGTTTAGGAAATATCGAAACATGGTATAGCATAAGGAAATATGGGAAATAAAGAAAATTTGAAGCAGCATTCGACTGACTGCCACGCCCACATCCTAACTAAAATAAGAGTTATGACATCGTTTGCCATCTGCAACTATTTAGGAGAGCGGACAGCCGAGCAGCGACCTACCATAAAACAGGGTATAAAGCTGAAACTACAAGTCGGCGATTTATTGGCATTATCTTTCAAGCTAAATTATAGCCAAAAAAACCCCCAAGAAAATGTTTCGAAGCGCAAAGCCAAACAGCTCTGATATAAACAAAGATTTAAAAGACCAGGGAATTAAAGATGACAAACGAGTTGTTTGATTTGCATTGACATAGACTTAGTTTATGTGTACCCCAAGTTTTTATAAGCGACGAAAATACTTTGTTCTTGCCAGAGATAAGAGTTGCTTGGTGTACATTGACATAGACATACACAGCATGCCTTAAGTTCTATTTAGTTTTGAAAATTGAATTAATTTCCAAGATTTCATTTATTTTTCTTGTTGTGGCCTACAAAGTGCGAGGTCCTGCGAGTAACGAGAGCAAGATAATACCACAAAGGAGGTGAGCAAAGGGAAACTGTATTTGAGTAAAAAAAATGTTAAATTATCTTGTTATCTAATTAAAACAAAATCTTAATTCAAGTTTTTGGCAATTTCTCCAAACGTTCAGACAACAGGAAAATATTTCATAATATATTCTTGAGATGAAATCATTGTGTGGTACTGGTATAGTATTTTGCAAAGAAAGTACCTTTTTTTGATTTTGAGCTGTAACCAACTTTGAATAAAGAATAACGAAAGAGTGTATTACACATATACACAATGATCCTGCCCCTAGTTAGTTATCGCAGTCACAACTTGAAAGCCATTCAACTAACAAAGCGCAGCGTTAGCGACAACGAACATTGTCTGACCCAACGCCTGTTTAAGAGGGGGTGAGAAGTGAGAGAGACGGAAAGAGAGAGAGAGAGAGACGGACTAAGCACATTTCCGTCAAACACAATAAGTCGATAAAAAAGAAAACGGAAAAACTATTTTCCAATTTTACCAAAAATGTAGCCAAACGCCACAAAAAAAAGGGGATGGGGAAGAGGATGCAACACGAAGAGTTGCACATGAGGCCACAATGGCAAAAGAAGTTGCAAGCTGCACAAGCACAGATATGAGAGAACCCTGCCCCCGCCCCCTCCCCCTCCCCCTCCCTCGCCTCACAACACTCCGCACTAAAAAGAGGCGAATAAAAAAAAAATTGAAATTTGTAATAGCAGCTGAGGCAGCAAAAGTTGCGCCAAAAAGCAGCAGCGGGGAAGGGCGGCAAAAAAAGCAAAGCAAAAGAGAAGAAACGGAACATGAAGATGAATTATTAGGAACGTATGCAAAATGGCGCATATGCATTAGGAGAAGTGCAGCAGTATATGTGTGCGTCTGTGTGTGTGTGTGTGTGTGTGTGTGCGAGAGGCGAATAAATCAAATGTTGCAAATGTGGAAAATGCGCTCGTCCATTTTCTGACCAAGAAACACAGCGCCAAAGATAACATGCGGCGTCATGGCGGAGGGTTGTGGCAGAAGGGAAGCATGCCAAGAGACTTTGAGACATAAAATGTAAGTGTAAGTGTGTGTGTGTGTGCTTGTGTGTGTGTGTGTGCTTGTGTGTGTGTGCCTGCGTGTATATCTTGGCTGGCACGTACGCCTTGCGTGAAAGTCACAGCTGCACTTGGCTATGTTTTTAATATGCTAAGCACTTTTTTTATGCATTTTACAACACTATCAATGTGCATGCGAGTACTCGATGCAGCGACAAGTCGCAAATGTGCATATCAATGGATGTGTCAAAAACGTTGCCGAGAGTTAATAATATACTATGTATATAGTCTTGATAAAGGAGGGGAGGGTGACAGGGGCGTGGCAGTCAGCTTGCAAAATCCACTTTGACATCTCGCAAGCTGCCAGGCAAAATCCCAATGAAGCTGAAGCTGCTGCTGCAGCAGTTTGTCTGCTCGAAAATCAAATGCGACTGAGTGACTTTCTCTGTCTCTATCGCACTCTTTATTCCTCTCTCTCTCTCTCTTTCTCTGTCCCATCTCTGGCATACTGATTATGACGCAGACACACGGGCGCACTGTTCTCTTTGCCATCTGCTATGGAAGCGGTAGCTTTAGTTGATGCATTGCCAAATAGAAAATTCCAATACAAAATCAAAAGTGGAGAAATTGCACTCGCTGGAGCTGGGATCTCAACTCGACTACGTGAGCGAATGCCAGGCATTTTTAATGTAGCTGCCGAGCAAAATACTAAAACAAAATACTTGCACAAATAGTTGTGATAAAGAATAGTATACCATACATATTTTAAAGTATAAAAATCAGGACATAAAACTCGAGTGCTGTGTTAGCTTTGTAATTCTCAACTGGTGCTGGCTTACACACGCGTAAGTGTTGCATAACGATTTAATACGAAAAGCAGAGCGAACGCGTCGGATAATGAGTTGCTTTAGAGAGCGGGTCACTGAAAAATGTTGATATTACATCAGAGAAAGTGTTCAGTTCAGGAGCTGTTAGAAAGTAGACGCACTTTGGAATCAAGACTACCGACGAGCTACTCTAAAAATCTATCCAAAAATGAACTATTAACCCAACTTTTAGCCTTGGCTACAATAATCTTTGGTTTAGATATCAATACAGCCATTAAGTTGCCTGAAACTCAAACTCGTTTATTCCTTTTGTTCAGTATTACAAGTATATGTGTCATTTAATGCCAAAGAAATCTGCTCTCGACACACGTTATCAAAGTATGCAGCTTTATTTACTATAAATAAAACTAAATAAGTAGCTTTGGCTTCAGTCTCACCTTTAACCAACCAAAGGAGCGCACATTTAACTGGAAATTGTTGTACCTGTTTCGCATTTTACCTTGAACATAGGATAAACATGCATTCATAGCGATGCTTCTGCTCGAAATCCCCTAGCGCAATACCGTGACAATACTAAAAATATTTTAAGAGCCACATACAATAACCATCTAATGCGACCAGAACATGAGGCAATAACAAACTGTGAAATCTTCTCAATTGTGTGGCTGCTTTTGTGTGTCTCTCTGTGTGTGCATGTGTGTGTGTCTGTGTGTGTGTGTGTGTAAGGATTGTGCGTTAGATGGAGGTCAAAATATATTGTACATGAAGCGGAACCCCAACCCCCCATTTAATCGAGGTAGAAGATTTATGCGAAGCACGTTTCATGTGAAAGTCGTCAGCACGTTACACTCAAGAAAATCAGCTAGCAGCTAACAACACCGACACAACAGTGTTGTTAAACGCCAAATGCAATAATAGCAAACTTCCGTTTGCCAGCAGCCGAGTAAAAACCAGGACAAGGGAATGCAACAAAGGCAAAGCACTTAGTGGTTTACGTTGGCGGTTTGCACGGCTAACAGAGGGTCGAATCCACCAAAAAAAATACCACTATGCCTGGTTACGGTTCGACGGTTCAACAGATCCCACTGTCTGTACGTCTGTCTGTCTGTGTTGCCGCTGCGGTATGGTCTGCTGTTCGGTTTTCGGTAAACGCTCGCTTGAGCTCGTGCCGTGTACATGTTAGGATTATTCAGCTTTTCACACACAGACACACACGCACACACACACACACACGAGCATCGAACGTGACAATTTTCGGACAAAGCTAATGATGTGAACATGCAATTTGTATAGAAGCCAGGCAGACAGACTAGACTTGTGGAGGGGCTAGTAGAAGGATAAATACCCTGGACTGAACTCTGGACAGCTGCTAGCTAGACAAATCTGAATTGTTAATGTGATACAGATAATCTGAAATAGAAGCTCAAGTAAACAAGCCCCAAAGTATGCAATGGAATATAAATGTACTCGTCTAATGACATGACCAGAAACTTACCTGCAAAATGACAGAGAGAGAGAGAGAGGGAGAGATGGGGAGATAGAGTGAGGGAGAGTTTGACACAAAAATATTAGTCAAAATGTCAAAGTTCGTCGAGCAAAGGAAACTTTTTAATAAACATTGATTGGAACAAGCGACCAAAAAGGCAGCAGCAAAAATGTGAAGCAAGCAACAAAAAAACGTATAATAGAAAGCAAGGCAAATCGAAAACGAAAATGAGGAATCTCTGCGACAAAAGGCAAGAAGAGCAAAAGGAAAAAAAAATTACTATGATTATCAACGGAAGCTGCAGCCAAAAGATGAAGAGCAAGCTGAACAATGTGACAAGGTCGCTAAAGAGTAAGCGGGGCGGGCAACGGGGGCGTGTCTAAGAGGCGGTACGTGGCTGAGCGTGTTATAAATTAATGAAAAGTTGATGGCACTGTCAAAGGCGTCGCCGGCAAAGCAAAATCAAGGGGAAACAAAAAATCGTTGGCAATTCAAAGCGGGACGTACGTACGTACGAGAAAAGCCAAACTTTTTTCATTAACAAAACAAAATTGAGCAAAAGTTGATGTCAGGACTTATAAAGAATATCTCTCGGTTGTTGCCCAATGATTTGTCACACACACACACACACTCGCACACACACTCGCACACACACTCGCTGAGGGTGAAATGTCAACAAATGGCGGCTTGCAAAGTGTTGAAAGTTGTGTTAATGTTAATGACATTTCATTACAAACGCACAAATGTACGGGACGTGGCACGAGGGGCAGTGGGACTGTAACTTTGTGTGCGGCTTGTTGACAAAGCGCTGGACATATTTTATGCCCGCCTGGTGCGAAGGGCAGCCGGACAATAATAATACCAACAGTAGACGGCAAATTGAATAAATAAATAATGCATTAAGCATACGCAGTGTGGCGCAGCCGAATTGCCAGTACAGAATTTGCCAGTTACACTAGTTGCAGCGTAGAGCAACTGCACATTTGATGTGCTGATGATGCGCTGCCACACACACACACACACACATACACACACGAGGCTCTACACCTTTCTCTGGGGCATCCACTTCAGTTTGAAGTCTCGGCAGCGCGGCAGGCATTTCTCAACGTTGCGCTATTTTTACAATTTTAGGTTAAAATACTTAAGCCAAGTGGCAGGCAGCCCGTCATGTGAGCCATGACAGCAAGAATAAACACACAAGCACACACACACACACACGGAGGCACGACAGGAGTCTGCGCTTAAAACTTGGGCAGGCAGAGCCAAGGGGGCTGGTTAGGTTAAACAAGCAGCTGAAGCGTCACAGCGCAGCGCATCTCAAAAGGCTGCTTGATGCCAAAAATAATGCGAATAAAGCCAAGACTCCGATATGCAACTGGAGCAGGACGAAGCGCGAATACACTGCAAACAATTTTGTTAAAGAAACTCATTTAGATTTAGAAAATATATGTAAGAGCATTTGGCAGTAGAGTTTCTTATAACTTGAAATTTAAATCAAAAGGCATTTTGAACCGAAATAGTAAAACGAGTTTCGCACCAACAAAGGGAAAGTTGCTGGTTCGATTCAATCCACTTTCTATTTATTCGTTTTCAGTTGTAATCAACGATCGAAAAGCATGCAAGATGTCGCGATTGATTGATTGATTTGATCCCGGATAATTTCTTATAATATGTAAATACAATAAAAAAATAAAGAAAAATAAAAGACAAGAAGAAGGCATACCAAAAGCGAACTGAACCTAAGGACTAGGCACTGGCTCAAACGATAAATCGAATGACGGAGCATATTTTGTTTTCATTTGGAAACTTGGATATTCTCAGAATAAACGATTTCTTGTTACCTTCATATACTTTCATGTATAAATGTTGCTAAACGCTGCCTCAAAGTCAAAGTAACCCAAAAAGCTGAGTGTAGCGCGGCTTTGAAAGACACTTAGCTGACATCTCGCAAAAAACCTCGAGCTGGGAGCTCCGCACCCAGCAGAAGGTAACAAAGTAGCACACAAATAATTTTTCACACACTAATTAACATGAGCTCGGAATACGCTGTGTGCAGTGCAAATTCGGAGCATGCTAAACAGAGAACTTCTTAAAACTCAAACCCTACTTGAAATGAATTTTCTGCAATTAGATAAGTTAATCAACATATATTGCACAAATGAAATCAGTTAAGACATTATCGATTTGACAAATAAACTGTGAAAGCCACACAAGTATATTTAATTATATTCAAGTGATTGATAAACAAATGGCTCGATACAAGCCGAATATCAATGCAAACTAACTGAATTACTTGACGGCAGGCTAAGCAGTTAATATGCTGCAAGTATTTGGCAATTTAATAAATATTTAATTCGATTATGGATTACAATATTCAGCTTAATAAATGGGCCGAGAATCAATATGCAATGTGTGCTTTTATCAAATATTTAAAATAATGCCAAGCTTTGCGGCTGCTTAGTTACTCGAAATGGCTTTTGCTGAAGCTCGTTAAGCTATACATATATAAATATATATATATATATATATATTATTAAATTATTTGTGACATTTTTCTATATGTATACATATATACATATACATATATACATAAAGTTAAGAGATGTTTCACTTATAACTTTGCTGTTAAGGAGAAAGCAAGGCTATCTTCGGCAGTTGGAATATCCTTAAAAATGAATTGATATGCAAGCTTTGTTTATAACAGTATATGTAGTCCAATTTAGCACAGTTTTGTGGATATTTTAGGAGTATAGAGTATTGCTGACTTTGGTCAAGGCATGATAAGAGTAAAAACTTTATCATGCAAGTTTATTTTCGAAAGCTCAGGCAGTCACATGCCCCTTATATGTTGTAGCCCGCCAATTCCAACATATTTTTTGCCACCAACAAAAGGACGGACCTTTAAAAAGTTTCTTGATATAAAAACAGACACTCAGATACTCTGATCTAATAATATATATAAACCTTATCGAATCATAAGCTTCGCTTTTCATGCGAATGTATGTAAAAAGTAACTATTTGCTTTTGAGCACCTTTGAGTTAGAAAATGTTATATGAAATACGTCGAGTTAAATGAGATTTTTAGACATCTTGATTAGTTCTTCTTCTTTTGGACATGTGTTCTATCGCCTGAGCCCATTTCATGCTAAATAATTGCAGAGCATGAAATTGAATTGAATGAAATGCCGTTTCATGAAATTGCTCGCACAACTTTTTACACAATTTCCCTCTTCACCAATAAGAGAAATAGGAAAAAAGCCCAAACTTTGTCGCACTAGTATGTGGGTGTGTGTATATACATGTGTGTGTGTGTGTGTGTGTGTGTATGTGTGAGTGTGTCCGGCAGCTGCAACTTTTTTTTACGTTGAAAAATTAATTAAATGTTCACTGGCATTAAGTTGCACGGCTGTGAACATGCATGGAATTAGTTATCAGCGGGATAATTCAGGGTACACAGACTGGGTTTTATATGGATATGGCTTAGTTTAGGCTGGCTTGGTCGAGGTCCCAGATGACGCAAGGGCAAACCATGGCAAATCACAGCAAATGTTACATTATTTAATATAATATATTTACTGGCAGATATATATGTATATATATGTGTGTGTGTGCACAAAAAGCGTTTGCTAAGCCGAAAAAACATTTGTGAAAACAGTTTTCACTTTGTTTTACCAAAAAGGGGCGTAAGCTGCCTCCTAATTTCCCTAGATTTCAACAATTTTCCGTTTTATTTTTTGGTTGTTAAATTTGCTGGAAACTGGACAGAGACGTGCTTGGGGGTCACAGTAAATTGCAAATGATGAAACTTTGCCCATCATAAACGCCATTTTATGTTAGCCAATATGGCGTCGGACACGTTTCCGGCAATCCCCGCTGCTGCTCCTGCAGCTGGCCTCTATCCACTCGAACAAATGTGCCGGGCGTAAATTTTCACTTTTTAGTTGGGCAAACTTTTCGCCCATAACGAGGCGGCAGCTGGGGAAAAGGGACGGGAAGGGTGGTGTAGCAGGAAACGGTTTTATAGGCTAGCCAAACACTAATCGCCATATTTCTGCATCAATAACAATTACCAGGAATCATCAGGACTCTCATTTGTTATGCAAAATCGAGAGAAGAAACACACAACATGAACAACTTTGAGCCAGAATTTTTCCACACAATTTGCTTTGCTCAACTTTGAACTTTCGCACTCAAGTGGCTTTAAAATTCACAGCTCGGCTATCAGCTGGCCAGTGGATTGGGCCTCTTAACCTCGTCACCAGCGACAACAGCAGCAGCAGCAACAGCAATTGAGGTGCCCAAATGTATGTCAGCTGTTAATTAGCCGCACTTCACTAGCAGCAGCAGCAAAAAGTGTATAATAACAATGCATATTCATGGGGCGCAGCTAGTTGTGTGCGTCTGCGACACGTGAGGGCTGGAAAATATTAAAAATAAAAACAACGAGAAGAAAACAAGAAAAAATTAAATGTTATGTGACCAAGTCACGCATACGCCACGTGAGCCGCGACACGCTCTTTCGCTTGAAAAAGTCCTTGAAACATGGCCAACATCAGGATTTGCCTTTCCCCCCCCCCCCCCCCCCCCCCTCAACCCCTCAACCCACCCAACTGGCTTGAGTTAATGCTAACCCTTGCGTTTCATGTCACAATATATACAACTATATTAATGTATGTTTTGCGCTCAAAGATCGACAGACCGCGATTATACGAGGCGCTGATCCTAAAGTGAAAGCTGTCGCTTTTATTTGCATAATACAAAATAATTGGCTGCCTCTGGCAAGTGGTAAGTGTTTTATTTAGATTAGATTACAGAATAATTAAAACTGATTTTCTGATTGAAGAGCGCCATTTATATAACTTGAAGGCTGTGAACTGAGAAACTGTCATCTGTGCTCGCAAACGGAATCAATTCGACACGTTACTTTTATTGGCAAATGCTTAAGATTTCTAGAATGTTTATCTTGTTTAAACAAATTATTAGCATATGCTTTATTTCAATGTTAGTCGCTTGAGTATGATGAAATGGAAGCAATACGATGAATCGATAATCAATCGTACGACTAAGGATAAATAAAATACGCACTCCGTAATTTGAGAATACGTGAGAAATGTTGTCGATTATAAGCCTATGAACATCTATAGAAGGAAACAAATGATATATTTGAAAATAAACTCTTACATCAATATCAATGCTCATTGCTGCAATTGTTGCCCAATTCCGAAAACCACTCGACCATAACTATCAATATATATGCCCAGATATTTATTTATTTCGGCCCCATTTCTTAAGTTTTTAATTATCCTAAAAGTACGGCTAACAATCGGCATACATTTGCCAGGCAGCGTACAGAAAATTGCAGTTGGAAAATATGTGAAAAATACACAAAAGAGGCGAAAATACGAAAAGCACAACGAAGAGAAATGAACGAGCTGGTTTGCTTGTTGGGGCTAGGGTTGGGTTTGGGCTTGGGTTGGGGTTTGGTTAGTTGTTTGGTTTGTTGGATTGTTGTGCTTGGATCTTGTGCTTGGCCAGCTTATTTGTATTGGGGGCATTTTGCCAATTCATTTTCGCTTCGACTACAATTAATTAGAAATCAACAAAATGAGCATAAGGCGAAAACGGAAAACGAAAACACACACACAAGCTCGCAGAGACAAGAGCCAAGCGTTTTCCTACATAAATCTCGTTGAGCCTGAAATGGCAAAATTAAGCACACATACACGGAGAGAAATGGGAAAACAAGAAAAACAAAAATTAACATTTTTCACTTGTAAGCAGAAAAAGTAAGCAGAAAAAATAGCTGCTGTGTTGAGAAATACAACCTCCGCCAAGCAATGAAAATGAATGAATAATTTGTAGATTTGTATTATTTTCGCTGCTTCTTCTTCCTCTTGAGGAAATTTTGCTTCACTAAACGCTGCACCACAGTGTCCAATAATCATTATAATAATTTTATATTTGCCTTCGTAGCCGAAATTTCCATGTAATTACTCAAATTTGCTGCAGCTGAGACGGAGCAGAGCTTGTGGCAATTGTTCCAATCAATTCCTATAGCTACTGTTGTTGTTGTTATTATAATGATATATATATATATCCTCGAATTGGAGGAGCGGGAGGCGTGTCATTATCAACGTCTGGCCGGTGTGCCCAATATTTGTATAATTTGTCTTTATTGTCATTGACATTAGGCACATTTGTTGCGGCGATTATCTGGACAATCTTTAAGTAGGCAAACAGCTGACGCTGCTAATGGCAGCTGAGGGTTGGCGGGAGGGTGGGGCAGAACTGGGGGTTGGTTTTGGATAGCCAGGATTTTAGATTGTGCCTGGCCTGACATTTCTTTGCTGTGGTCGCGTGCTGTGTAATTTGTTTGGCTAGCCGGCAAATGAATGCAAATTGTTTCTTGTGCTGGACTCTTAATGAGCGAGAGGGGGGGTGGAGGGAGAAATACGTGATTAGTTAACGGAGTTAGAGAGTCTAGATATGTGGCCAAGTATGGTGGCATGCAGCACTTGAAGCATGCAACACATGAAATCATAAGAAAATCAGTCAAAACTATTTTATTTATTCAAAACAAATAGATTTCCCAACACTAAACAAAGATGAGTTATCGATAACTTTATCGATTATTTGCAGCTGCGCAGCAGTTTATAATCTACCTGTATAATCTGCACAATTTCTCACACTTTGTTTTCTTCACTCTCAAAGCCTAAAAAGCGTATATTCATAAATTCGCTTGAAATACTTTTTGTATTTCCACTTATTTTCCACCCCACGCGACGCAATCAAAAGGCAAAACTCCTAAATAAAAGCCAACACCTTAACAATGAAAAATAAATGATAATGAGCTAGCGTCTGGGATGCGGGAAATATATTTAAGGATTTTGCATTTAGCCAACCAAAATAACGACAAGCAGCAGCCAAGGACAATGCGCCAGGCAGGATACGCGTAATTATTTGATTATTTAATGACTGTGAAAAATCAAAAGAAATAGAAAGCAAGCAAGCAAAGCAACTCGTAGCTGTAAGAGCTTATGCAAATGAATGGGAAATGCGAAAAAGTGGACGCTGATTGAGGTAGGGGAGGTGGGCGACACTTACCACTGGCACGGGTATCACACAGTAGACACAGGGATGGCCAACAGCAGCGGCGGCAGCGACAGTTGGCAGACCGTAGGCGGCAGCGGTGGCGGCGTTCACGCACAGATGATCCGTTTTAAATATCTTTGTTGGCGGCGGCTGGGCAATCAGCGAGGAGGAGGCGCTCGAGCACGTGTACAGTGTCGATGTATAGGACGACGTCGTGGCGGCGTTAACTGTGGCGCCTCTCAAAGTTGCCGTCGATGTTCTTGTTGCTGTTTGCTTTTGCTTGGCAACGCTTGTTGCTGTTGTTGTTGCTGTTGTTGTTGCTGTTGTTGTTTCAACTGTGGCTTCGCTTGTGGGCGGCGGTGGTGGCGGCGGCGGCGCTGTTAGGTTTAAAGAGGAGGAGGTGGCGGAGATGGAGGTGGAGCTGCTGCTGATGTTGCTCTTGTCTACGCTGACCGAGGCGTTAGCCTGAGAATTTGTTAACAAACTTTCTTGTGTTGTTGTCGCTGTTGTTGCTGTTGTCGCTGTTGCTGCTGTTGTTGCTGCTACGTTTGCCGCCGCTGCTGCTGCTGCTGCTGTTGTTGTTGTTGTTCTTGCTGCTGTTGCTGCTGCTGCTGTGGCTTCTTGCTGCCGCTCTGTTTGCACAACTGTTGCCAACTGTTGACTTGCAGCTGTTGCCTCGCTCTGCTGCTGCTGCTGTTGTTGTTGCTGTTGCTGCTGCTGCTGCTGTTGTTGTTGCTGCTGTTCTAGTAGCTGCTCTGGCTGATTGAAATTAGTTAGCTTCAATGTTGTTGTGGGCAGCGGTGAGGTTTTTCTCTTGATTGACGCAATTTTAATGGCTATTGATGTGCACGTTGATTGTGAATTAATTTAACGCCTCTTTGCACAGCGCTGCTTCTCACTTTTCTAGCACTCCTTCACTCTGCGTCTCTCTAGCTATCTCTATCTATCTCCCTCTAGATTTGCCGACGACTGTCAGTTTGTTTTATTTGGCGCCTGTTTTTCCTATGCCTTTTGCCTTTCGTATTAAGTTTCTTTTCTTACGCTTTTTTCTTTATAATTTCAACGACCAGAACTTGAATTTGCCCTATTTATTTAACTCGTTTTACTTTTTACTTTATGTTTTAAAAACATTAACTAATTACTTTTTTACTTTTTATTTTATTTTTTTCTAACACTGAACACTTAAGAGTTTTTTATGCAAGTTGAAAATGTTTATAACAATTACATTGACTAAAGCACACTGAGACTTAAAGATGCAAAATTTTAGTATTTATATTTTAAGCTAAGCTTTTACTTTGCGCTAATTCAATATTTTGTTTTAGTTATTTGCTAGTTTTTATTTATTCTTGTTTTTAATTTTCTAGTTTCCTTTTTTTTTTTGTTTTTAATTTTTACTCACAATTTGCGTTATTTTTTTTTAACAATTTATTTGCAAGCTTAAAAGTTTTTTAATTATTTTTTTATTGTCTTTTTTACGCACAAAATTTTTAAACACTTAAGTCTTGATTTAATTTTGATTAATTTATGCAATTTAATTTTTTTTTTTTAATTTTTTAGTTTGTCTTTCACTTAAATATTTCTATTTAAATAATACTGCAGTTTTTGGTGTTTATTTCGCTTTTAATTTAATTTTTTTTTTAACTTTTTTAGCTTTACTCAACGGAGTTAAATTTGCTTTTCTTAAATATTTTATTCTTAACTCGTTCGAATTTTTTTTTACTTTTAATCAATTTAATCTTTGCAAGAGAAGTTTTTGCTTGAATTTGTTGCTTTCCGCACTTTTTGTTGTATTTGAAATACGATTTAGCTTCTCTTTCTATATAGGGACTTTAGACCTTTAGCCAATTTATTGTTGCTAGCTTTGAGCAGTTGTTTGTTTTACGCTAATTAGTTGCAGCACCGAACCGACTCGTGTAAATAATACTGTTGGTTTGTTTATGTTGTTGTTGATTTCCCAGACAACGGTAAACACTCGCGAGTGCATTCACTATACTCAAAAATCTCGCTTTCCTTTGGACAGAATGTACTCACAGTAGTAACAATGCGTTGAATATATATATATCTATATATAGTTGAATATTACGTATACGCACGAAAATTATTAGATTTAATTGATATTAAATTAATTTTCCTTTTTTTTACTATTTATTTATTTAAGTTTTGGGCTCGGCGCAAACACAAAATGGCGACTACTTGTCGGAACTTCACGTGATGCTGTGACAGGGCGAACTGCTGGATCAGTTGGGTCTGCTTGGATTGGCCTGACTTGACTGACTTCGCTTGACTTGGCGTGGCTTGGCTAGGCTTTGGCTTTGGCTTGGCTTGGCTTGGCTTGGCTAGGCTTTGGCTTTGGCTTGGCTTCAGCTTCGGCTCGGCTTTGCTTGGCTTGGCTGCTGCTGGTCGTGCTGGCTGGTCGCTTTCCGTTTGCGAAAATGAGGAAAAGGCGTTTAACTTAACTTGACAATCGTCGAATGGATTCTGAATTTCTCATTGAGTAAGGTTGCATGTTCAACTTGAGGCCAGCATTTGGCAGCCAGTCGGCGCCACCATTCGGCTAAACACGATGGCACATTCGTGCCAGCCGGCAAAGCGTCTTTAAAGGACTTTGCAGAATCCACAAGCTGGCGCATGCGTTGCACGCAACGGGCGTGTTGCAGGACAAACGCGTCCAGCTAGCCCCTCATTCAGCGCTGCACACACACACACACACACACACACACTCGGCAGCGACTCCTTACGGAGTGCGAATGCGGCTGGTTTTCTCGAGGAGTTCGGGCAACACGTTTTTGGTTTCCCTTACGTACATTCGGTCCAGCCCCGTGGGGCGTAACCAATTGAAATGCATCTCAGCCTACGCGAGCCGCAATTACCTTAACAACTTTGCGTTTGGTAATTGTCAACATTGAATTTAATCAGAAATTACGACGTGCCACGCAGTCCGCCAGCCCCCCCTCTCCCCTAACCCCTCCTTCAACAACAACCGACTGGCTACCTAGCTGCCCAATCAAATATAAATTTAGTATATTTTCTTGAACAAGTTGTAAGTCAAACACAGCGAGTGTACAATCAAGTTTCAACAGCAACAATTTTGGTTGAAAACTCAAACAAGAGTTGCGCCTCGAAAATGAGGCAGGCGAAAAAGGCATGCAACAAGGTGGAAAGAGTAGAAGGAGTAAAATTCATTGGAGTGTTTTCTTGGGCAGCCTATGGACATATTTTGCACAAATCAGGCATGTGCTGAGTTAAAGGTACGCGACAACTATTTTCGATTAAAGAACTTTATATATTTCACATGAAAGTGGGTAAAAGGATATGTAGGTTCTCCTAATGTCCGATGACGAGCTTGTGTCCGATCATCGATAACTTCCCCCGTTTCCAAGTAATCGATAAAAAGCGATATCGAAATTTGGTTTTTTTAGCCAGTATCTTTGGTTTAAATGGTTAGAGGCATCAAAATTTAGATGCAGTTTCTGGAGTAGTATATCAAATATATTTCATTTCATAGCAACTGCCACGCCCTTCCCCTAGCGCGAGCGGCTGTGGCTAAAAGCAGGTTTAAAACAACCCTTACTCGGGCATTCACCCACAGAGCACACTTAGTTCTTTCATTATTAAATTTGTCGAGTAGTAAAAGTGCAGGATAGTTTTATAGCTAGAAGATATTGCAATAGGCGCCTTTCGAGAAGTAAGCTGATGGAATAATTCTCTTTTGGGATGTCATTAACTCTCCCAATATGATTTCTCTCATAAATTCGACAAAAAGGTCAATAATAGATAGATAGATATATGTTTAAGTTTTTATGTTTCTTTAGCTTTCATTTGATTATTTTGCAGCGGTTGTGTTGTTTCTTGTAGCTAAGTTTTATAGTTCAAGACACAAAATCGTCTTAAACTCATTTTATAGGAGTATGTAAATAAATCTGAGAGAAAGTCTTCAGCTGAGCTTTCTTATAAAGAAAATGCACAGCAACTTTTAACATTTCACATAATTATTTATACACATTTATGAAAAATATATGAAAATATCTGAAAAAGTAGCGCAGCTTTACTGCAAGCTATGAAGCTTTAAGAACTCAATTCAGAACTCAATCGTACAGAGTCATATATGAATATAGACATATATATACATATATATACATATATATATACATATATATATATATACATATACTCAATGCTCAGGCTAGTCAAAAACTTCAGCGCTGACTAAGCGCGAATGTTTACAATTCTGTATTTTATTTACGTGTTTTTTTTTTTGCAGTTTTACATTTATTTATTTTTTTGATGTGGTCGGCATTGTTGATGTTGCTTTTTGTTGTTGTTGTTGTTGTTTTAGGTAGTATGCTGAAAGCTATTTAAATGGAACGCTCATGAAAAGCAAAAGCAACGCCGTGCGGCCATTAGAGGATGCCAAATAGACGTCGCCACAAAGCGAAGCAAGCAGCAGAGCTGAGCTGACAACGTGGCCAGTGGCAGAGTGGCAAAGGGAGTGGGCGGGGGCGGGGCATTGCCTAAAAATGCAGTCAGAGTTGGGCACCGCATTGTGCGGCAACATTACTGAATAGTTTATTATACAGATATACGCAGGTAAAGACGTGGTATCAACAGTGGGGAGGGGGGCAACATAGTGTGCTTGAGTGGGGCTGGGGGGAACCACAGCTTACAAATGTAAAACTGGCTTTGTGCGTTTTGGGCCATTTGCAGGGCGACGCAAATGCATAAAATATGCCAGATTTATGCAATGAGATCTGCGCAGAAATTAGGCAAACAGCAAAAAATATAAATAATGGTAGAAAAGAAGAGACCTTTGGATTTATTTGAGTAATGATTGCAGGTAAAGCGGCAGCTGGCTAAGATTAGGCAGACTGTGGCCTGCAAGTGTCGGAAATTGATATGCTGCGCTTGTTTGTATATGTGTGTAGGTGTGTGTGTGTGTGTTGGTGTGTGTGTGTGGCAGCTGAGCATAGAAAATCGTATCATGGCCGTAGCAAGCGGCAGCAGCAATTTTCCAGTCAACTGGGCCAACGCTGCGTATGACACATGTCGATTGCAATGTGGCGCCCCCTTGCGACCGAGAGCCGCAAGTACTGCGCCCCCTATCAGAGTCTGAAATCAGTTAAAGGCAAAAGATGGGTGCCGAAGCGATTTGAATGAATGAGTGAATGCGACTGAATGAATGAGTGACTGCTCGGTTGCCAGCTTGATTGCTTGATTGATGCACTGATGCATTTGATTGATCGATTGACTGATTGATTGATTCATTGTGGCGCTGATTGCGTACAGGCGTACATTTAATATGTTTTGTACACAACTATCAATAGTTAACCCGATTTCACATTACGACCCATTTATGACTAAGCGAACAGTTTAATTCAATGTTTGATTTCGAACTCAAATCTAGTAGTCAGCGAGCCGAGGAACTGGCTAGTATAAAGGCACAAGCCCGAATCGATTTTATAGGGAAATTGATAGAACGAATGATAAAATCTAACTTTATTATGCTCTAATTCATATAAAAGAAAACCTATGGAACAGGTCAAAATGAAGCCGAAAAAGGGGTCTTTGTGGCAACGAGAAAAGCAAATATTTAAAATAAATCTCCCCATAAATTGATCGATAACAAAAATAAAACCAACCTATCGATAAGTCTATCGATAGCACACCAGATCACACTTATTCTATATATAAACTTTATACATATCACTTACATTTGCATAATTCTGTGATCGCGGCATCTGCGGCGGTAATTGCTGTGAATTTGGTGGCGCCCTCATGTGGCCAGATGCACCACCGCCATGTCCGGGTCCACCCCCCGCCGACTGCTGCTGATGGGGCCCGCCCATTGGCTGTTGCTGCTGCTGCTGATGCTGCGGCGGCGCTGGACTATAGCGTGGATGCATTGCAAACGCTGCGGCTCTTTCTTCTTCTTTCAAATTCACGCGCGACGAATCAACTGCAAAGCAAATGACATATTAAACGTGGCTGATAAGCAAAACAAGTGATTAGAGAAAGTGAAAACCGCAAAGCCAATGGCTGCGTATAACAGTTGAAAGCAAACGCGCTGATGATTATGACACTTTGGTAAGAATGTTTACTACTAAATGCGGCTCCACAACGGCAACACTGACACCAAAGTATGTTCTCCAAACAAATAGTATGCATAATATGCTTGCATACACATTTAATAAGTGAGTTTTATAACTGTGCTTTTATTTACGTGCACACTTTAATACACTTTTCGCTTAACATATCAACAGCATGCTTTTTGGCAGTATTTCTGCTTGCGCATCGGCAACACTGCATTCGCTTCTAGCTGTTATATTTTATTGCACTTTCTGCACATGCTTCTGCCTGTGCAGTCGCCAGAGCGAGAACTTCTGAGCAGATCATTTGGTCTCTGTCTAATTTGGAATTAATTGCAGGCGGCAACTATGTTGCAATACTTGGTTTGCATGCAGCATGTGTAGAATTTTATAATGCATATCGTTTGTTGTTGTTATACATATGCCACACACACACACACGCCTGAGTGACCAAAGTTGCGAATTAAAAATAGCACACAGCCAAGTTGTATTTTTATGGGGCCAGACAACCGCCACACACACACACACAACAAACACACACGCACGCACACACATGTAAACAAATGGCCCAGACGTTGACCGGCAAAGCGTAATGCCAAAAAAAAAACCAACAATAATTATTTTCATTGACAATGCAAAATAAAAACTATGCGCTTTGTATTTGTTCCGTACGGCAACTTAATTAATTTGTTGCTTACACTTTGTTGCGCGAGACACTTTCGTTGTTGCTTTAGTTATGTTTTTGTTATTATTACTGTTGCTTATTAAAAAAATACGAACTGCAGTGCGCCAAAAGGACAATGACAGCAACGCAGCGAGCGAGAACGAGACAGAGTGACTGAAAGAGAGCGAGCGTGAGAGCGCTTTTCTGACAGCTGCAGCTGAACTGAACACGAGAGCGCACGAGAGGCAGCGCGAGAATGAGAGCGGATGCCGGCAAAGCAAAAATAAAGAGAAACAGAAGCACGCACAACAAGTGAAACACACGCCTGACTTTGCTCTAATGGCGCATTTGATAAGATTTCTGTGTTAAAAATAGCCAAACAATTTGTTTTGTCAAATTGTACGTTAATAATTAAAAAAAAAAACTTCACAAACATTTCCACACACACACACACACGTTCATCAAGTCCAACAAGCAATCTTGCATGACTGTCAAGCAGTTGTACAGTGTCTGCAGCGCCCAAAGTCAGAGAGCGTCCCTGTGATTTGTTGTTGCTTTCCGATTGTTTTTATGTCTGTTTTCGTTGTTGCTTTTCGCTGCTTATTTTGTATTTTATGCAATTTCCAATTCACAAACAGAAAGGAAATAGTAAAACAAAAAGAAACCTTAACTAACTATTGCTATCGAGTGCAATGACATGCGATAACAACAACGATAGCAACAAATTCGAATTCGCTTTCAATTAGCTGAAAGCTGTAAATTTTGTTATTGCGGCCGCTGCGAAATTCTGTTACGACAGCGACGTCGGCTGCGTTGCTGGGCGCGGGGGCCGGCTGGGGTTGGGTTGGGGTATGCTTACTATTGAATGTCAGCTGTGCGGCTGCTCTTGTTGCACGTTATAAGTTGATTACGATTACGAGATTGCGATTTTGCTCACACACGCACACAGGTACACACTCGCGCGCGCACTACCCACACACACACACACACACGCACAAACCACACACGCACGCAGTCACACAGAGTAACAAAAACTGAGAAATAACGACTCGACCGCACTTTGCACTAGACACGCGTCTCTTCTGAGCTGTTGCTGCTTGTTGAATGTTGATTGTTGTTATTGTTGCTGTTGGTGGTGGTGCAATTTGGTGTTTTGTTTTCGGTGCGGGTGCGTAATGAATTTTTATTTATGCAAAATTTACAACGACTAAATACCTTGCGCAGCGAGCGAGCGAAAAAAAGCGCAACACACACAAACCGACAGCGGCGACAGCGAAACGAAATGTATGCGAAAAGGTGGTGGATGAGAAATTGGCAAAAGCAAACACAGCCGCAGCAAAAGAGAGCGCAAGCACTGAGCGCTGTGAGCGCAGGCAAACACAAAATTGTGTTTGCATTCGTGCTCTTCTGCTTACAAGCTGTTCGCGTTCTCGCGCTCGCCCACTCTCGCACGCGCGCTCTCTCTCTCTCTCTCTCTTTCTGGCTCGCACCACAGCTGTGGGGCCGGCACCCGGCAAAAGCAGCAGTTTTGCTTTGCCGTTGTGCACTTGCAGTTGTTGTTGTTGTTGTTGTTCTTGTTGTTTTGAAAAGGCAATCGGCGCAAATAGAAATTTAAATAATTCAACAAATAGAAATAGAAACTTGCTGCGCTGCGCTGATTAAGTGCACATGTTTGTATGTACGAACACGGATGTATATATGTATGTACATATGTGTCTGTATATAACTGTGCATGGCTGCTTATGCTAAACACTTCAGCTGCGTACAATTAGGTGGCGTAGCAGCAAGCTTTTGACTGACGCCAAGCACTTGGCGGCTGTTAGCGGCATATTTAAATATGAACAGGCAGATTTTAATTAATTAACTAACTAGTTTAACTAATTTTAGTTATTTCTTTTCAAAGATTCCAAGTGTTATACTATAGTCAAATGCTTCTTGGATATAACAGCTCTTCGCTTCTGACATGCATATCACTGTCAATCATCTGTAGCTGTATTTGGGCTGGTTTTTTCTCATTCGGCTTTCATTGTTTGCATTTGCCATCTGTTTGCCCATTACGTAAATACATTCCAATAAAAAGAGGACAAACACGCTCGTCACATTTCTTCGAAACTGTTGAGCCAGCAGCTCGGTGACATTTTGAAATATTTAAATAAAATTAATATTCTCAACAAGTGCGCGACATAAAAGTGCGACACCCACACATGAGCATTATCCCGGTTTCGCATAGGGGCCCCGCCGCCCCCTTTTTGCAGTCCCGCACAAATCGCACCCACGGCTTTGGCACATAACAAAGGACTAAAGGACTAAACAAATGATGCATGACGACAACAAGCAAAGAAAAAAGTGACACCCACTCGCAAACTTACGCACACACGCACGCACACACGCACACAGTGTGTAAACAATGCTCTCTGCATATGCTTACAACAATAAATTACAACAACAATGGCGGCAGCGGCAACAAAGTCGTGCGAAATTTGAAGAATGAGCAAAATGAGCAAACAGCAGCCCAAGCATAAGAAGAAGCAGCAGCACGAAATGTAATGGAACACAGAGAGAGAGAGAGAGAGAGAGAGAGAGAGAGAAACAGAGCGAGAAGAGTCATGCAAAGAATTTAAATTTATACAAAATATGCAAATTTAATGACACTATCTTGATATGCAAATGCCAAATGGCAGCAAAATACAAGAAAAATGGCGCACAACCAAAAAGCAAAGGGGCAGAGGAATAGAACAAAATGGAGCAAGAAATCAAAAATACCAATACTCACACACACACATACACACACACGCACACACTTACAGACACAGCCTCTGTAGCACACAATGGAAACACTTTCGCTAAAACGCATGAAAAATAACATATTATGGAAATGCTAAGGGCCACGTGCACGTTGAGCGGGGTTTGGGGGGAGGGGGACTGCTGGCAACAGCGCCTCTTCGGCCAAAATGGCGACGCGTTGGCATTTTCATTAAGTTTGGCACCATTTTTTTTTGCTCTTTTGCCTTCCTCTTTGTGTTTTGCTCCCCGGCCCTTGGCTTGCTGGCAGCACATTCTTGTCGCGCTGAGAGACAGGAGGCAGCCTGCTACGTGACCGTAAGCAATTTACGGTGTTGTAGCAGGGAGCTAACCCCCCCCCCCCCCCCTCCCACCACACATCACACACACACACACAGCTAGCGGACACTGCGTAATCGCATCAGAAAAGTGAAATGTCAGCTGTTTTGCAGCGTCGCCTTTCCATCATCTTCCTTTGGCCAAGCTGAGGCAGCTGAAGATGCTCAGGCAACTGCCTGGAATGCCAACTAGTTACAAAAATAGTTTTCTAAACAACGGAATGCACGGCCGGAATGCAGTGTCCAACCGGACAACGAAGCGCGTGATGGCGCGTGATCCAACTATAATTTATGGCCTTGGCTTGCCCCGTGTGAGTGAGAGCGGGACGGCGAGAGTGTATGAGTAAATAAAATAGTGCAAGTTCAGCTGCTGGCGTGCGGGAGTAAGCAGGAGAGCTGCACCACTTACCCGTCCAACTGTTTTAATGTGCAAAATGGCGCATAAAACCGTTTAAGTGCAAATGCAGCTGGATTTGTTAGTTGAATTTACGGTAATTAAGAGATTCTATGCAACATAATTGTGAAAGTAGCCAAGGTAAAAAATTGAGAAAGTATGATCACAAAGTTACAGACTGAAGAAAATATCTCTCGAAGATCTATTATTGTAGACAACTAGCTAACTTAAGAGTTGAGAAAGTATAATCACAATGTCGTTATAGACAGAAGAAGATCTCTTTAGTCTAAAGAAAATATATTTGAATATATTTAAGTACGCATGAACTTATTGTTCTTAGAAATTCGAAACTTATGATCATAAGGTCGTTACAGACAGAAGAAGATCCCTTTAATCTAAAGAAAATCCACTTTTGTAGACATTTATTTAGAAATTAAAAATATCTGTTTAATCTCAATCTTAGAAGTTACAAGAGTTAGAGCAACGATGTTTGATATGCGAGCGCGAGAATGTAACAAGTGAATTCACTTACAGTCTACTTATAAATAAATATTTATCTGCATTGAATACCATGAAGCCGTATAAACTAGATCATCATATGTGGCATAATTATGCGTGCACATTCGAGAAGTGCAACTGACTTACCGAGCATAATTATCCCAACTAATTCCCATGCATTACTCAAATAACCATTGAGTGTTGGTGTAAAATTAATTTGACTTAGATATCATATGGGGCGGGGGTGGTGGGGTTTGGGGCTTATTGATGTTGATGTTTCATATGCCAATGGCTTCCGCAACATTTCCCCCGTCGCGCATTCACGCGTAATTACCTCAACAGCAGCAAATGCAAGCACACGAAGGAGATGAAGAGGAAGAAGAAGCAGTAGAAGTGGGAGCAAGGCGGAAGGATAAGCAGCCACGGGACTTGGAAACTGCCGCTGGCAGCGGGACGAAAGCCAAAATGGCGTCGTCGCCAAGACATCGTTAAATTAAATCTATTGTCGGCGCATTCAATGTGCATATAAATCATTTATAGCCTTTTCAGGCGATGCAGACACGCAGAAAGATGGGACAGGGAGGGGATGGGGAAGAGAATGAGTGCGAAATGTAGACATTACAACAATTTATTATTTAATTATCTATGCCGCAAAATTTTCATTCACAGCGCCACAGAAATCCGAACAGCGATAACTCAACCTACAGACAACAACGACAACAAAAACAACGTCAACAACAACGAGGACAAGCAGGAACCACAGAAAATACATTAATGGCCAAGTAGAAGAATGAGGGGGCGACGGAAGAAACATCCACAGAGCATTTTCATAAAATTTGATTACAGTGAATGCGTAAAGTTTACGACCAAGTAAAGGGAATTAACTCGCAAGTGGCAAGCTCTTAGGCCACATATGCATGCCACATACATATGCCAGCTGCTGTGGTTTACCGAGCTCCAACCACCGCCAACCACCCCGGCCGCACATTAAATCCATTAGGAGTACAATTTTTTGGCCAACGCCACTGCGACTGATCATAATTTGGCTTTTATTTAAGCCTCAAGTTGACGATTATGATATTTATGTGCGTATACATTGCCAATTTGAAAGGTCGCTAGGGGCGTGGTCAGTGCCCAACAGATTTCCAGCTGATTGCCCCAAATCCGTGCAATATTAAATTAAAAAAAAAAAAAAAAGGAGAGAGCGAGCGAGAGAAATGGCAAAAACTGTTGCGCTTTTTTTTGGGCAACTTTTTAGCTGGGCTTTGATTGATGGCTGACGGGTTGTGGCAAGGGGAGGGGGGTTGGGCGCAAAACTCTGCACAAATTTTGCCACAACAAAAATGCACGGGCCAAAATAAACAAGTTGCTGTCTGTTGTTGCTTTTCTTTTAGCCATAAGGCCGAATGGGCCAAGAATTTCTGCTGCTTTTTCAGCCTGGACGAAGTTTTGCCCAAAAATCAAAGTCCTGAGTGAGTGATTGGCCTAGGCACAACGAGCAGCAGCAGCAGTAGCCCAAGACATGATATAATATCCAAACTTATCAGCAAAGTAAAGGCTACAATTTTCGTATAATTGAGTGGCTGGACAGGGAGGGGGCGTGCGCCGGGGCGTGTTACTGAAGGCCAACAAGTTGACGGGCTTTGCATAATTTTATTCAATTTGACGGCAGAGTTCATTAAATTTCAACATGAATTTGAATGTACATCGATCATTCACAGCACAGGACAGCGCAAAATGTCCAAAAGGATAATAAGTGAGCATATTAAAGGAGCAGCCAATAACAAAAGGATTGCCCAGTTGCATAGACAAGGTTTTTGGGTAAACTCATCAAAAAAGAATTTCACTAGAGTTAACATTGTTAAGCTGAAATATGCATATAATGCATTGTTATTGTTAATGCATTAATAAGAAATAGAATTTACGCTTTTGTTGAGAATCGACTTCTACACTTCTACTTCACATGTATCTTATATTACCTGTTAAAATACAGTGCGTATGAGTTATTTTTAAATCGAAACCTTAATAAGCCTCACAACTTAATAAGTAGTTGCGATTTTGAGAGTATCTAATTTAAAGCATTTAGTTTATAATCCTTAGATTATACCTTATTCTCTATTTAATTCTCACAATCATACAGCATCCATCCAACATTTGTATCTAACGCCTAATTCCACTTGTTTCACAATTGCTTGAACGTTTTAATTAAGCTGCCTGATTCTCAACTAAATCAGACGCTAAGCCGCTTAGAAGTCTATTCTGCTGAAGTTATTAAATATATTTCATCAGCTGGGATATCAGTACGTATACGTGATTCAGTTTCATATCAAAAGCAAGCATGATATTATCATATCATTAATAATCAGGTCAAGGCTAATTTTAATATTTCCTTGCCTGCTTAGGTGCATTTATTTTTCTTTATTTATACTTAAGCAAGAGAACTTTTCAAGATATTAATAATAAGAAGTAATAAATATATTAATATATTACTTCTTATTATTAATATCTTGAAAAGTTCTCTTGCTTAAGAATAACTTACTTTTTAGTTTACTTAAAATTTTGTATAATTATGACTAAAGAGTATTTAAGCAGCGGCATGCGAAAATGAACTCTGCATTTGGGCATTGCATTGTGCTGCAGTTGAAACTGTCCCCCTTCCCCCTTTCCAGCATACCCTTGCCGTGCTCACACGCTTTGCTGCTGCTTGCCGCACGCAACAATATGCAGTTGTAAGTTAAAGGCCCGAAAACTGAACGGCCAAGCTGTCGCATTTGACAATCTAATCAGCTCTGGTATTAATCCTTGGCCACAGCAGCCCCGCCACAGTCCCGCCGCAGCCGCCGCAGCAGCCGCAAGCCGCAATCATTCGCTGAGGCAGCTAATATGCCCCGCTCCAGCCGGTCTGCCACCCGCACTTGCTGGGCAATATTTGCGGTCGTATTTCTATTATCTTTTCGAGTTCGGGCGGCGCAGAGCAACGACTTTGATATTGCCGCAACAGAGGAGACCCAAAATGCTGTTGCTCCAGTGCTCGACCGCAATGCTGAGTGCTCGAGTGCTGGGCCACAACAGGACCTGCGCTAACGAGCTTTAAACCGCGCCAACAGCTGTGCGAACAAAGGCCTCCATTGTCCTTTTGCCAGGCTGGCCCCGCAGCCGCAGCGCTGTGTTCGCTCAGATAAGCAGTGGAAAATAAAACCCTTTTTTATTTTGTCTTTTCTTTGACCGAGAACAACAAGTACTCAAGTGTCTACAGTTGTCCTTTTATATTGCTCCCTTCTTTTTTTTTTTTTGGCTGCTTACAAGTAGATTCTGAAATTGAATTATACTTGCATACGCCTTGATTTCAGCGCCGCGCCGTCCATTGAGCTGTGGCATTAATCGTAGCATACTTATATGGGCCGGGCGAGAGAATTCTATTAGCCTGCTTCCGGGCTGCTTTGGCTTAATCGCATTATTAATAAGCATTCATTAGGCTGGCGATTCAGTCGTGCTACATAAATAAAATGCCATCTATTATACACAAACGATTGCATTCTGCCCCGCAATAGCGCGCTCCCCGGTTGATCGCTTGATTTATTAAATTTATCAAAAAGAAAACCAAAAAATAACTCGAATCTGCAAAGGATACGACAGCCACTTAGCTCTGGGAATTGGGCGTGGGGTGGTTGGCTGGTGGAGCATATTTAAAGCCAACTGCGTTTATCACGCACCACAGGACATTGCCCATTCACCTTGGCGTACGTCCCGCCATGGCCCACACACCCCCCCTCAAAAGACGCTCGCTTGGCTGCGCAGCAAATGTTCCATGCCAGAAAACGCTTCACATAATAATGTGGCCGAAAAGACCATGCGAGAGAGAGAGAGAGATGGCGGGCGGCTGGGCATCTTACTGGCCGGGACCTGTAGGTCCTGCGCTGGCTATCAATGTGCCAGCCCTATATCGGCATTATAAATAATGACAGTTTAAAGCCAGTCCCGAATGAAACTAACCAAGTTCAAGTGTTTAGTTGGCCTCTGTCATGCCATGTTTGGGAGCATCTTTGTCTTTGGGTTTATTTAGAGAGCTGTCATCTCGCAAGCCGCTATCCCACAGGACACAGCAGCTACCACTTTGGGTGTTAAGCATTTTTGACAGCACATTCGTGTAATTCAAAGCCTCGGCAACAACAACAACAAGAGCAACAACAACTATAATAAGCCCTGCGTTGCTGTTTATTCCCAAACCATTTAGTTGTCGGCTTTGTCAGTGCTTAACGCAATTCCTGCGCATGTGTCCTGTGACAGGACATCATCGACGTCCCTTTTAGTTGCTGAAATTAAATATTTCGCTCTACAAAAATGTGGCAGAACTTGTTAAACTAATTGAGCGTCGCTAATTGAAGAGCACAATTCGCAATTTACTGGAAGGTTAGTTTTATAATTACATGATTAAAAAAGATTTTTGAAACTTAAAAAGGCATTTATATTAAGTTGCCAAAGCGCCAGCTGGCTTTTAATTATTTCTGGCCATGGGGCGAGGTGATATAACAGACGGGGACGAGGATGGGCGGATATGGATATGGCTTTGAATATGGATCCTACATATTAAAGCTCATCTGTTGATCAAGTGAAGTTAACATTAAAAAATCTTGCTCAGAAGTTGCTGTTTTTCGATCTTATCCTTTATATGGAGGATATGTTACGAAAAATATGAAGCTAATCAACAGATGATACTGATCAAGAATATATATATACTATGCGACAAAGCTTTGATACGTCAACATATACAACTATAATATAATTATATATTCAGTGTGCCCGTGTCTCAGTTCAGCCGCCTTCCAGTGTGCCCATATCTCAGCACAACCTAATTAAACATAAGTTCAGTTCAGAGTCAATTCTGACTTTAAACATATTTGCGCACACATAGATAATAATTACGCCAGGTACAAATTATTACCCATTTACCTTTGCCTGTCCACGCTGTGCTCTTACCTCGATTTTACCAAAAAGTATGCGGCAATAATTTTTGTGCTTTTCTCAGGCACTTATCAATACGTTAGCAGAACACAAAACAGTCGCAATTAGCAACAGAAGCGCAGCAAAGGCGAAAACAATTAATGATGAAATATTAAATAGTGAAGCACAACAACAACAACAACAGCAACAATGAAATAAATGAAGCAACATGGCCAACAAAAACGAAAAAAAAAAAAAAAGTGTAACAACTGCAACAAGGACAACAAAACGTTGCTCGTAATTCAGCAAAACTGAAATTTTGTTCGATAACAATTGCAACAACAACCGAAACAACAGCAGCAACAACAACAACAACAACAACAATGACGACAATAAATGGCAACAACAACAACAACAAACAGCAAATAGTCGTTGCATGTACGACGTCGACGTCGACGTCAGCGTCAGCGTCGGCAGCGTTGTTGACGTCGTTTAGTTGAGTTTCATTTCACAGTTGTTGGCTGCATTTTCCGCCATTTGGTTGCTGCCGATAACAACTGCAACTGGCAAACAGTATTTAGGCGGTTAAATATATATGAACTACAATTGCAACAATAACAACAACAACAGTGCGAGGCCTAAGGAAAACTCGACTACAAGATATGCTAGAGAGAGACGCGCAGCTCGCAATAAATAAATATCAATATATAAATATATATATATATATATATATATATATATATATATATATATATATATATGCGGCAGATTAATAGACTGACTAAGTGATTGATTGAATGACTGATTGGTTGATTGATTGACTGATTATATATAATAAACAATAAATATAATACAAATAATAAATATATTTATATGCAGACTGACAGACTGGCTGATTGATTGACTATCTGATTGACTGACTGATTGTTTGACTGACTGATTGATCGGAGACCAACGCTTAGTCTGATAGATACATAAAACTGCTTAATTTATATTCATGTGCAGACTGACCAATTTCATTGATTGACTTACGAGCTGATAGAATGATGGATGAATGATTGACTGACTGACGAATGATTGCTATATATTTATATGCAGCTTGAAAGACTAGCTGATTGATTGACTAACTAACTGAATGACTGACTGGTTGATTGACGGACTGACTGATTGGAGACCAACGCTCAGCACGTACGATACATAAAGCTTATTAATATATTTTTATATGCAGACTGACCGACTGACTGATTGACTGATTAACGCTGTTCATGCCGAAGACAGCTAAATTATTTTCACCTGGTCGGAAAGAGACGCAGATAATTGTTGCATGCAAATATTTTATATACCAATCTACATATCTATTCCAGATTAATTTAAAACGTATTTCACACTCTGTGAAAAATCCATCCCCTCCCTGTAGGACAATTATGGACCCAGGTTGTAAGTTGTTTTTTCCTGCGACTGACTTCAAGCATATGTTTAAAGCTATTCATGGAGAATAGGGAACCTTTTTTGATGCTTACATAATTCGAACTCTTGCCTTTTTAAACAAATTTCCCTAATACTATCATGCCCCATTTGATCAATTATATAGGGTATAACAAGCGATACAAGAAGAGCGACAACATTTTGTGCACGAGGCCAAACAAATTGAAACTTTTCCTACTTAAGAGAACGTTGCACATTCGTTACACAGCATGCCCCCCCCCCTGCGCCCTTGGAACCAGCATCCCCCTCGCACCCTGCCGCTGCTCTGACTCAATGGCAGCCAAAAATTTATATATTAAATGAATTGCACAATTTTGTGCAACGTTGCGCGGCTGTGGCAGCTGATTTGAAGCGACGTCGTCGAAATCGAGCCAAAGAAGCGACAGCAACAAGGCGGGAAGGTGGCATGGGTTGGAGTAGTATATGTGGGCGGCCGGGTATGTTGGGTACGTGGGCGACATTTGAAACAGAAACCGGAAATTGGAACTGCAATTTATGCTCATCGCATCGTAGGCGCCATGTTGCACATTTTGAGCTGGCAGCGGATTTGCCGATGCCGTTGCCGCTGTCGCGACTGCTGCAGTTGTTGTTCCCGCTGCTGTTGCTGCTGCTGCATAATCTATTTCGGGGTCATTTGGAAAAGGTCAACACATGCCGTTACTTTCAATGAGCCGCCGCCCACAAGGGCCTTTGTAATTAGCTGCTGCCAGGGCGGCATGACATAGCCATGGGCGTGGCCAAATGTTTTCGGATAACATTTTAAATAGGTCAACGCATGGAATTTTATTTATTGTGAACGCCAAGTGGCAATTTATGGGCATCGGGTGAGGGGATGGGGGGTGTGATTGTGAATGGTTATACGTAGGCGGATATTAATGCGCATTGTGCGAGCCTTTTGGCATCCACAGACAAACATTCGCAGTTCTATTTATGGCCAACATGGGGAAATTGAAATTTGCGCCCCGCGCGATTAAATTTTCTCGCAAACATGTGCAAAAGTGGGCTAAATGACACGCCCACTATCAAGTTAATGGCCAGCAATTGCAGATATTTGATTCTAACACACACCCAAAACATAAATGTGTATGTGTGTGTGTGTGTGGGCAGACAAAATAAATACATTTCGAAATGTTTACTTTGAGACAATTCAAATGAATTCATATGCAAACGAAATTTTTGTGAAAAATGTGCTTGTTTGAAAATATTTAAAAGCTAGTTGGAATGTTGTTTTTAACTGTTTATTAGAATGGACAAATATTTTTCTAGGCAATTGCCGGAATAATTTAAAAGAGTTTCGAACAAATAGTTAACGAAATGACTCCTCTTTTTGTCACTTTATCAGAGTCAAGGAAAACATTTTTAGCTGCATTTACTCAAAAGTTGTTTATGAAATAAATTAAATGAAGAGCTTAGTTTGTAAAATTTAGATTTTGAAAATGTTGTGGCAAATCTTAAAGCCAGGTCGTTGTATTTTAAGACTTGAATCGCTTAAATTTGTCTCCAATTTGAATCCGATTGAGTTATCTAATCAGTCTTATGTAGCTTATCAATAGATTACATTATTAAGATATGTGGGGATATGACTTGGTATATTTATCAAATTAAGTATATGTATATCTGTAAGTTCACTCATTGTAAAGAGACTGCTCTTAAAGTCTTCAAGCAGCAAAAGACCCAAAAAAACCCCATACTTGTATTGAATTAGTTTCGCAAAAGTCGCCTTGCATATGCATGTAAAACTTTGTATAAATAAAGTTTTATTGATTGACTTGTAGGGAGTTATGGTTATTATGCAATGGCTCATGAGTTCAGTAACCGAAAACTAATAAACAAGAAAACAATTTACATCCGCTCTCAAAGTCGAAACCACGCCAACGTTTGCCATTTTCCCACACGTTATTCAACTTATTTGATGCGCTGCGCATGATTAATCTTCAAAAGTATTATGCCAAGACACACACTTACACGCAGAGACACTATGTGTGTGTGTGTGTGTGTGTGTAAAGGATGCCAAGGCGAAAGTAGAAGCAGAGAAACGAAAATTGTGTTTTTTGTGTTGACTGAAAAATGATTAAAAACTTAACTTTCAAAGAAGTTGCCAATGCAATAGCAACAACAGTGGCACACACACACACACATATATATCTATAGATATATGTGTGCATGTGTGTATGTATGTGGCCTCTCTTGCTGCCACGCCCCGCTCTGCTCGTGCTCATGCTAGCGGGTAATCCTTTAATGCTTGCAACGCGTATGTCACAGCAGCTGCAACTATTTCTCATTTCTCATCACTGCAGACGACGGCAATGGTGACAGCAAACTTTCCCCTGCCCCCCCGCATACACACACACACACGCACAAGCAGCCCCCGCCTGTCCACACACAGGCGCACCCTTGTCAGTTCCACAAGGCTTTTGGGGGCCCACATCAACTTACTTATGGCTGCTAAAGTGACATTTTCTACTCGTCGTTGTTGTCCTTGCCGTTGTTGTTGTTGTTGTCGTTTTAGCTACTTACTTACTTTACTTAAAATATTTTTACCCACTTGCGTTTTATTTCTGGTTTATCCTTTTCTATTTTTTCCCTTTTTTTTGGCACTGACAAGACCCGCGCGCCTTGCTTTTAAATCCCGGCAAAAATATTTTTACAAGTTTTACCTGAAAACTTCTTTACTGGTTTTTTGTTTGATTGTTGTTGTTGTTGTTGATGCGTTTTGCCAAAGAGCATAAGAATTTTGACGCAGTGGCATAATAAATTGCGGCAAAACACGTGTACAAACACACCTGTGCGCGCACGTGTGTGTGTGCGTGTGTGTGTTAGTTGCAGTTAAAGTTGTTTTACGCCTTGGGACGATATTCAAAACTTTTGAAGCTTTTTGGTTATTTGGAATTGCAGACGGTTACAATTACGATGTCTCTCTCCTTCTCTCTCAGTTGCCTTAACTATTTCTATATTTTTCTCGATATGTATATACAATTTCTCTATCTACTGCTTTAATTTAGGCTCTATTAATGTTTGTTTGTCTCTAATTCATCTAGATATATTTATATCTAGATATCACTGCATGTATGTTTTCTCTCTATCTCTATCTCTATCTCTATCTCTATCTCTATCTCTATCTCTATCTCTATCTCTATCTCTATCTCTATCTCTATCTCTATCTCTATCTCTATCTCTATCTCTATCTCTATCTCTATCTCTATCTCTATCTCTATCTCTATCTCTATCTCTATCTCTATCTCTATCTCTATCTCTATCTCTATCTCTATCTCTATCTCTATCTCTATCTCTATCTCTATCTCTATCTCTATCTCTATCTCTATCTCTATCTCTATCTCTATCTCTATCTCTATCTATCTCTATCTCGCTCTCTTGATCTCTCTCTCTCTCTATCTCGCTCTCTTGATCTCTCTCTCTCTCTATCTCGCTCTCTTGATCTCTCTCTCTCTCTCTCTCTCTCTCTATCTCTCTTTCTCTCTCAATCCCTTTCCCTTGTTGTCCCTGTTGCTATTTTTGTGTTCCGGTTGCTTGGTGATTTTTTGCAACAATTTTCCGCAACATTAATTGCTTGTCATTGTCAACGCTCTGCGCCTCTTCAAATGGCCGGGTTCATCAAGCCCCACCCTAGCCCAGCTGTAGTCACCCGATGCGTATATCTGCCACCCCATTTGCCTGGCCGCATTTAATGTCGCCTCGAGACGCGTTCATGAACTTTCTCCACGCGCAAATTGTAAAATTTTCATTGCATACTTTTGTGCGTCAGCCAAAGACGCGCCAACGCACAGAATTCGTCAGGCGCCCCTTGCCCATCCCCCCTTTTACTCTAACTTTCACAAAAAAGTGCGTTAGGCTTCTGCCCTTGTTGTTGTTGTTATAATTATTGTTGTTGCTGTTGCTGCTGCCTTTGCTATTAACATTTTTGCCTTGGGCAACTGCAAATTAACGTGTGAAATTGAAGTTTAGCCGAGACGGTCGGCTGTGAGGGTGGAGCAGAGCAGCAGAGGAGGGGCAGCTGCCAAAACGCCCTTTTTGGTGCATAATAATTTTCACGAAAAGTTTGGACTGTTTATGAGTGCTGAATACTTATTGGGAAGGCTTTAATTAAAGCTAAGTTGAGTGGAAGTTCACAAAAGTTATTCAAAATTGAAATAGAAGGAGAAAGAGCGAGAGAGAGATCGAAATTCTTGTTGGAAATGTGAAAAGGCCAGTTTAAATTGCAATGCTAGTTATTTCGAGAGTTGCACAAATGTTTGAGAGCTATCGATAGATTGCATTTAAAGCTCAGGGCTCAGTCCGAGTTTAATGGAACAACTGTTAATATTAATGTTTAATGAAATATTCGGCTTTTAATAGATTAAAAGGAATCTTTTTTTTATACAAGTTTTTGTATTTATATTACGAAACGCAGCTATCAATTTGGCACTTAAAAGCTTACCCGCTGTCACTGAAATGGAGCATTATGCATAATGCATAAACAAGAGAGGCGCACACGTTGACCTGCTGCTCAGTCAGTCAGTCCGTCTCTCAATATGGCCAAGCTTCAATATCAATAGCAATAAATATGAATGTATTGAAGCCGCTTGATAAACAACTCATTATGCCCTGTACACATCAAGTGGTTTGAAGCGGCAATGATAATCGGAGGATACGGTACGTAACAGGAGAATGCTGCGATCCTTTTGCCACATGCGAGATTCAATTTATATGCCCGATAAAATGCGTGCCTCTCCAGAAAAATTACTTGCTGAAAATGTGCTACAGGGTAGCTGCTAATCGAGCATTCTCATTGAGTGCATTCCAACTTGTTTTCTCTGGCACGTTGGCATATTAAATGATTGCTAAGCGCAAAAGGCGAAAAGCAAAAACCATTTGCAATTCATAAATCCAACGGATTCCCAATCCATGACGAAGTTTTCCTCCAGCTTTGCAATGCGAATGCGGCAGCAGGTGGCGCGGCTTAAAAGAGAAGGTTGCGAATGGGCGGAAGGGCTGGAAAATTGCAGACAACGCGCGACTATTAATAAAAATATGCGAACAATGCAAAGCGAAGAGCGCCCAACATTGATTTTAATATGGCGGCTCACACACACACACACACACACACACACACAGGCAAACACACACACAGGCAAACACACACACAGGCGCAATGAATGATGAACATCCTCGTGCCGGCACTGAAATGAATGAAAAAGCAAAACAAAAACTTTAAATCCTTTAGTTAAACAAAAGGAGTCGGCACAATGGCAGCCCTGAGCCCCGTGGCCCCAAGGACTGCACACAGTAACTGCACGACTGCGACGCCGACTGCGGCAACGGCTACGGCTGCGACTGCATTTACTACTGGCATTGTTTACGCGATGGATTAGTGACGACTAAACATAAAAATATTGGCAGCTAGAATTTAACACACCACAAGCCCCAACCCTCGCCGAAAACAATGCTGACCGCATTTCTAAGCCGGCGTCTAAAAGTCTACGCCCAAAACCAAAAAAAGAAAAGAGTTTAGCATAAGCGATTAACTACAGCTTTAAGTGCGACTTAAAGTCTAGCGACAGTTGCTCCATCCATGTTATTTGTATGGATCTGTTGCCAGGCGGCAGCAGATATACCAACTTCCCCCCTCAGTTTATCTCTGCTCCTCTGCACGCCCCAGGCAACTGTCTTGCGCTGATGAAATCACACAAAACGGCCCCTGGCCCCTGCCCCCGAATGTACGTGACCTTTGCGCTAAATTCTTTTATAGAATGTAACTCACAGAAAACGACGAAGATGTTGACGACGATGGCTGAAACCCAATATGCTTGAAATGAAATTGTAACAATGAACTGCACGATGGCGTCTATCGGAGTAAACAGCCCACTCACACACGCACACACACACACACACATACACACATACATACGCACACAAGCACACACTTGTAACGTATTCTACACACATCCGGCATGGCCTAAAACAGACAAGCCAAAAACAAATACATTTCTCTAACTTGCCAGCGCACTCACGTCTCTGGCTATCTCTCTTGCTCTCTCTATATCTATCTCACTCTCTCTCTCTCTCTCTCTCTCCTCTCTCTTGGCTGTATAATTTTTGATATTGTTGTCGGCGTCAGAAATCTTTGCTCATTATTATTGGCAGGCACTTCAGAAACCAACGCAAATTTCCCAGTTTCTCAGTGTTTTGGTCATTTTCAATATTTCATAAATGTCAGAAAAAGCCAACATCAAACTGTGCGTTTGTATGTGTGAGTATCTGTGTGTTGTTTTCTCCGGCCGCTGCGTGGGAAACTAAAATCTTGTTGCTAACTTCGAGTTTACTTAATGTTTCGCATTTTCATCAACTTTATGAGCTAATCAAAAGGGGTTTCTAGAGCTCAAACAATAACCTGCGCATCCAGCTAATATACAGCTAATTATCATAAAAGGGTCCTGCCAACAAACCCGAAACAAAAAAAACAAAAAAAAACTTTGCCCATTAACAAAGGCCAGTTCAAAGTGAGTATCGCAAGCGAGTCTCACCCACTAAAATGGCCCATAAAAACGGCCAATGAACAATCTGAATTGCTTCTCCACGACTTACCAAGTGCCTGCTACCAAGGCCAATTTACTGGTAATCAAATTTGAGTGACTATTGCGTCGAGAAAGTTGTCTAATTGAGTTCAGTCTGTGCCAAAGTGGCGAGAGAAAAGCATGATTTCCCAAATAAATAAAATCCAATCTAGACAATATGCATGATAAAACCATGGCAAAATAATATCAAACACTAAAATTAGATCAGTTTTGGGAAAGTTGTGTAGGTTTAAGGCAAAGTCTGTTGATGCTGATCTAGAATATATATACCTTATGCATAGCGTTACAGGGTATACAAGGGTATAAAGAAGAGATATATTCAACCTGCAAAAGTAGTGCAGGAAATTTAGTAAGAGCCTGCTTATAGATGCTTTTATAAACAGAAATTGCAGTCAATGTTGTTTTCATAAATTGTATACAATTACAAAAATCTACAAGCGAATAAGCCGCAAAAATGTAAGCAAAATTTATTATATTTAAGAAACATGTTGCCAAACAATATAAATAAATATTTTCGCAAAAGGATGAACGCCCGGTCGCGTTGGGGCAAGGACGAAATACGGCTGCTCGGTGGCAGCACAGTGAAAATTGCGTAAACTGCGAAGGCAGCTAGCGAAATTTATTGGTGGCGAAAATTCATTGAATGTGGCAGCAGCTTGTGGTTGTTGTTGCAAGTGCAGCTGCAACAAACAAACCCAAAAATTGTGGCTATAAAATTGTATTTATTACATTTCTTTATTTGAAGTTTGCAACATGAAAAATGAAAACGGCCAGCGAGAGGGAGAGGAGAGAGAGAGAGAGAGAGAGGGAGGAGGTCGGGGGGCACAGCAGATCATTAATATTTCTAGCAATTAAATCTTGATTCTTAGTAAAGCTTCGCATTGGTTTTTAATTTAGTTTTATTCTTTGCTAAGCTGCATTTAACTGAGGCCAAGCCGAATGCTATTAAAAGTCGCGGCAACCAAAAAGCACTTAAAAGATTGCATTTAAAAATCGTTTCAGCAACAACAGAAACAACAAAAACGAAACTACAAAAACATCTAAACAAAAAAGAAATGCGAGACCTAAACCCAAACTGAAACCAAAACCAAACATGACGAGCGTCGAGCACTTTGCTTCAAAACTAACTAACTTTTTGTGCGGCTAGCAGAAGCGATTTGCCCAACTGCCACGCCCCATGCACAGCAACCAGAGCAGAGCCGTAGACGTAGCCGTAGCCCTAGCCGTGGTCGTGATGGCCATAGCCGTAGCCGTAGCCGGCTAATGGATAACGTTATCAACGCCATCGCGACGCTGCGGACCAAGCGCAGAGCAGAGCGCGGCCAAATGAAAAGCAAAGCAAACGAAACGACTTCTTAATACACTTTATTTGTGAGAGATGAGAGCTAATTGTGTGAAAGTAAGATGAAGGTCGAATGGCTGGGAGTAGAGGGAAGATACCTAGAAGATGGAAAAACATTTAAAGAAAACTGACTACTCGATAGATTCTTCAAATAGAGAAAGAGATATATGAGAGGGTACTCCGTTGTTGATAAGGAGCATGTGTAGGCTCGTAAGTGCCAAGATTGGTCAAGATGAAAGAATTTTTCAGGCAAGAACTTTATTCTCGATCGAACTTTTCTATGTTAGCTATATGCCATATTAGTTCGACTGCCACATAACTAAAGCCCAGCAAGTTGAACACGTCTCGGAGCTCGAAAACAGATTCCGAACATATATTTGGATATCGATACCAAGATCAACATGGGGTATAGATATCTAATACGCAGCTTAACATATCGCTTAGCCGCATCATAATACCCTCTGGCAGGGCACAAAAAGGGTGGCAATGCCGCTCACTTGCTGATAGGCGTATGGGGCGCCTGGTATTTCGGATGGGCGTGGCGCGTTGTGCTGTTAACCAAGTTAAAATTCAATTTTGGACACTCGGCTGCGTGCACAAAAACCCGGCAAAGTAAACAAATTGCGGTGGCAACACATGAGCGACCAGGCCAAAAGTTTTCGTTTTTTTTTTCATTCTGTTTTTATGCTGGCCCCGCTTCCTAGTCGCTTTGGGCGTGGCATGACAAATATCCGGCCTAGAAGAGTGTGTGTGCGAATAACAAAAAGAAAAAAAATATATAAATGCAGCTTGAAAATATTAAATTAATATGTATGCAGCACCCCGATATGCCGTCAGGTGTTTGTGCTGCCCCGATTCGAGCAGTTGTCGGCGTTGCTTTGAAATTCACAAGTTAAATATTTAGTTGGCAAATAGAAAATGTTGCCCAGAAATATGGTTGCAAGCCCAACCTAGCCTGGCCCATTCGTATTTCAAATTAGAAACAGGCTTGGGGTCTGCCTCGGCAAATATTTGATAGCTGCCAGTTGGGCGCATGCTTTAAACTTAACCAGCGCCCCGCCAACCCCTGGCGAGGCGCCAAAGTGCACGACAAACAAGGAAATGCCCTGCAGATGTCTTTAGTTTTCAGCTGAGTTCAATATAATTATGAATTACTCGCATAGTGCACTGTCTGACGGAAAAGTCTTTGAGCAGCTTTTCCGGTTATTTATTAAGTAAATATTTGAGGAGGCACAAGCCTTTGATAAGTTAAGAGCTGCTGCGAAAATTTGCTGAGGTAAAGTTGAGTAAATTACTAAAAATAAAATATATATAAAATGGGCAGCGTATTAAATTTAATTAGTTAAATTAAACCCTTATAAATAATATACTTCAATTAAAAAACTTTAATAATAAATTTGGAAGGTATTTATAAATAAATCAAAATGTATTTATTTCTTAAACTTCACGAGCTTACTCTTCGACTTATCATTTAAATATATATCTGACTTGGAAATATATTTCTTAAGGAAATATCTCATTTGGTGTTGTAGCCATAAAAAGCTTGTTGTTTTTTATTCTGTTAAATAAACACAAATATTGTGCAATTGAGTTTCGTTACAGATAATTTAACGCACAAAAGTCAAAAGCGGCGCGCTCAAAATTGAAAATGTTTTGCCAATAGCTACAAAAAAAAAAAGGAAATAAATATAAAAATAAACTATCGCCAACGCTCAGAAATCACAAAGACGTATCTTAAGTGCAATATTGTGTAACATTCTATCGCCTCAGTCTTTAGCCCGACTCCCATCTCCCGTCTCTCTCGTCTCTATCCGCAAGTGTGTATCTATCTATCTTTTTTCTTCAACTTGAGTGTCAATCTCAGTTACGGCTGCTTATCAAAAGCTGTAGTTTTTATGATGGGTTTTCGGTGTTGTTGCCTTTGGCACCGCAATAAAGCAAAACTATGCCGCCGGCTGCCAACCGAGAGACGAGCTACAGCCGAGTAATTTTGTCTCAGTCGCAAAAAACAAAAAAAAAAACAAGTTGAGCTCAAGGATGTGCCCTACCTCGAGCACTTTTTAGCTGGCTGGCGTCTATCGCAATTTGCGTGTTGGCCTCGTATTTGGCCAGGAAACGGATGTGTTGCACAGCACACAAACGAACAACAGAGAGTCCTGAACTTGCCAGCGATTTAGTGATTTATTGAGCAGCGATTGATGCCACAAGTGCTGGCATTTCGTAGAAGTGCTTGGTCCTTGTCCTCGTCCTTGTCCAGTTTGCCGTTGTCCATTCAGGTGCAGTCGCTGATAAGCGCCTTATTGATAAGAATTAAGGCCCCGCTCCATCTGACATATGAAAAGTTGAAAGAAACTCTGCACAATTGTAAATCAATGCCAACTAAAGTCCATCAAGAGCTTAGCCAAAGCCACACCCAACGGCAACCAGAAGCCCTCCTGCTTGGGTTCACATCAAGCTGCCTCGTTAGCAAATCCCTTTAAGAGCTTTAAATTGAGCTGCCGAACAAATGAAGCATCCAGCTGCATAAGGATTCAATTCAAGTTTCTTTTTATATACTTGTCGCTGTCTCTATATCGTTTTATATCTCACCAACAGGCAGAAACATTTCATTTGTATAATTTGTTAGTTTTTGCCTAATTGTTCGCTCCAGTTAGATGTTCTAAGCGCTGCACACACACACACACACACACACACACACACACACACACACACACAGAAAAAAACTTGTTTGAAAAACTAACACCAGATTTGCGCCATGCAAATCCCTGACAGAGAAAAAAATGTCGAGAGACAACCAAAACCTGCAACTCACACACACACACAACAAACTGAGCTGTAAAAAAATCAGCCAGGCTGGCCAGGACAAAAAATGGTACAAACTATTGAACGGGGTATTTGGGTCGCTAGGTAACAACAGCGAGAACAAAAGTCTATAAAACAAAGTTATCAACAGCAGCAGCCGCAAAAAAAAAGAACCCTTTTACAACAAATTTCTTGAAAAACAATAACGAAACTTGAATACTCTTAAAAGTATGCGAAAAGTGCCTGCTCGGGCGACTCATAACAATTAATTCGGTAGTCCCTTGATCGAATTAAAATGTAACTTTCTTCTATTATGCAAAGTTATGTTACCTTATAAGAAATAGTTCACTCTACGACAGTTTTAGATAAAAATATATTTATACTCTTACATTTGAGGCTTTTCCTGCTCATCGTTACGGTCACTCACACTCTGCGTAAGGACTCCTGCCCCGGTCTGTTTCTCTATTGCGAGCTCTTAGAGCAGGTGCGTGACCGTAAATACCCAGGGATCACACTCGACAGACGACTTATGTTCAAAAAACATGTCACCGAGGTAACCAACAACTTGAAAAGCAAAATCAGGCGTCTGAGCTGGCTGCTAAGCCCAAATAACAAACTCTCGCATCGGAACAAAGTCCTAATCTAATAAGGTAATACTTGCCCCTGCGTGGCGATAGGAATTGCCGCGAAGACGCGCGTTAACAAACTTCGCATTATCCAGGCAAAGACCTTGCGAAAAAATCTCTGGAGCCGAATGGTATATTCGCACACGAGACATCGCAAAAAACCTTAAGGTTCCTATGGTAGGAGACGTTATCAACCAGCAAGCAGCAAGCTGCCTATTTAAGCTCCGCAACCACCCTAACGTCCTGGCAAGGAACCTGCTAAGGAGGCGAAGAAGAAGGAGACTTTAAAAGATATATCCAATAGACCTGGCCAAACGTCGCTTTTAGTCAAGTAAAATTAACATGTACATAAACATACACGTTGTAAATATTTAAAATAAACTATCATTAACCAACTTAACTCACACTGATAAAAGATAAAAAATATATGTACTTCCTGGCAAGTCAAGTGACATAGCTAATGTGCCCGCGATTGGGTTATAAAACACAGAAACCAGCGAAGAAACAACAAGTAAAAATGGCAAACTAAAAAAAAAACACAGGGCACTGCAAAAGAATTGAAGATACATGGCACAAGGCTAAAACGGCTGCAATTCAGCTGCCTGAGTGAAGTGAGTGTATTCGAGTGCACGTGAGTGTGTGTGCGAGTGTGGGTACGAGTGTGTGTGTGTTTGTGTGTGTGTGTGCGGGGCATTATTTGAACATGAAACTAACGAAGCTGCAGCCGCAACAGCAGCGTCCAATGGCAAATTTTCCAAGCATTTCTTTGGCCAGGCTAACAACAGAAAATGGAGAAGGCTAAAAGAAGAGAGAGAGAGAGAGAGAGAGAGAGAGAGAGAGAGAGAGAGAGAGAGAGAGAGCGCGACAGGGAGTGAGAAAAAGGGCCAGCATATAAAGGTAAACGCAACGGATAATAAACGACAATGGTTTTGGTATTAATTATTGGTTTCAGCTTCGCTAAGTTCGTATCAAAAGCAAAAGAAAAATGTGTGCAGGGCAATGCAGGAAGGGTGAGGGAAATTTAAAGTTGAGCTTTTCCAGCGCTTATTGTGAAATGTGAAAACTTATTAAAACACAAAAGAGCCGCGCGCACAATAAAGCAACGAGGCGTCTGTCTAAAAAATATATATATAAGTCCCGCAAGTCCTGCTGGCAGTCGTCCTGGCAGCAGGCGTCACCGCTTGTTGAATAATTTCGGCATCTTTTGTTTTAGCTACAGAGCCCTCAGTGCAATTGTTGTCAGCTGCACTTAGCAGGTCCTTTCTTTTGTCCCGCCTCTCACTCGCACAGCTCGCTCTCTCTCTCTCTCTCTCTGTCGCTCTGTCTTCCTGATATTTGAATAAAAAGCACACTTCGCTTTTTAGTTTTAATTATGGGCAAAGTTTTGCGCTGGCCTGTTAAATGTGTTAAATGTGGCAGGCACAGCTAAAATAATTATAAATGACAGTCCTCAAGAAATCCAAAATGCCAAATGAAAACTAAATGTAATTCTGGCCAAGGCAAAGCTGCCCAACTACTGATTAAGACATTTGATTGGAGGCGGGGGGCAGGGCAGCTGCTTTCAACCGAATTTCATGTCTCACTTGGCGTATACGTATGCATATATTCATACGCCATGTGGCACGAATGCTACGTCTTGGTCAGGCCATAAAAATTTGTTGTTGCATTTTAATTAAAATTTTATACCAAGTCCCGGCCAGTCGACAGTGGACACGCATGGCTTTAATTGCACTGCGTGCAGAACTTTTTCTGGCAAGCTGCTGCCAAAAAGTTGACATTATAGGACGAACTGCAGGCACAAGAAATGAAATAGAGATGGCGAACCGCACGCGACTGAAGGCTAACCGAAAATCCTGAATGCAATACACAGTCATCAGACAGGCTGGCAGGCAGGCGCAGGCAGGCAGCAGGCGCTGTCGACACATCAAGGACTTCGCTAGCATCGCTAACAAAACCAACCAACTGACATTGACAATTCACAAGAACATGACATCAGTTGGCCCAGTCCCCCCCCCCCCCCCCCCCCCCCCCCATTCCTTGTTTACCCTGTGCGTATGCTTGAATGTGTGTGTGATAATTAAATTTTCCAGTTGTACTTCCGCACCGCATCGGTCTCAACCACACATTCTGGTTCCGGTTCTGTGTGCGAGCTGGAAGTTTTTTGATTGCTTGCCTGCTGCTCGACTCGACTCGACTCGACTCAACTCGACTCAACTCGATGCGACTCGACTGGCATTTGTCTATCTGTTCAACTGCCTGTCCATCTGTCCATCTGTCTGTCTGTCCATCTGTCCATATGTCTTTCTGTCTGTCTGCCTGTCTGTCTGTCGTCGCTGCAGCAGTTGATTTGGCTCCAACCAACTCGAAAATAGTCCCCATTGGCCTTTGACTTGAAACTGAAAGTGCCAAATGGTCATTGATGAACGTTTCCGTTATTGGTAGGAAATTGAGTTTCAGCCACTGATGGATGCAGTCAAAGTGAGCTAAATCTAATTGGTGTAATGGCTAAATTGTGGACCATCTCTTGAGCAAGCACTTGCTTTGCCACATTTTCGGCATACCCTTTTTTGTGGCAAGTTGTTCAAAACGATCTCGTAATGATGCTCTTGTGGTATTGAGTTCATAACTTGCAATTAGCATCAATTACGATTGCACTCCATTTCACTGCTTTGTCTGGCAGCGACAGGTATAAATTATATTAACAGTAATTAGAGCCAGAAAATTGTTCAATTTACATTAAACTAGAAGGTAGAAGACTAAATATCCTAGCCGTCATATGGCTTACGATTTGGCAGAGATGGCAAACTCAACAACACAGAAATTTATCTTTCACCCGATATTTCCTAGTGAGCTATATTATATTGGTAAGATTTGGTTTATATCTGGATACAAGCACAATAAAGTAAAGTGGATTCGAACTATGTAGGTTCTGGAGCACAAATCTTCGTACTTAAATGGCAGCTTGTCGAACTAATCCAAAAGGCGAGACTTGTATTTAGACCTTAAATCGAACTCTTATTTTGTTTATTGTTTAATTGTTAACTTATATTTTTGCAAGTATTATTTTTACTATTTTTACTGCTGAATTTACAGTTCGTCCTGCAGATGCCTTCATGTTTTGGCTTCTGCCTAAGGATATTTATTCGCGCAAATATATTATGCACATGTCCTTGATGAAATTACCAAAACGTGTTAAACTTTGAAATGCGCCTCGCAATTTGTCCCTTTTTATACAGAGCCCACCCTAATACCCTGCCAGAGCCGCTTTCTAATGGCGCCGAATTGTTTGCCAGCAAAAACAAAAAAAAAAAAAAAAAAAAATGAGCAAAAAAAAAGCGAAGCGGACATTTTGTAAATATTTTTCATGTGTACTTTGGAGCAACAATTGGAGAGGGGCGACAGAGGATAGTCACATGGCAACAGTCAGACATACACAAACACACACACACTTGCGCACACACAGACAGAAAAGGACTCGCCGTAGCAGTAGTTGGCGTTGGTGTTGTTGTTGCTTTAAGCAAATATGGCCGCCGACCCGCAGCTTTTGGCTCATTTTGCGCCCGGCAAGCATAAATAAGGCCATCTGCGTTCGAGCAGCATCATCCACATCGCAATTTGGCCAAAGAGCCGAAAATACCTCAGCCCCCCGCTCCAGGCACGACAAGCAGGCGAGGACAAGGACCACAGAGCTAGGCAGCTAGACGGACATTCATTCGTTCAATCATTCATGTTGTCATTCAAACATTGACGCCAGCTGTTTTCAGCTGAACGAATAATACCCTTTGTTGTTGCTGTTGTTGCTTTTACTGATGTTTTAAACAGCATCAGAGCGATAAAGAAAATGTGTTTGTTTTTCATTTTCTAGTTTCTTTGGCTGCCAAAATACATACAAGCGCGTTGGCGAGTGTGCCACATGCGACATGCCACATGCCGCATGCCGCATGCCGCTAGCCGCATGCAAGTCCAGGCCAAAAACCCCAACATAGCATAGCCGGGCCATAAGCCTTTTTTAAGTAGTTTTTAATAATGTTGCCGCTGCCACACACGCGGAAAAAAGGACGCAGCCAAAAAAAATGCTCAACAGCTGTTGCCAGTTACGACCAAAAGCTAAAAATACAAAAAAACGTAGCTAAGAAAATAATACAAATAAAATAAAAAAAAAACGTGCGGCCAAAGGTGCAAGCCAGCATAAATAAGACGCTGGATAATCAGGCATGCCCCGCACAGCGCTCTGCCAGAGATAATCGACGACTGCTTGCAGTTGGCCTCCACGATTTTGCGGCACGTTGCGGCAGCCGGAGGTTGCCGCTGCTAGTTGCTGGTGTGGGTTGCTGTGGGGGTTGCGCTTTCTATTGTTGCACGGCAAGCAAACAAATTGAATTTAAATGGTTGTCAGCAACAGAAATTAGTTTTGCCTTTTGAGTGCCTGATATAGATAGAACGTGGAGTAAACTGCAGATGGCATGGAAGGGGCGCTACACGCAGTTCGAGCGAACAAGTGTCTGTGCAAAGGAGAAAAAATGCGCACACACAGCTCGGCAAATTATGAAACGCAATGGCGGCAAAATAAAAATAAAAGGCATCTCCTGCCCTCAAGAGACAGCCTTGAAGTAGTACCCCTCGGCAGTTCTAATTAAAAGATGACATCTGAAGATTTGTGTTCAAAGTGAAAAAATAATTAGCTGACAGCGGCATGTTAAGATCGCGATTAGCAAGCGATTAGTGCAGTTCGTTTAAAAATATTTCAACTGTAACGATAATTACACCACAAGTCAGCTAGGTTTTGATGCAGCTGCAGCTGACAGCTCGTTAAAATGTAGCGAGTGTTTTTAGTCGTTAGTTTTGAATTGGCGAGAGTATGTACTCAGAAGACAGCGCATACATAAGTTAAGCAAGTAACTCGTTACAATGTAGCGAGTGGATTAATTCGTTGCGACTAACTCGTTACAACATGATTCAATATTAGTCAGAAATTAGTACTCATGTACTCAAGTCATGAAAGTAACTCATTACAATACAGCGAGAGTTTTTACTCGTTATCTTTGGAGAGTCGAGTAATCGACATTTCCCACTCAGGGCTTAAATATGCTCCCTTGGGTAACGCGTCACAGCATAGCGAGTCATTCTACTCGTCAGTTTTTAATCAGCGAATAATACCAACTCGCATTACACGAATTAATCAATCGATACTCAACTACATCTATCAAATTGATGAATCTTTCGTAAAGCTAAAGTAAACTTAAGCTGATTATGGGGAACAAGAACTAACATTTCATAAATGTCGCCCATAGTTTAATAGTTAATGCAAGTTCGGCTTCTCCTTTTACGATATGGTAAATCCTCTAACTGGTTACAATATAGCAAAGGTTTTTACTCCTCAGCTTTGCCTCGGCGAGTAGCAGCTACTCGTATTTACGAAGAGAGGCCCGAGGGAATCGTTGAAAAAATAGTTATGTAATTTATAATTATAAAATGACATTTTACCCAGGACAGATTGTAAAATGCAGTCAGGCCTCAAATGGGGGCTACGGCATGTACATTGTTCATGCTAACATGCAGCAAAAAGCACAGCTGCCTAGCCGCAACAAAGCAAAGTCTACTTTAAAACACTTTTCGGGGGCCTGCGAATGACAAAAAGGGACTGTAAGCAGGCAGACGGACAGGCGGATGGGCAGACAAGCAGCCAGGCAGTCAGGCAGGCATACAAGGAGAAACAACAAGTGCAAGAAGTACAATGATAATGATGATGGGCATCCTGAGGGCTGAGGCTGTTGATGAGTGAATAATGCGGCACACGTTGAGTGCCCCGGCTACAGCTAACATATGAGCATCATATATTTTGACAAAAGCTGCCAGAGCGTGCACTCTCCAACTCTGTATCTGTGTGTGTGTGTGTGTGTGCACAGTAAAAAGGACTCAACATGTGCCACAAGGCACATACACAAGGCACGCAGCTGCCTGTCAGAGCAAACAGCCAGCTAAAGAAATGAAGCCAGGTACCGCATAGATGGACGAGCTGCCTCTCACATTATCTTATGCAAATATATTATAAAAATTTTAATAAGGCCCTATGAAATTTATAGAATTAACAAATGCTGGCACTTGCTTCCAGCTAGTTTTTAACATTGTGCAAATATTATTTTTTGCATGCTTTGCTTTGTTTTTATTTCAAATATTTTAATTTATGTGACAACGGTGCGTATGTGCATTATTTGCATATGGTGCACCGGGCCACTTGACGCCGATAAAAAAAAAATAAAAAAACAGCTAAAAAAAGAAATAGAACAGGTGCCACAAAGCAAATGCACATTGTCAACACGACGGTGCTAAATAAATGAATTTTTAAGTAAAAAAAAAATGTTAATTCTCGTTGAAAAACAATTGATGAACTGCAAAATTAATTGATTGCATACAGATGTGGGTCAGCAATGGAAATAAAGTAAATAAACGAAAAACTCGTCGTATTTAAATAAATATTCCCAACAAAAGCGGCCCGTATAGATCCAGCTTGAAATTGGTTTCACAATCAATTGGCTACGCCTTGTATTTTTAACAACAAATAATGATAGATGTTTGCATTTGTGAAGTGCTATGAAATTTGCCTACTTTGACCAGTTAGTATGGCAGGCTACGATATTTTCTTTTCTACGGCTTTCACATGTCTCCCAAGTAGCAAGAAAATTGAACTTCTTTTCATACGTTGCTCGCAGGGAGTCGATGGATTTTGAACAATGTGTGCCTGGACTTTTGCTCTCCAGAGATTGGGGAAAATAGCGAAAAACTAAATTTTATAGACCTTTGATAACCCCCTCCCTGCCAAAAGCTTTGTTCACAGTTTACAAATCGCAGCTTTGGGGCTTGAGTCTTAGGGGAATCGGAATCCAATAATCAAGCAGACTCTCTTTGACTGTGAACAGAGTATTTGCAGTACCAATTCCAATTTTTTAACGACTCAACAGAGTTTTAAGGCCACGTTTATTGGACTATGTCGCACGCACCTGAAACGAGCCAATAATGAAATGCAAATTAGCTGCCAGGTGGCAATTTGGGACAGGTGAAGCGTCTGCTGCTGTTGCTGCAGCTGCTCATAAAGTCGAATGAAGTCATTAGAGCGCACTTTAAGGAGTGGCAAGTTGTGAGTGTGCCTGTGTGTGTGTGCGTTGCAAATCACTCTGAATAATTGGCCGCTATTGAGTGCTTGTTGCAGGCTAATGCTAATGCACTAGTCATAGGAATGAGATACAGCGCGAAAGAGCTGAGCAAATGTGGCACAGCCAAATTGATGGACAGTCATTTTTAAGCACTACTTATACCACATCTGTCACGCGACCCTCTTTCTCTCTCAACCTCTCTCCCTCGCTCTTTATGCTTTTCAATTGTCAAAGCCACTGCAGCATCATCCTTGGCAAGAACAACAACAAAAACAACAGCAGCAGCAGCAGCAGCGGCAGCAACAACAATGTGCAATCCGCATGCCTTGAAGGCAACTTCCGACACACTTATTTATTTTTGCTTTGTTTGCATGTGTATCTGTGTATGTGTGTGTGTGTGTGTGTGTGTGTGTGAATGGTTCGTCCACACACCGTCACACTTTCAATAGCACTTTCCATTGACACCAAAACCGAGAGCTGCACCGTCGCCGCCCCCCTACCCCCCTCTCACTCATAGTCAAGCCCAACAACAAAGCGAGCAAAAATGGTAACGACAACATCTCTCGGCCTGGTCCTGCCGCTCGTCCTACTGATCCTGGCTGGATGGGGCAAACTGAAAGCAACTGAATGCGAGTGAGAGTTAACAGCAATTTGTAACGATAATTGTGTGTATTTTTCAGTGACAATAACGTTGAATGTTGATGAGTTTGCTTGGCGACGACCGGTCCATCTACCCCCAATTGCCCCGCGCCAGCCCCTAAGCCAAGCAGCTCATAGCTTTGGGTCCTTGTACCATGGCATGGACGTCATTCTCGTATCGTGATGCCATATGAGAGATACGACCTACGACCATGCAGGACAGTGTCTACATAGCACTAACTGCTATTACTGCTGCTGTTGCAGTGTGAGTGCCTAAACGACAAACATTTTCAAGCTGAGTGCTGCGCTTTTTACAAGCCGTACAGGCAAAAAAAAAAAAAAAACAAAATGCAAAGAAAAAAAAAGTAATCGGCGCCAAAAACCGGACATCGAGTCATTGTCAAATATGTTCCTGGTCATGGGACTTAAGTGCAAACACCATTTAAGGCCAGAAAATTGCTGTAATTGTGTTTCAAGCAAAGGCGAAAAGGGATAACAGCTAAAGTAAACGCAAACATTGGCACATCGACGAATGAATGCACTAACGCAGAGCAGATGGGCATTTGGTTTACGAGTTGGCACATATGTTGGAGGTGTTTCGCTCGTTGAGTGAGTATGGAAAAGATATCTGTAAAAGTAGACAATTATTCACGTTGTTTTTGCTTATAACAGATCTCTGGTATAAATATATAATATGCTATAGCTGTCCGATCAGGCACATGCCGACATATGTACTGCATGCATTAGAAAGTCAGACCAATGCAAAAGTTTCATGACGGAAGCTTTGAAACTAAGACACGAGTTTTTTAAGAAACGACAGACAAATTGACGAGCGATTGGACATGGCTATATTAACTCGACAATTAATACTGACTGAGAATTTATATAGTTCCTAAGGTCGGAGATTTCTCCTTGCACATTTAATATAAACATCTAATACAAAAGCATATAAAATGTATAAAATCATGATTTGTAACAAGAACTTACAGATGTGAAAAACCAGGCTAACGAACTGAACCTTAAAGCGTAGCATTGGTTCAAACCCTGAACCTGGAACCTGGATGAAGGAAGAAACCAAATTTCTTAAAGTAAAAAAGTGTTGCATACTTTCAGGCGAGCCAAGAGAAAGTTACTTTAAAATGAATGCGTTTGCGTAGCAAATGCCGCAATAAATGAGACACACGCGCCACACACACACATACCCGAACACACACACACACACACACACACACACTTACACCCACTTACGTGTTCCTGACAATGCATGTGCCACGTGTACTGGCAATTAAATTCAATTTGTCATTTAGTTGAAATTGACTTTGTGCATAATTGATTTCATTTGATTTTGCTTTTACCCCAGCATGTTAATGTATTTTATGCATGTGTGAGCGTACGTATGTGTCTGTAAGGGTGTGTGTGGGTGTACATTGTTTTACCGCTGTCATTATAATTGTTGTTTGTGTTGTTGTAATTGTTGTTGTTGTTGCCGCTGTCGTCATTATTGGGGCGCACGTTCAATTGTTTCTGACAATTAATAAATTTTGCGCATAATTAATTTATGCCCTGCCTTTAAGCAAAACAATGGCCGCCCAAATCGCTGTTTGTCAACGTTTTTGTCTATGTTACTAATAAATTTACTAGTTAGCCAAACTGTAATTAAATCGCATTATTACATATTTTTGTGCTGTTTACAGCAGACAGCCAAAAATTAAAATTAAAAAAAAAAAAAAACGACAACAACAACTATAAACGAAATGAATTTTAATTATTAAATATGCAATTGCAGTGCAATTGAATTGCATACACAATTAGCGCATCAAAAACCAATCTATGCATTATTTATTTAAATAAACTAACGAGAAAGTTATTCAGTTTTTTTATTGAGAGGTTTTTAGTAGACTTTTAAATACTCTAGTCCTTAAAGAGCTTGTACTTAAAGCGACTGTCGTATATGTGTGGCATATCCTTGGCAACTTAACTTTGAAATTTTTGTTTAACTTTTGTATTGGAATTGCTGGCACACACACACCTGCCGCCTGCTCGGCCGCTGTATACGCCCGCCCACAAGCTGCACAAATAGAACCCATTTCAAATAACTCTCGCCTTCTGGCTTTCGGGCATTTTTAAATACAGCAACATGGCAAACAAAACGCCTGCGTATAGCACTTGGGATCTGTAACGGTTCTATGGCCAGGCCGGGACAAGGCAGCGGTTTTTGCAATGCGTTAACATCTTCCACACACACACACACAAACACAGGCAACAAGCATTACACCCGCCCACACACACGCATACATGCACAGAAACATTCGCCTTTATGCTTTTTTATGAGGCTGAAATATGAGACGCGTGTTTTTTGTGTGTTTATGTGTGTTAACGGCTTTACGTGTTGCTGTGCGTATGTGTGTGTGTGTGAGTGTGTGTGTATGCGTTGGCATGTAGTTTGTATTTAGTAAAAGGATTTTCAACGCCGTGCGCGGTTACTCGTATTTTTCTATGCAAACACAGACGCGCGCTGTAGCATGAACACGTATTTTGTATAACGGTATTTATGACATGTTTACTCAATAACAAAACACTTGAGCTTCTAACCCAAATACCCATAAACAAGTAAGCCACACACACACACGCACACACACACACACATCCCTTACTGGCAGCACAGTTTTGTTTCACGTTCAGCTGCGACTCGCGCGCTTTTTTCATGCCGCGTGTTTTGCCGCAATTTGAACACAAAATAATTTTGTTAAAATTCTACAAGTTAGCGAATGCGTGCCTTAATTTGTTGACCAGGCCTACACAATTACACATATTTATGTGTGTGTGTGTGAGAGTGAGAATCCATTGCGCTTACCCTTTGTCTCTGCCGTTTTGTTTCAGTTGGAGCTTTTGTTGCCAGGCACACAAAAAATTCAAATCTGTTTCTTAGAAAAACTTGGCAGCATTTTCGTATATTTTTACATGCTGTCCGCGGTTGGATATATATAAAAATGCTGGAGAGCATACTAAGGCGCGTTCGAGCTGTTTAAAATTAAATGCTCCGTATACCTCGGCAGATGCGTTCTCTAAGGAACCGACTTATTTGGCCAATTGAAGTATGAGGATTCGGGTTTGAATCCCAGATGTTTTGTGATGTTTATTCAAATAGGGTAATAGGTATGTACCTGAAAATCGGATGAGATTTGATATTAGAGGGTCCCATATGTACATGAATTTTGACCAGGAATGAGTTTGCCAGATTTAGATGCCAAATTGAGCTAGAATCTAAACCTTGAACAACAAGCCAAACCTCATGACAATTGGTTGAGATTTGCCCGAGTTAAGGGTTTCCACCCCCCACCTCGACCCATGTCTATATATTTGAGGGTACCATTTTGACTTGAATTTTGATCCAGAATAATGTTGCTAGATGTATATGCAGAGGCCAGAGGTCAGTCAATGATAACAAAAAGTTGTATATATAGAGATGTTTACCAGTTAAAGGAATGTCTTGATAACCTTTAGAGGAGTCTGTATAAAAAGGGCCGCAATTCTGGGCCAAACCGTTTTAAATAGACGACAAATGGCAACTCTTTACTTTTATTCGGTCGATTTCATTTCAAATGTGCTGCGATAATGATTTTTAATCCCCTAATGTGCCTCCAAAGGGTATTGCTAAATACTCAAAGTGTGCTGCAGCCAGTTTGCAATTTGCATGCGAAATTCTCTGTGGAAATTGAACACATTGAGCGCTTGGAATACCTGGGCAAAAGTTGTTGCCTAGCTGCATATTTGGCTCTGGTCGCCGAGCAGAATATTGTTAACAAAAATGAATGCGACCCACAACTTTGTGAGTGTGTGAGTGTAAAGAGTGTGTGCGTGTGTGTGCGAAGTGAATACCATAAACAAGAGTCAAATAAATCAACGTCATCATCATCATCAGCAGCAGCGGGGCCCACATGAGTGCGTTGTGTGCCAAAGGACGAGGACATCGGCAGCAGGCAGCTGGCAGCCGGCAACAAAGTATGAGGACATACGCAAGAGAATCTCCTGCAGGGCAGCCATAAAGCAGCCAGCGAAATATAAATGCAATAAAATATTTTTAATGGCTCGTAAATGTAAAAATTACGCCAAATATAATAAAAAAAAAAAAAAATAACAAAAAATGGTAAAAGAAAAGACCAAAAGTGGCTCAAAGAAGGGGTATTCCCACCAAAAACAAAACGTAAACAAATGAATGGGCTGCAAATTATCGCAAAAGCCAAGCAGAATGTCCAGCTGTAAGGATATAAATGTAAATAAATAGCATAAACAAGCATATTTGCACATTTTATTTTACGCAGAATTGTGTTAAATTTACGGATTAGCATATTAGTGCCTAAATTAATGGAGGCGCCACAGGAGACCAAAACTTGCTAATTGAATGCAACTACTAAATGGACCACAACAACAACAACAACAACCACAAAAACAATGGCAGCAGCAACAACAATGAAATTTAATACAAAACAATTTACATTGAGTTAACACACACGCACACACACAGATACACACACATTGTTAAGCCAATTACGACAAATGTCAAATTTTCGGAGCGAAGCTAACGGAATGAAGGCAACCAAAAAGTAGCAAGAAAAGTTTTCTCCCGAATATAAAATACCCTTACAAACAATACACAAGGTATGAAAGTATAATTACATGAAGAGAGAAGGGTATATTGTAGATAAAAGCGTAAAGCTAGATATATAAATGTTCTAAAATGCATAGCAAGATAGTTTAAAATGTAGTAAATATGGCTTCATATCAGAGATTATTCAAAAGCTAGTAAAAATTTACACCCGGCGAAACTTTACTAGCATGACGCGAAACTACATACGTGAAAACTGCAGAGAAGATTTAATATGCTCTCTTCACAATCATCTTAAAATTCAACTATTTCATCTCTTATAAAGTGCATTTTTATACCGCTCCTAAAAGTATTTGATAGCTCTCTTTATTTCGTGCAAGAAATGTGCTTTACCTTCTCTTAGGTAAAGAGAGTATTTATATATGTATGCAAAGCAATTATGCCACTTACCGTTCATCTCCGATGGCGCTTTCGTTGCTGGCAGGCGGCGAATTGATGTGAAGAAGAGCAAGCACAAAAGGGCGCCAGCCCTGCTGGCTGCGCTCTCTTCTTCTTGCTCTTGTTATTCTCTCATTTTTTTCTTTTCCTTATGCACACTTAAAATTGGCGCGCATTTCGGCGATCGGCGCAACGGAATAACGGATTAACACGCACGAGGTTGAAAAAGAAATGAACAATTGAAAATGAACACGCGTTTTTTTTTGAGCTGGCGATAAATATAAGAAACTGAGACACAATTAAAATTAACAAGAACTATGCGCTTCACTTCACTTGCACTTCACTTGGGCCGATGGCTTTTCTTGCTGCTCGAAGCACTAATTTGGGTCTGTTCTCTATTATGAGACGGGTGTATGTTCCTTCTATGCTTTCTACACTTTATCACAGTCATTATATGCCCTAATAATAACTATTAACTAATAGTTATTCACGAAATAATTAATCGCACTATATTTTTGGCAGAAAACACAAAAGAATTGCAAAAAAAATGCCGGACAGAATTTGCAGCTTCACCGCCGACGTTTGCTGCTGAGTTGCGAATTAAAACTAATTCGGCGAAACTGCAGCGAGGCTAGTCTCTCCCATAGACGGCGAATTCGATTTAATACTGGTAGTGCAATTAATGATCTCCAGAGGGAGCCAGCTTATTTGTATATTAGGCGAATTAGGCGAATGGACAAATGAGCTTCGAGGTAGCTAGCTGGAGGTAGTTTTCACCTTAAATTAGTGTGTCACATAGTCTGCTGTTCCAACTGCTACTAAGCCAGTGATTAAGTCTGCACCACGACTGCAATTAAAATCTTGTCATAAGTGCCAATTCTGTAATTAGAGAGCGGGAAAAAAATTGTTGAGACTTTGAAAGAAAAATCTTCACGAAAACACTATATGTGTGTATGAATGTACTTATGTATGTATGTGTCTGTTTATGTATGTATGTATGTATGTATGTATGTATGTATGTATGTATGTATGTATGTATGTATGTATGTATGTATTTATGTATGTATGTATGTATGTATGTATGTATGCATGTATGTATGTATGTATATATGCATGTGTGTATGTATGTACTTATGTAGGAATATATGTTTGTATGCCTTTTGCTTATATTATAGATGTATATATGTGTCTATGGTTGAAAGCATGCGGCTGTGTATGTGTATATGTGCGTATATGATTATGTGTATGTATGTATGCATGTACATATGCCTTTATGTATATATATACGTTGATATGCATGTGTATATGTACATATATATGCGTGTCTGTGTGTGCTTGCAAGTCTGACAACATGTGTATATATAAATCTTTGTAAATGTGTGTGTATGAGCATATGACTGTATGCAACATTCAATGCATGTATATGTGTGTGCATGTATGAATGTAAGTATAAATGTATGTATTCATGTGTGTAACACTCTATATGCATATACAAGGCTAATTGCGCTGCAAATCAAAAAAAAAAATATATATATATTTTCAACGAATGCTCTACTACTCGATTCTCATGATTTTAAGTAGGCCTTCAGTAAGGAGGAGGCAGATTCTGTAGTGAAGGGAGGCGACTGCAGGAGGCAGTGACTGCGGCTTCAACTAGAAGGGAACAGCTGGGAGGAGACGCCAGCTTAAACGAGAAGGAAACGGCTATTCTAACATGAAGGAGATGCCAGCTTCAACTAGGAGGAGACTTCAATATGAGAGCCAACAGCACCTTAAACCAGGAGGAGGAGACGGCGATGCAGAAAACCCTGGCAGCTAAAAGAGATCACTTGGATGCTCATCTATATTTTTGATTAGGTATGTTACAAGCTTTAACATTTTAGGCATGCATGTTTCTAACCATGTCACATAATGCTGAGAGAACATAGAAAAAATATTAAAAAAAACGTAAAGTAAAGTAAAACACCTTAACATATTTTTAACTATATTTAAGCTCCGATACCTCTCGTATAATATATATTAAATTACGTAAAGTTAGACCCAAATTGATAAATCGATATTAAACTGTAACCATTTATTGAAACTTAAAAAGAAATTGATGTGCATCAAAGATGACTGCACTTATGGACAACAAGTATTACAAATATTATAACAAAGTTATAAAGAGAATTAAACTAACTATATAAACACAGAACAACAACAATAACAAGAAATGCTCACACAACAATGCACTTGAACATGTGTGTGTGTTTGTGTGTGTGGGTTTATGTGTTGATAAATTTAAACTGCATTGTTGAAAATCACAGCAATGGCGATAGAGATAATAAACAAAGGAGCGCAGGACTAAGTTGCCGGACCGCAGGATAGGACAGGTCCTGGACACTGGCGCAAATTTGTTTCTGTGGTTGCGCATTTAAATATTTTAAAATATTTATTGTTGAAAATGGCAAAATATTTATAAGCAAAATATGCACAAGATCTCAGACCCAGCCCACTAAGATATAAAATTTATACACATAGATGGGTGTGTGTGTGTGTGTGTGAGTGGGTTGTGTGTATTTGGTATTTGTGAAAATAAAGCCCGAGGGCCGAGTAAATGGCATGTCCGTATGCATTTATGCATGCCAAACTGCCAGACAGCCAGTCGGCCAGACAAGCAGGCCGCCGGCAATGGCCACTGGGACCACACAGGACACATTGCATTGACCACACACACACAGACAGACAGACAGGTGGTATACGGGATTGAGAGCAACATATGCTGGCCGTGCGTACTCTTTATCCATTTTAAATATGCAGATCAGGCAAAGGTTGTGCGACAAGCAAAAGGTTAAGACAAACACGAGCCCAAAATATGCACTGGCCAGCAACAAACTGAAGACAGGAGACAGTAGAAGAGAAAGAAAGTCTTAACGAGCGAGTCAAGCACATTGAGTTGGGTCTAAAGACTAAAACAGCTAATGCCTGCGCTTGTTTTTCCTCTATACATCGAAGCCCGTTGAGAGACAGACACACACACACATTCCTCTACTCTCATATATATACTAAATAGTGCCTTGGGGCTAAACAAGAAAATTTCCATAGAAAAATTTGCACATTATTAGCATTAGGTTAAATTTTATTTTCATTTTGGTAAACTTTTTCCATTCTCTATTGGCAAAATTGGCACAGCCCCCACATCCGGCAGACCCCGCCCGCTGTTGAGTTGGGTGCAAATCCGTAACAAATCTTTCGAAATTGTTTTACTGACTGCATTGAAATTCATTTGATGGCAAATCTTTTGTGATTTTCCCATGCACACTTCCATGGCATGTGTGTGCTCTGTGTGTATGTGTGTGTGTGTGTCAGGCAAGGCAAACTGTGGCATTTCATTTAATATCAATTGATTTAAATGGACAAATATCATGGCCAATAATGTTTTTAAAGAGCTGCACAAATACTTGATTGGAGCCCGCTTGATTGGATGAGGACTATCAATAAATTATTGTCTTTAAGTTGACTTGAAAAACATAAGAAACATCGAAAAATTCTTCAGGTTTGTTTATACACTGAACCCATCGAAAATGTGTAAAAAGGGTATGATGGTTATCTGCATGTATGCAAAGTATGTAATAGGCAGAAGGAAGCATCTTCGACCTTTTAAAGATATATATGTATTCTTGATCAGCATCAATAGTCGACTCGATCTAGACATGTCCGTCTGTCCTATATATGTTCGCGTCGATCTTATAAACTTCATATTTTTAGCGTAAGTCCTTATAGTGCCCACGCAATTAGATTTTATTTCCGATTATTGATAGCTTGTCCCGTTTTCAAGCAATCGATGAAAATCGATAACGAAATCCTTTTGAGTGAATCTCTTAGGTTTTAGAAGCTAGGGTCACCAAAATTTACCTGTATCTTCTAGAAAGATATTTGCAGGTATATTATCTTTCATTTTACAGCTACCACCATCCCCCCTAGCCAGGCTCCATTGCTATAAATGAAATAAATATATCAATTGGATCCTATATCGATTGCCTACCACTTTTAATGCTATTTTCTATGATACAAATATTCTATAGCCCAATAAGACAGACTGTTGAAAAATTATTAAAGTAATTTATAAAATGTGCGCACATCATATTAGCATTGCGTTTTCTACCTTGTTCATTTTCTGACTTAATAAAGCCTAATGCGCAGTGGCTGCACAATTTATTTTTATCGTAAGCTATTTGTTTAACATAAAACATTATCAATGTTTTTTTCATGAACTTACATTGTAATAAAACACATTTTATGACTTGCATAGTCTCAGCTAAATGAAACCAAATGCAATCTTAATAAATATTCAAGCAGACAACTCAGGGCTCATAAGTCAACTGTTTGTTATACATATATATACGTATATTCTTGAAATCTTGTTTTCTGCTCATACTTTATATATAGTACTATATGTAGAGAATAATGGCATGGCTATTGCCATTTTCAAGTGGTTTTGCCGCTGACCAAAGCCAATTGCCTTTCGGTGACTAAGATTTATTTGCATTTCCGTTTGAATGCATTTCAGTTTTATTTCTATATATCTGTTGGGGTACTTTGTGTTTGTGTGTGTGTGTGTCGAACGAGCTAAACACGCACATATAGACACACACACACACACACGCACACACATAACAAATGCTTTGGATTTGGCAACAAAGTTGACTGCGTATTTGGCAATTTGAACGTGGCCTCCACCAACAGCCACGTCTCACTCTTTAATTCACCTCCTATCTCTTTTCCACCTGCTCTCTTATACTCCCTATTCCTTCCTCGCCTTCTCTCCCTCTCTCTGTCTCTCTCTTAAAACTTATAATGGCGCATTTTTTAGCTACAGCTCGAAGCATTTGGCCCTATTAACAAACTCAATTTGTGAACAATTTCGAGCGCTGGTTGGGAACAATCGGACAGCGCACGGTTTAAGGATATGCTTTACGTCTAACGGTTTATCGTCTCTGACCAGTGCAACACGTACCACGTTGCCTGTACCCCGCTCCACCCTCCTCCCTGTCCAGCTAGCTGAAGTCGTCCACTGGCCAGGACAAGAGCCCAGGCAAAGGAAATCGCGTTGTAACAACGACGCCGCGTGCCATTCTGGCAGACCCTTTACCCAATTCCCGTTGCGACTCTCTCTCTCGCTTTCTCTGTCCCTCTCTCGCACTTGCTCCTGCTCGCTGTTCCTATGCAGAGCAGCAATTTAAAAATCGCTTACGGCCACGCCACTGTCATAAAATCAAGCATCATCATCATCAGCAGCAGGAGTAGAAGCACGAGTCGGAATAGCAGGAGCAGCCGTGGAAGCCATAGGAGATCGAGGAACAGTAGGAACAGAAGCAGGAGCAGCTCTTTTTTACCTGACGCTTCGTGTCTTTTATGCGTTTTGCCATTTTTGGTATCATTTCAGCTTTTGCTACACTATATCTGAAGGGAATGTCGATATATGAGACTTATGCAATTAAGTAGTCGGAGTAGAATCTTTGAGGACTCAATTTTCTGAATATGTTCGCGAGTACAAAATCTAGTATTGAATACAAACTTTATATTATTGATTTAGTGTTAATAATAATGTAAATAATCTATAGTCCAATTCATTAGGACTCTGAAGAATTGCCTTAAAAATGCAATACTAATTACTTTAAGCCCAGAAAGTTTGCCAGGCATAGAGTATCTCGCAGTCGTTGACCGACGCCTGCAACATTCTTAGTTGCTCTTTTTGTCCCTTTTTTTTGTGTCTGCTTTTTGTAGAAAATGTTTAGTACGTGACAGATTTGTTATAATTAACATGATTGACGAGCTTGCGACGCCAAAACTGATAACTATATTTTAGGGTTTAGGACTTCCATATAGATCTAGATGGACGAGTTTTTATGCCACTTGTGGCCAGTTGTCAGTCATGATTAGTGGACTGACTGTCGCTAGAATGCATAAATTTCAATGTTTTAACTATACGCTACACACACACATACACATACACACTCACACACACACACACACAGACACATATGGTTGCATTGCACACGCTTCGATTGAAATCTAAATTGCATTGCATACCAACAGGGGCAGCTACAAACTCAACTGTAAAAATTGCTGCAGTTAAATACTGCACTTGATAACAACTGCAACAACAACAAGTGCAACAACAACTACAAATGCGTTACGTGTTAGACGCCAACGCCGTCGCTTTCGGCTAACAAGCAGCACAGAAAGACACAACAACAATGCACAACGAACAAAAACAAACAGGATATGGGCGGGCAAGCACGTTATGTCTGTATAAGTCTGTATATGTATCTGTCTGTGTGTATGTGTGTGTGTGTGAGTGTTTGCCAAGCACATACATTACGTTGCACTACAGTTTTTGCAACTGTAAAAAGGCTACTGACTGCAACAGCAGCAGCAATGCGAACCGCAGCACCAGCAAATGCCAGCAGCAGTAACTAAGAACGACGTTTGAATACCCTACATCACATTCAAATCAACAAATGAGAGTTTATAACATTTAATTGACCAATAGTATTGGTATATTGGGATATTAACAATCGTCTGGATATGAAATTGTTACATATGGAGACTTAGTCAAGTATTACACTTTCATTCGTGACACGAACAGGCACGATCTCACACGAACCATTTATGGATATATATTTGATTTGAACTGCAAACTAAAACCTCGGCTTGTGGAACTTCAAAACCAGCTTTAAGCATTTTAAGCAAAAAGTTCATGACTATCAGATCTTAAGACAAATTCCATCCATAAGAGGGAAGCATTATTAGACCCATGTCAATGCGATGCTTTTCACACAACAAACACTGTATTTTCTTTGTCCCGATAATGCGGCACTCAAACGTTCGCCTAGAATGCCAATCTATATACTAAACAGCGGCAAGCCGATGACTAAATACTCTGGTTTGCAGCTATATAAGGCTCTCATGTGCTCAACTTGGTCGCACAACATAATTGATAAGATTAGGCATATGACCAGTGTTAGAGTGTAGCAGCTAGGCCACGAATCATTTGGCAAGGCAACTGCCAAAGTGGCTGCTGGCCACGCGTTTATTCAAAAGGATATTACGAGTACTTGCAGCACATTCGACGGTGCTGCCTCGCCGCCGCTGCTACAGCTGCCATTGCTGCTGTTGCTGTTGCTGTTCTTGTCATTTACAAGTGCAACAATTGCAACAGCAACAGCAATAACAGCAATAACAGCAACAACAATAACCGCAGGCAGCAGGCAGCAGGCATCAGGAGCTGTAACCGCAAAACGGAGATCAGAATTGCATATGCAAAAATGTAACTGAAATTCGTAAAATGCGCCAAACGGGCCACGGAGCTCAACGGAACAGGGCAAGTGGCAGGACGAGGGAGGACAGGCTGGGGCCAAGCCAACGCGCGAGTCCAAGTTCAGGTCCTGGTTATGCGATGGCCAATCGAATAAAAAGTGCATGAAATATGTTTACTGTTATGTGTTGGCGTTTATGTACACATTGTTGTTGCTGTTGCCAGTGCAGAAGGTCAATAAAAGGTCATTGAGAAGGTTATATCAGTGGCCACAGCTTGTGTGTGTGCGTGGGTTAGCATTTGCTCATGCGTGTGCATGCGCCCGAGTGTGTGGGCAGTTCAAACATGTGGGCATGTGGCTGTGTGTGTGTGTGTGTATGAGTGTATATCTATATGTGGCCTAAGCAAATGTCCGACCAGACTGCAAGTCAATAGGTAACCCAAATATGTAGTTGCCTTTTTGCCAAATGCCAAAAAGTTAACGGGTTAGAATGAAGTGTTAAAAACGTAGCAAAAATCGAACAGCCAATTCAATTTTATTTGCCATGGTTTACACTGAGAGATGGCAGTTATGTGTGTGTGTGTGATATTCTAGATTTACATTGCTTAACCCATTGAATATGGAAAAGGGGTATAATATTTTTGTGCAAATGTATTTAACTGGCAGAAGGCAGCATCCCTCTCGCCATATAGTGTATTAATGTTTGGCCAGCATCAATAGTCAAGTCGATCTAGCCATGTTCCTATGTCTTACCATCTGCCTGTCCGTCCGTCTGTGACCGCGCGAGCTTCTTTTCGATCACCGATAACTTGCTAAAATAATTCCATGCAATCGATAAAAATCGATATTGAACATTAAGTTTAATAAATGTTGCTCTTCTATGCGATTCTCATTAAGTCAAGTAAGCCCTGCAGGACTTCAATTTCACTTCAATTATATTTTTGCAACAAATAATAACAAAAACACTTTTTACTTTTAACAAGTCTAGTTGACCTATAACTGTTTTTTAGCAAATATACTTAGAACAAAACTCAAATTAAAAAAAAAAAAGAAAACTTAGCTCCTAATGATCTACTTATAATGAAAATGCATCAATCTCAACTTTTTTACGCCAGTTTCGCGCTCTTTACAATGAAGACAAACAGCTCAATGCTGCTCATCAGTAGCGAGCTTCACACACACACACACACACACAAACACAACATATACAAATAAGTAAAATGAAAATAAAAAATCCTTAGCAAGTTGCGCTCATTAAGGCAGCCAAACGGAAGAAGCTGCCAACGAAAACCCATAAAAATATCAATTTTATGTTTGAACAATGCACCATAAAGTGTAGTCAGCGCTGTTGGTGGTGCACAGTGGTGCGGCGGTGGTGTGGCGATGGTTCTCAGCTAAGATGAGATTGTGCTGAAAGGGCCCAAAACAAATCGTTGGCCAGCCGCAACCGCAACCCCATCAGGCAGCACTGATGCCTTTCAATAATAATAAAGCTGATGATGGCGCCACATGGGCTGCCAATGGAGAAATGAGCTCCACAATTAACAACAACGTCATCATCATCATCATCATCAGCATCATCAGAAATGGCTCAATCAGTTTGGTGAAGTATGCAAAAATGTACAACAAGCCCACGCGCAATATACATAGTCGTAACTGGCGTTATAAGATATGAAAATGATGGCACACCTCGAGTCCTCGTTCTGGTCATATTGTAGGTTGTCGTAAACTACGTGGCAACGCCTTGCAGCCAACTTTTCAAGTAGCTGCATAGCCTCAAAATTTACGAGGCGACCCCCCCAACAAAAAAATACCAAAAGCAGAAAAGAAAAGCCCAAAAACCAAAACAGAAACAGAATCAGAGGCCAGCCCAAGCGTAACTGAGAGCAACAGCAGGAAATGGTACTAAGGCCGGCAGGGCTGCGGGCGGGCGCACGGGCTTGTGCAGATACATTTGCTAACTGCCAGCGGCAACCGGAAGCAGTGCACTGCATGAAGAAGAAGAAGAAGAAGAAGCAGCAGGAGCAGCAACGGCAGCAGTTGCTGAAGAAGCAGCCGCAGCGCTAGAAGCAGCAGGCGTCTTGCCTTTAATTTAGCGAACCGCCAGCCCAAACGCCTACGAGCTGTGCGCTGTGCTTGCGCTTGACACGCCCACACACACACAGTATTTGCCCACACTCACACAAGCACACAGACACACACACACACATATACAGAGAACGAGAGAGCCACTTGCCGGCGGCGTAATTTTAATAGACTGCAACAGTCTCAAGTTGCAAAGTTGATTTGCCAGTGGTCGTCGCCTCGTCCGTGTCGCCTCGTCCTGCACAAAACTTTATGTGCGCTGCCCAGGCGCTGCCCAGGCTCTGCCCGGCTCCTGCTCTGGCCTGCTGGCGCAGTTTTCCTCTTCGTTTTATGTTATTTTTCTATTTTATTTTATACAGTTTGCTATTTGGATGGCGTTTTCTTACTGGCGACTGGGCAGTTTTCTTGCCCAGCGCCTATGCCGATCCCTCCGGGCCTGGTAACACTAAACTGCATGTGAGTCCGGCTAGGGTTGAGTTTCGGGCTGTGTGGTGTAGTGGTGTATGGCCGAGTATAGAGTATTGTGGGCGTTTTGTTGTGCCAGGCCTTGCACTTTGGTCTTGTTTCGTTCATTGGAATTTATGTTCAAATTTCATGAAAAGAACTTGTTTTCCTGCCTTTGGAGGTTTTCCTAAATGTTTGCCAGCTAAAGCGTGTATGTGTGTGTGTGTGTGTGTGTGTGTGTGTGTGTGTGTGCATACTTGGTGTATGTCTTGGCTTATTAAACATCAACAGCAAACGCCTCTGGGAATGGCAGCCTGTTGGTCCGCTCTCTGTGGCTCAGTTTTTAGAAAATTATAAAATTACCATAATTAGTGTGTTGATATACGATGAAAGTTTTATAAGCTGATTTATATGATACGCTCAGAGAAATTTTCATTTTAGTTGTAAGCGGATTTCTTGACTCACTTCAACCGCAAAACACCCCAACTCACGCCCAGCATATGGGCTCTGTTTGCCATTTGATAAAGTGGCCACAGATAATTGCCAGGTTGCGAAATATAAAACTGTTTTGCATAATCATGAGACGGGCTAAAATGCAGTTGGGAAATTAACAGGTAGATTGCTTGAAATGTGAGTAAATTTAAGTGTAGATATTATTAACAAGCTGTTGTACATGCAACTTGTTACGCAAATAGGGTTACCTGAGCTAATATGTCTTTCGCAAAGAACTTCTTTATTTAAAAGCATAAAACAGCTTGTAAGGCATTTTAGATTCATTTAATTTAGTTAAATCAAAATTCAATCATAAAATATAACAGAGCAAACGCTTAAATTTCATGGTTATTAAAAGAATTATTTAACAATTTTGATTGAACATTTTTTTGAGCACAATTCGTAGCCTGACTAAGATGAACATAAGCCCAGGTAAGAACTTTTTTTTTCACTCTCTTAAAAGTATACTTTTCCATTAAATTATCCTTTTATTATTGACTGTGGGAAAAGATTCCAGGCTCATTTTGCAAATTCCTTTCAACGATGCTATTGTAAGGTAATCTATAAGTCGTTTTACTTTTGCTATTGAAAGGGTATCTATAAGTCGTTTCACCTTCGCTCTTATAGGCGTATTTGCTTGCCTATGTATTCTTATCATCTCGAACTGATTTGTCTCAGCTTTGCTACACACTGTGCATATAAACGCAAAAAATATAGCATACTTTTATGCGCATTTGAAATACACATAAATTATAGCTTTATTGGGCTACGCACACACGCATACACACACATATACATTTATTCTGCTGCTGCTCAACCTAATTTACACTTCAACTCACGTAATTACCAAGCCACTACAAGTTGTCTGTGTGTGTGTGAGTGTGTGTGGCAAGAACAAAACGAAATGTGGCAAATTAATTTTACACCCCAATTAACGCGTCAACAACCCCCCCCCCCCCCCCCCTCTCCTCATCAACTGGCTAAAAATGGCACATGGCGTTCAGTTCAAACCCCCTCTCCCCCTCCGCCTCCTTGCCACGCCTCTGTTTATCTATAAAAAGACCAAATTAATAAGTTACTTCAAATATTTTTTCGTTCTGTATCTACGCATTTGGCATAACTTTTGTTAAGTCGAATTTTCACCAGTTCACTAATTTGACAAAATGTTACCTGCGCCACGCCCACTAACCGCCCGTCCGCCCCTTCCAATGAGCCAATAAATAGTCAAGCTTTTGCCGCTCTGCTGCTTGTTGATATATATGTAAATTGTCTTGTAGCTAACTTACTTTTAATTAATATGTATGCGAAAAGTTTGGCCTGCCGCGGTTGCGTCTCCCACCCCGCACGCAGCCTGCGCAGCCTCCCCGCAGCCTGCTCCTTCCGGCTATAATGAAGCAAAATAGATCTTTAATGCAATTGCACAAAGTTTTCTGTCATACTTGTAGTACTGTGTAACGCGTCTGCCAGCCCCGCTGCCCGACTCCAACTTTTGCTTGATTTTTAATGACTACTTAAGAACTTGTCGCCACATGAGCGGGATGGGAGGGGCGATAGAGGCGTGGGCGTGGGCGTGGGCGTTGCGTGACATAGGCGTTTTGCACACAAAGCTGTATCTCAAAATTTGTATGTATCTGTCACAAAAGTTAAACGTACTTAAACTTATTTTGTTGTTGTTGTTGTTTTTGTTGTCGAGTTTTGCCCGAGTTTCGACTTGTTTGGAACGGAGGCAAATGATTTGTATGCCAACTTCAGAGAGATTTAATAAGTTGCAAGAAGTTTCGGGTCGCCCACACGCTCAAGGGCCGCATTTTGCATGCGAGCATGTTTGAGTATCATTCAGTATGGCAGTATGAGTAGTATGCGTAGCTTGTCCCGGCCCGGCATAAATACAATTTTAATTGAATATAGCCAGCGGCTGCAATGAATGTCAAGAACTTGGTGGCAAATTTCAAAAGCTATGCCTTTAACTATTTGCCAAGCGTAAAGACAAACAGCTCGTTTGATGTATTTAAATAGACACTATAATTCAGAATTATTCGCTTGCAGGATAATGTTTAAGTGGTGTACCGAAACAGGGCTAGTAAATAGCTCAGAAACTGTAGATAAGTCAAAGTCTAAAGGCTTGAAGGCAAGCTTGGATGTAGAAGTGATATAAGAAATTGATACAGATGCAGGTTAACTATATATTTACATTATATATTTATTGAAAAACTATATCATTATAAATCATATAAATTATATAACCATACAAAATTTAAATTAAAAGCCTAAAAGGTATCTTCAGATTTGCACGAGCTACAATTTGCTTTTATATAATTTCTATAACCTCGTAAAGGGTATTATAATTGTGTCATGAACTGTGTATGCATAGAAGGAAACATCCCCGACCCCATCTTGAAACTTGTCTAAAGGTCCGTCTTTCTGTTACAGGCAGTACATATATAATGCAACTAGCCAGATCGGACCGTTATATCTTATAGAAGTAGGTAATTGTCTGAAAAACTTGTTTGTTTATCAAGATATCTTGAACAAACTCAGTATTTTTTCACTATATTCCTCATATATATGCAAAATCTTGTTAACATCGGATAGCTCCATCAAATACTTTAATATTCTTACAAATCTGGATTATGATTAGTATGGGACATAGTTAGCCGTTCCCCCAGCTTGGGATCCCCTCGCGTATCGTGTGCTTCCTTCATTATCATGAACATAAAGTATAATTTAACTTTTAAGTTAATATTTAATTTAAAATAAATAAACTAACATTTCCTAAAGATCTAATTAGCACTTAATTGGTTGCTCTCTCTCTTTATTTATTTCACTCTCTTTAAGCCATAGCTATTTAGTGCAGGTAAACCCGCCTGAGATCTAATTAAATTCTTGCAACATTTTCTTTGCCATTGTATATTTAAGAAATTTCTTGATTCTTTATTTTTGTTGCTGCTGCGAACGTAGCGCTTGAAGTATATGAAAACAACATAGAAAATTCTTTTTTCACACTTTTGTTGCAGATTTTTTTGCGCAACATTAACTGCTGTCTGTTGCCATTAGAGCCCAACTAGCAACCAATTGCAGTGAGTCGTCGAGGGCCAACACGGGCAGCACTCGATGGCATCTCTCAGTGGCTCAGCTGAAACGCTTGTAGCTGTCGTTGGCCAAATGGCAACTAAAATGCCAAGTAGCAGCAGTCAGCGGAGCAAAGTCAAGTGGGAAAAGGGCGAAGTGGGGGAAGTGGCAGCAGTGCCAGGACGAGCAGAGCTGCAGTAGTCTTTCAAATGTTAAATGATGCAGTTACAACAAATTACGCAAGAATGCCAAAAGCTGCTTCAAAACAGGGGCAAAGGTATGCGCGACGAGATTTCAGCTAACAGCCAAATAGACAAAGGCCGTGGGCCGAAGGGGAGCGGTTGAGAGAGGGGGATGGAGGTATGGAAGCAGTTGCAAATATTTGGCGGGGTTTGATAGTTAGCAAACTGTTGGGCATCAAATGAAGTTGTTTGCAATTTCAATTTTGCACTACACCAGAGAGTGTGCATGTGTGTGTGAGTGAGTGTCTGTGTGTGTGTGTGTGTGCGTGCGTGTGTGCACTTTCAATATCCGTTGATGTAGCCGTTGAAGCTGGGTGCGCGCAATTAGGAAATGTCTGCTCGGCATTTGGAATGAGTGAGAGCTTGCCACTGGCTTAGTTGTAGGCGGGGGCGGGGCGGTTGCAGAGGCGGGGCTGTGGAGGCTACGCGGTGACAGGTGCACAGCTTGACAGCAGACATGTCGCGCGGGGGGCTTACTGCAACATAAACCGGAGAAATGACTGCACATAAAGTTGCTTTAATTGAGTTTTATGCTTTCAATTTGGGTGCTATTATGGCGCCGATGAAGACAACTCACACACACGCTGACACACACACACGCACGTGGGGTGCCAGGCAGAGGCGCGGAGTGCAGCGCAAAACCCATAAAACTCATCTGTCAAACACTGAAACGCCGCCTATCAACATTCATGTTCACTAATCCTTGGCATATATGCGCAAACGGATATAACGATGCCATATATGACAGCCCCTGTGCGTGTGTGTGAATATGTATGTCGGTGTGTGCGTGTGTGCTTGTGCGCTCGTCGAGCTGCCATTATCAAGGTTTTTTTCTGTTTGTATGTGAGCGAGCAGGAGAGTGTGTGCATAAAGGATTAAGAGCAACGAAATGCGTTCCACGACAGACAGCAGCCGGTCGAGTCCTGAATGGCTCCGCAATAAGCGACAGGACAAGAAAGAGAAATAGTACACAAAAGACAAGTCGCTTGTAATATGCCCTCAGCTAAAACGCAGGCAAATAACTAAAGCAAAATTTAATATAATAATTATGTCAGATAAGATGAAACCTAAGCCGCAGTTTAGGCCAGCTTGCGCAGATCAAGGAACAGTCAAATCTAAGCCGACTTAGGCGAAACATTATTGAAACATTCGCCTTTCATGGAAGTTCAAGCAATTAACTAGGTAAGGCGCTCTGCACTAAATACTCTAAGGTAATTGAAAAGTTATCTCTGGATTTAGCTGATAAATCGCTTAAAGCTCAAAACTCGAGCTAATTAGATGTACATCCTTTCTTTTTTATACGACTTCAGGCCATAAAACACCTTAGATATCTACGCTACCCGCATTCGTAGAGTATTAGGCACTAATTGACCGTAGGTCTGATCGTGTTTTTTGCTTTTGTTGCCTGGTGTCAATATAAATAACAAACGAGCCTTTCGACTGCTGGCATTGGCATCCTGACAACAGGCATTAAGCATCTTCTTCTTATGCGCCGTATTTTGTTGCCTATGAGTCAACTTTGACCCGCAGCTCAAGTTGTGCATTTAACTAAAACTTTAACTAATGAAATAAAATGTTACTTTTATGGCAAACCTCACGAGTGCGACTCTCATTCGCAGTGCTTGCATAACCAAATGCTTTTATAGCTGATTGTTTGGCCTCTGCATCATTTCGTATATGCGTCGCGTCACAGCTGCCAGGACATATTTAATTAGACGCTTGTCAGGACTATTAATTGATGGATTACGTATATCTACGTGAATGCAGAGCGCAAGTATGTCCAGCTGGCTGGTAAGATGGGGGGTAGAGCTGTTGGGCGGCCACACACAGCAAAGTTCTTCTGCTTAAGCTGCTGGCTAACCAGATACAACAACAACAACAACAACAACAAGAAGAACTATGTATATATGGTCATAATCTGGCTGTTGACATTTGTGCCCGCACACAAACAGCAACAGACCAAAACTGTCAGACAAGCCGCCCACAATATGCAACCGAACTCTGCTCACAAATACACAAGCACACGAACACACACATACACACCCACACGCACACATGCATAGAAAACCCAACACGGTTTCGGTTGCTTTGGCGTCTGTTGCTGAGCTGAGGGTTCTTGTTTATACTTTGTGCCCAAAAATAGTCAAAAACAAGAAAGCACGCACATCTTCGGCACGCCGAAGACTAAATACTCTTTAAGACATGTGTCTTAGTGGGGCTTTTATGCCCCGATCGATTGTTAGCATAGAGGTCATATATCTGTTTTGAAAGACTACGTCTATTTTAATATTCATAATGAAGCTCATAATTGCTGGGCTTGGTCAAGATATCTTAAGCAACTGAAGAATTTTCTGTAAAGAACTTGTATTTGAACTTATATTCTTCCTATGTAAGGTCTCGACTAGGCGACTGAACAGGAATATATATATACACTCTATGAGTTCGACGAAGTCTCCAGAGAATTATATAACGTTTGAATACCTTCTACTAGTGTATAAAAAACGCCACACAAAGTTGTGAATTCGATATAAGCCCGACTTAATTGGGCAGCTACATTTCCACATAGAAAATCTATACAATACAAACTTATGGGTAGGTAAAAAAAATGCTCAGCTATTTTTGGCTACAAGCACGTTAACTTTTAAGCTACTTTTAAGTTCTTTTTTTCATGGCATTGTTTAACTAAAATAATAATATAATCAATAAGATATTCATGTTGAAGTCCTGGGCATAGAGCAATTCGTAGTCCAGTGGAACCAGCTCGAAGTGGTTTTTGTTATTGTTGCTTTTTTTACCTCAAAGTTATTTCCGCATAATTTTCGTGCACGCAAAGAAAATTTGACAAACAGTCGCCGTAGCCACTGCATCCCCACCCGATCCATCTCCCCGCGCCCGCATCCGCACCCGCACCCCCTCCGGCACCACCTTACGCCCACGCAAGCCGCACTGGGATCTGCACCCGGACACAGACCCAACTCAGCTCAGATACTTTTGGCCACATTGTGACGGTGTAGACGAAATTTTAATGCATTTGCCATGATTTGGCGCATAATAAATTACGCCAGGGCGCACACACATGTCTGTCAACTGTCTCCCTCTCTCTCTTTCTCCTCTCCCTCTCTCGCTCTCTCTCTCACTGTGTGTGTCCTTGTGTGCGCTGCTGCCAAACCGAGAAATATATCTAAAAACACCTGACGGATTTAAATTTTATCATGCAGCCCTCACGGCCTTTTCCCATTCTGCTTAGATGGTTTTTGTGTCTGCAGTAAATAGTTTTCTTTGGCTATGTCCTGGAATGCTGTCATGTGGGTGTGCATGTCGATTTGTGTGTGCATGTCGATGTGTGTGTGTGTGTTAATGTTTTAAGTCTTTAAGCTTTTAATGCCCAACATTCTTGGCTGCGACAACCACAGCTGCGGCTTCGTGTCTCCACACATGTGAGCGCCTTCTCGAAAGGGCACAATTGTATTATGTCCTCAAGTCAGGAACTGCTCAAAGCGAAGGCCACAGGCACAGTGGGAGCCGAAAGTGAATTTAATATGACAATAATGAATTTGCCTGGGATCTTATCAAGTTGTCACAAATAATTGAAATAACTAGCTGAGTTCGCACGAAAGTTGCGGCTGCGCCATAAATTATAATCAAATATAGAAATAAGTGACAGAAATTCCATAAAACTTGATTAGCTGACAAGCAAGGTTGTTAATAAATAGGAAATGAACGTTTTTTGTACATCATTTTACAATTCGGGATATTTCTCTTGATATCATTATATGTTGAGCATACTCTTGCAGCCAAGGCGATAAAGCCATGTCTATCTGTCTGTCTATTGAAAATAAAATGTTAAGACTGTATCTATGTCGACATCGGCCGGATCGGATCAATATATCATAAAGCTGCTATAGGATTGATCAGTCGTAAACTAAGGTCTTGTATGCAACATTCTTGTTTTAATTTCGTATACCCTGAACCCATTGAAAATGGGTATATGCGAATGTATGTAACAGGCAGAAGAAAGCATCTAGGACCCCATAACACATATATATTCTTGAGCAGCATCAATAGTCTGCCTGTCCATCTCTTTGTCTGTCCGTCCGACTCTGTGTATATATGAAGGCTTGGATCTCAGAACCTTTAAGAGCTAGAGATACAAATCGATACAAATCCATGTCAAAATCTTGTTTTTTGAGCAAATCTCTTAGTTTTGAAAAGCCAGAGCTACAATAGAAGACATGTGGCTACCAGAAAAGAATCTACATATTAAATATATTTTATTTCAATCTGTTTTTCAAGCAAATACATGATTTCTTTTAGCATTTGTATCTGCAGCGTATTTGTATTTTAACTAAAATCATTTCGATGTTGACAACTAGTTGCATCAATTTAAAAATCTCACACAAAACTAACAAAGTTTGTTGCACAAAATCAATGTTTATATATTTACAAATTCAAATCGATTTACCAAATAAATACATATTTTATTTGTTTCGATTTTGTTTCAATTTTGAATTGTGAAAATGGCAAATACTTTCAGCCAAAGCAAATGTCAGTCTGAAAAATATTCTCGTGGCAGAAGGCTAATGGCCAAAAAGCCAGCCAGCGCGCAGGCAGCGATGACAAGGATAAGCGCCGAAGGATACATTAGCCCCGAAAAAAAAACGCTGGTCACTCTGCGCCCTACATCGCCCCCGTTGCCGCCCCTCTAACCCCTGACTTGTAATTAATCACAATTTGCGGATACACAAATTGTCGCAGTAAAAGTCACATTTCTTTAAAATGACCAAAAGACCCCGCCCCGCGCCATGTCCCAGCAAGAAGTGGGGTGGCCAGCCAGACAAAAAGCAAATAAAGCAGCCGCCAAATGTTAGCAAAAAGCGGGCCAAAAAGAAGACGGCAAAATGTGCAAGAAGAAGAAGAAGCAGTGGAGGCAGTGGCAGCGGCAGCGGCAGAGCTGGCTGCATTTCCGTTGCAGCGTTTCCGTTTTCGGGGAGGCTGCTTCAAACTTTACTTCTGCCTTGTGCCGCAGTCAAATAAATTTCGCTCTCAAATGGAAATGCAAGCCAACATCTTCCGCTCCCCCTTCTCAGCCCCTCTCTCTCCATCCCTACTCAGTGGCCCTCCACCCATGTCGGTCTCTCTAAAAATGGCGCGACCATTTGACTGCATTACTTTGCTTTCGCTGCCATCCTTCATTCATGTCCGAGGGCTGTGAAATATCTCCAAAAGGATGTCGTCGCCCAACTCGGTACCCCCTCTGGCCCTTACCTCCATACACCCCTCCCGCAACCATGCCCATCTGGGCTGCCTAGAGTCTAGCATTGCATTGTTTGCCTTTGACTGCGCTGTTTTTTGTACATTCCCCATGCAATCTTAGCCAAAAGTCAATGGCAATTAAGCAGCCGCATCTCTGCCAGCTGCAGCTGACGCAGTTTTGTCCACTTTTGGCTTCGTCTTCCGCTCCCTGGTCAAACTTTGTCGTTCGTTTGTCGCTAGGCAAGGCCAATTACTATGCCACGTCCGGATAGACGGATGGACACACAGGGCGTATGCGTAATGTGCACAAAACCAAACGATAAAAATTATTATACCAATATTTTAAAAGTTGCAAACATAAATATACACAAATATAAAAGAATTTTTGCTCGAATTATTTAGAGTGTAGCGCAGCTGCGGAAAAAGACTTGGGCACAGAGACTGCAATGGGTTCATTATTTTAGTAGTACATTCTATAAGATTTATGATCGCTTAATGATCCTTCCAATTGCAGCTTAAGGAGAGTGTGCAAGCAAACGTGGGGCTAATTATATTACATTTAAGCCCACAACTATGAAGAATACAATCAAAAGGCCTTGCTTAAATTTTTGAAAATCGCATAGAAAGGCGAGCAAACGACAAGTTATTTATATTACATTTGTTGGCTCCACGAAGCGACTAGTAAAGCTAACAAAATCTATAACCCTTACAGTCATGAAAATCTTAGAGAAAGGCGAGCAAACGTTCAGCTCATTACATTTTTTTACCCCAGGAAATAATTGAGAAACTATACAAGCTCTATAATCTTTACATAAATGCATGAAAACTACATATAAAGGTCTTATATCATTTATTTGCCCCAGCTAACAGAATTCTAAGGCCTTACTTAAATTCATGAAAATCGCATTGAAAGGCGAACTTTTATCAGTTCAACTAATAATAATACTCTAATATTTTTATTAATTTTTGTTAGACTCTAATAAACAGACCGACAGATCATTTTCATTGCATAGCTGCGCATTGTTAATCTAACGCCTCTGCTACGCTTTAAAGTCTACAAAACTAAACAAAATAATATCCCTTTAATTTATATAATAATGCAGTATAACGGGTTGGAGCAGACAGCTAAATGTTTCCCGTGAAACCGGATGTGTGTATGTGCTGTGGTTTCATTTTAAACAATGAATTTCAGCGAGCATGGCTGTGTGTGTGTGGATGTGGGTATGTATGTGTATGTGTGTGAGTGTGTGACTGTGTGTGTTTCCCTTAACCTTTTTATGACTGACCCAGGCAAAACCGCGGGACAAAATGTGGACGTTGGGGAGCAAAGCGTTGCACGAAAAATTAGAATTGCTAATGTTTGCGGTAAAAATTTTAGTACATATGTGTGTGAGTCTGTGCCTGTGTGTGTGTGTGTGATGGTGTGATATGTGTGTGTGTGTGATGTGTGTGAATGGGTGTGTGTGTCCCAGTGTCTGCCCTTCGCCTGCTGGCGCTGCTAGACGTTTGCTTCTGTGTTGGCCAGTTTTAGTTGCTCGACTTGCAGAAGCATGAAATTAATTTAAATTTTGCGCACTTGGCTAATTTCGCCTGCCAAAAAGCGCAAGAGCAGAAAAAAAAACACACACACAAACCAAAGGAACAGTGAAACAGCAGAGGAAAACGCTAGAAAGCAGGACACCAGGAAAGAACGTATGTCAGCAGGGAGTCGCAGGGGCAGTAGGGTGGGGAGAGCGTCGACTGACCCAGCCCCCGACTCAGATAATAGTTTTAATAGTCTCCGGGGCGATTTTCAAAAATGTATACCGTTATGAGCAATGGAAAGCAGCGATAACAAACGCAACTTTCGGTTAACTGTTAGCTGGAGAACAGCTCTACCGCTCGGCTCGTTAGCATAGAAATCGCTTTAGATTTTATATAACTGCTCACGGGCATTGGGGACATCCAACAACAGGTAGAACAGGGGCTCTGTCAGTGGGAGGCGGCAAGCAAAATCTATAACTGGCTCGGATGTAGCGAAAGGCAAGCTCTCTCCAAGGAATTACGGGCTTGGGTGTTGTTGCTATATAAAAGAAAAAAGATTGGTTTCTGGGGGCAGCCCATTTGCCAGTTGGAAAGTAATGTCGAAAAGCTTTGCCTCATACTCTAACAGAAACTTACTTTTCAGTTTTGAGCTGATTTCTTGTGATTTGAGAATCTTATATCATATCAAGCCAAAAAAAATTGTCGGTGCATCGGATTACGGTTCGAACCAGCTCCCAGCTTGAGCTATCTGTTCGTGAACTTGGTTTTTCTATTCCCTTTCCTATTTTTATGAAACAATTATATTTTGTATATATATTTGCCAGTTCTACTGAGAGTATTGCAAGTCATGCATATTTTCATATAGACATTGCGGGCTACATTAAATGTCTACCTACAATTTAATTCTAACATTCCCTATGTAGTTAAATAACTTCAATTATTGAACGTAAATTTATGTTAAACCAAATGCATTTTAAGAATATTCAGATTTCCTTTGGGTTTCGTTTTAACGTTTGTTTTATAGAAAAAAACAAATTTGAGTGCCTAAAGCAAACCCAATTCGGTTCCAAGCTGGTTTACAGACTTGATATTTACCTTATTCAATATCTCTCTCTACCTTTTATGTAAAATTTACAAGCCACGTGTAAATCCATAGCCAGCACCCTGCCCTCTTTTAACCCCTTAACGATGCCAATGCCCTTACCCGCCGCACGCGAGTACACCTTTAATTTTATACGGCTCAACACTTTTGCCACTTTCGAGCGCATTAAAGCCCGCAGCTCGGAGCAGAACTCAAACGGCACTTCAATTAATCAAAACCCAAACAGTGTCTGCAAGTTGTATGCGGCCGCACTCACACCCACACCCACTCACACACATAACACATATCGTTGGGAATGTGTGCATTGGGAACCATTTGGGAGCCGCGCGTTTGGATTTCGGTTTCGGGTTGTTTTTTGGAGCTGTGTCGCCTGGTCATGTTGCGAGGCGGACCCCGAAATCCCAGTCTAAGGCAGTCGCAGGGCGCGCATTAAGTATGCGTTTTAATTAACTTTTGGTGCCGGCCCCAAAGCAGTGGGCGGAGGCGCCAGATGGCGCCACTGTGCAGCGCCAGCAACAGTCGCCAACTTGTAGGAAAAAGAAGCCCAAAAAATATATATTTCGCTTATTAAATATGAATGCTAGTTGAGAGCCTCGAAAGCCGGCAAACCTCGCTCTCATTCGCGCTCTCTCTCTCTCTCCTACCCTATCTCCCTCTCTCTCTTTCTCTCTCTCCCTCTCTCTCGCTTTGCAGATGCAGCGCAGCGTTTGTGGATGTTAAGCAGCTCAGCGCCTGCGTGAGAGCGCAACTGCTGTGGGCGACTGTAAACGCCTGCGCCTGAACCGATGCCGGGAGACTTTGGGATTGGGAGCTGCTGTTGTCCACGACGAGGCTCAACAACTGAAATGCGTATACATGCACAAGACGCAGGCAATGGACGAGGGCGGGGCGGGGCGGTAGCGTCCGCTGAGCAGAGACGTAGCTGGATTTGTGAGCTGGGGCGGAACTGCACTTTGAACAGCTGTTGCCGCCGTTTCGGGCAACGCGTCCGTGACGTCAAGTGTTGCTGTTGCTGCTGCCTTTAATTAGCCCGGCTGAAATACAGGGCTAAAACAACAACTGGCCGACAGGGCCAGCTTGGCCGCACGCTGTGCGTGTCTGCCATTATCGTAATTCGAGCCGCCATTAATAAGCCAGCTGCAATATTTGTCCATTCATGGCTTTGGCGTTTGGACAAATCAAAATCGACAAGCCGTGCCCAGCCCAGCACAGCTTGCATATGGCACATAGTATATCAGCCAGCTATGAGCGTGATGATGGCGGCACGCCGCGCTTACAACTATTAACACACACACGCACGCACACACACACACGCACATGCTGAGAAGCTTCAGCTCTATTTCAATTAAATACGGTTGCCATGGCATAAATCACGCATACGCCACGTGGCCAACTCAAGAGCCACTGGCAGCGCACTAAAGTCGAGGTGCTCTATTAATTTAAGCACTGTCACTTGCCACGGCGTGCTATGGTCCATTAATACACCACCCACATACACACGCACACACACACACACACACACACACACACAAGCACACACGCTCCGTGCCTTGAGCATAAGGCAAAGCCAAGTTACATATGAAAGGGTAAGCCAGAGAAAAAGTTTTACGGAGCACCTTAACTGGGCAGACGGAATATATGTTATGGCTTAGAAATCCATTTCTATAAAATACTGACTATCTGATTGACTGACTGATAGACTGACTGACTGACTGACTGACTGACTGAGCAAGAAACTGAAATTTTAAGAAAAGCTAAAGTGGGAAGTCGGCAGGTCTTTTTTGAATATTTAATATTCAAGTGCGGGAAAACGGTGATCATTAGTTTCAAACGTAAAGTCATGGCTTAGGTGCTTCAGCTTCGGACTAACAAGGGGCAGCTCGCCCGTTCAAATTCTGCAGAATTTTAAAATAGTTTACAATTGCAATAACAATAAATTGAAAAAAGAAATAAAGAATAAAACGGATAGTGATTGGATGTGTTGCCCCAATAATATTTATATAATCTTTTGTTTTTTTTTCAGCTTTGGTGGGGCTCAATCAGACGCTAGGGCAATGGGCCAGAATTTGATATACTAAACTGGTTTAACTAGGTACTTTTTATAATTTTGATCATTTTATTTTTCTATTCTATTTTGCAGGTAATTTAATATGCACACCTGGCGCTATTGAAGCTCGAAAACTGAGCTGATATAGTCAGAAACACGACACGCGTTCAACTCTTCTGTAACAGATATTTGTTTTCTAAGCTCCACAGCATAGCTAGAAATGTTTATTTGAACGTGCCAAAGGGCATATTTGTTAGTTTCCGGCAGCTGCTGTGAATTTCTGTGAACCATCAACCTCGATGCCTGTTGACAAACAAATGGCTAGAACTTCTGAGAATTTTGGTATCTACTCTTTTGCAATTAGTTCTAAGAAATTACTTCAAATTGCTATTATTTGCAATAAATGAAGTGGAACTTCTCAAACGCTCGGCATCTTCATTTATTTGACATATTTGGTCAAACAAATCAGAGCTTCGACCGAAGCACTCAATGCAAAGTGCCCAAATAGAAAACCAAAATCCACCATCTTGAAATGCAGATGGAAATGTATCTGCAGCAGAATGGTGTGAACGATGCGAATGATGCGAACGATGATGATGATGATGATTTATGCACAAACTCTAATTAAACTGTTGACTCAGGCAAATGAAACATGCGCTGATGTGTTATTAACACCAAAAGCACTTAAAATGTTTAAATAGCAATTTAGCTGGCTAACATTGAGGAGGGAGTGAGAGGGCCAGACTAGGCCAGGATTTATGCGCCATAATTACAACAAGAGCGAGAGGGAGAGGGAGAGGGAGTGGAAGATAGATATGTGTGTGTCTCTAGGCAAGCAATTTAATGACAAGTCAAATAGAAGGCAGCACTTTGCTAGATGTAAATATTTAAGCTGCTAAATAGTGATTTCTAGACGACAAATCCGGCTCGCCCCTTCTGCCCCTCTTGCCCGCTCGCATATTTAATTAAACGATTTTAATTTATCGGTAATTGCACACATTAAACGGAAGCTGCAGCAGCTGCAGCTCAGCTTCAATCTGAGTTCGAGTCCAGCAAAATAATTAAGTGCTCAACTTTAAAGAGATAGATAGAAAGAGAGAGAGAGAGAGAGATTCTCGGAAGCTGGTAATACGCAGCAGGCTGCCAACTTCATTCAAAATACGTATTACGCATACGCCATGTTGTAATGCATTTTTCTTTTTGCTGCACCCTCCGCTCTCCGCTCTCCTCGAATCCTCCGCTTTCTGATTATATTGAATAGCGGGCAAATTGCAGACGGCGCATTCAACCAAAAGTCTGAATCGCAGGCCAAAGTGCGGCTTTTATTCATGCAAAAATGAAATGAAATTAATTGCAAATATGAAAACTTTATTAAGCAAATTTATAGCCTGACTGACTGACTGACTCGCCGTCTGTCCGAGCGTTGGCCAACACTGATTGAGTGCTGTCAAACGGCATTTAAGCCACCCTTCCCTCTCCTTCTCACCCCCACGCCGTGTCATAATAAATGATGAAATGCCATAAACACGCCATGTTAAGTGCATTGCAATGCCAGATAAGATGACCTTAAGCTGATCATAAAACGGTCGGTAACTTGGCTGTTTATCTAACGACGGCAATACAACACACAAATTTATGATTAAAACTAAGTATTCAACCCGACACGCAGCCCAGAGCCAACCCTCCAAAGCGGACACAAAGGGGTGCACATTGCCTCAGGCAGCTCTGGCGACCAATAAAAAAATCCAAAATGGGAAACTGCAAATTATATAATGAAAGCGCTGCTTTTATGGCAAATTTGTTGAGATACCATAATCATATTTGATGAGATAAGACTATGCCATAGCTATTAAGGCTGCACATATTTTATAGCTGACCATGATTATCTTGATCAAATAAGATAAACCCAGCCAAGTAAGGGCCAAACCAAAACCAAACAAAATATTCAAAAAAGTTGTCGGAAATGCGATGAGTTATCCCTATAGTAACAATAGTTAACCACCAAAATAGCTATAATTCGGGCTCAGCTGGGAGCTCAGAGCCTTGTTGCTAGAGAAATGAGAGCCTTAAAATCTGGTGAAAATCTTTACATTCTTGCATATGCTAAGGAACTGGAGCAAAAGAATTGTACATTTATTTTTCCTGTGGGAAATACAACTGACTCAGAACTGACTCTACCAATGAACAATAATGAGATAATAGTAATAACTATAATAATAATAGTGTGATGTAAACTGCGGCTGCAATCTCTGTCAGTTCACAAGCACACCAAAAGGGTTAACCAAATTCTAATTACCTTATCTTCTCGCATATTTGCACATATCTTCCAAGTTTTCTTTACCTTCTTGTAATATTTTATTATTAATAGTAATATTAGTATTCATTACCCTTACAAATACTTCATGGTTTCCTTCCATTGCAATATTTAACTAGCTGCATGCACTTCCATCAAGAAATGTTTACCAAAAACTTAACTTTTCTTAAACATAGGAGAACTCTTCGGAATAACTCATAAATTGTTATTGCATCTTAAGCTAGTAATACTGGCAGCTCTGTGGAGGAGATGCCTGTAAGTAGCTGCTAAGCTGCTGTTTGCTTTCAGATAATTACCGTTATCGTTCATTCAACCGCTTGGTGCTGCCACATTTAGTTGCAAGTTGCCAGTTGCCAGTTGCAAGTTTAAGACTCGCATCCCGTGGCCGATAAGGAGCAACTTGCTAGCTGCATGACAAATTATTCGTGCCCTCATAAAAACGAGCAATTATGTTGAGCAAAAGCGCAAATCAGGGAAGCGCTTGGGGTAGCACTTGAGAGCGTGCAACTTTTGGTTGGTGAAGGGAGAGGGGCAGGGGCAGGGTCCTGCCATGACTATTAGCGCAAGTGAAATCTTTGTCATCTCGAAAAGTGCAAAGTATGCGACACAGCGAGATAACGAACTATGCACACAGATACATTTCTACACACACACAAATGTCTGCCCACAAATTGTCTGTGGTCTGCGTCGTTGGCCCAATTGCCAAAGGCCATTGGGGCCATAGAGAGATGTGGACCAGAGCTGGACCCAACGCTTGACACTCTTAAATGGCGTTGCGGGAGGCGGCGGTCGTTGCGAGTTGCAAGTTGACTTCAGAGCTGACCTTAATTACACTCACAAATGTATGCGACAAGTCGCCAATGGCATCGCCTTCGCATCCTTTCGCTTTGGACATGCGAAAAATGCAGTTAATTAGCTATGAAGGACTGGCCAACCGATAGACAGGCGGCAGCCCAATGACACTGGGCCAAATGGAGCGCTTGCCGCATCGCTACCAACAAATGCGAATGCCGGCCAAACAATACAAAATTTATGTGCATTCAATTCAATTGCAGTTGAGCCATTTCACAGTGAAATATGCCAAAAACACGCGAGCCACACACACCAACACACACACACATAGGTCAACAATGGGCACAGGCCATAAAAATTCACTCAATTGCAATTAAGTTTTGACTATCGGCAGCGTTGATTCTGGCCAAAATCAAGCGAGCAAGTTGGCCAAATAAAAAAAAAGAAGTGAATTGCTTGACAACAACGACATCAGCAGCATTATAACACTTGGCCAAATGCCAAACAACTAAACACTGCCAGCAACTAACCAGAATCCGAACCAGAAACCAAATCACCCAAGCAGCCAACCAGTCAACCGGCCAGTTGGTCAGACAGTTTTTTTCTAATACCCTGTAGCCATTGAAAGTGGGCTAAAGAGGGTCCATTGGTTGTGCGCGCATGCACGTAACAGGCTTCAGTCGAGCCAATGGAGCTCCAAGTAGCTAGAGTCTTAATATGTTGTACCTAGGTTTAGGTATAACTCACACAATGAAACCCCTACTTGAAGATAAAGCCTTGCTCTAGAGTATATACACTCTTTTGGATGCCAATATCAAGCCCTGAAAATGTCATTAAGATCGGACTACAAGATCCGAAGTAATGCACGGGAACATTTGTTAAATGTGAGCTAAGAAAAAAAGCAAAAGAAGTTTTGGGAGGAGGCAAAAGAAGTTTTGGTGATTGTAAGGTATGAAAGTATAAAAAGAAATTTAAATATTATGAAGGTGTCTCGATATTGGTTATAGGACATCTTCTAGTCAGGCCCGCTTGACTCATGTTTTTCTTAGCCTTCTTTTTTTGCTGCTTAAAAGAAACTAAAGCAAATGTGCCATAATGAAGCAAACCAGCAGCAACAAGAACAAGAGCAGTGGCAATGTCGGTGCTTGATATAAGTAGAAGCATAAAGTAGATAAACTGAAGTATTCTTCAGGCCGCATTCTCTTTAAATTAAACTCATTTTAGCAGAGCGTGCTTCAATGAAGCATACTGGCGAGCATGTATTTATATAAATGGAAATACTTTAGAGTGGGGCAACAAATTAGGGTATAGGGAAACAGTGACATGTTTTAAATATATATGGGGAGACCTAATCAGGGCCAACTTTCTGGCTCTGTGAAACCAGAACTTTGGGAAGCTTGGGTTTCAGTTACGGGTTTGATACGAATCGGCATATGCCGGCTTACGGCCCACGTATTAAGTTTTAAGTTACACTAAATAATTTAGTTTCACGTCTTAACTCCACTGCCAAAAAATAACATAATTCAAGAAACAAAAAACCTATTGAGGAATACCAGCCAAGCCTTGAGGCAGTCGAAGGAACACCAAAAATATGGCAGGATACGGGCGCTGCCCTGCTAAGTCAAAAAGACATTCAAGGTAAGCAGCAAAAGGGAGGTGTAAAGGCTGCATGACTTGGGTTTTTTTCTAACCTCAAGACCCAGCCGCGGTCTCAACCCCAAGTTATGGCTCCAGCAGCTGCCTGGCAATTGGCAATTGGCATTGGCCAAGCTGCTTTTGGCCACATGGTCAACGTCGCCCACGATAAAATATCGCAAATCTATGAAGTGCACCAAATAGCCAGCCCTTTTTGGCCAAAAGTGCACTTGCGAAAAACGAAATTGAAAATAAAAAAAAAAAATCCAAAAAAACTCACCAAAAAAAAAAGAAGAGGAGCTGCATGATGCCATAAATCAACTGGTTATGTGTCAAAGCACATCATAGTGTGGGTTAGCTGCGGTTGCTCAGTCTATAACTTTCGATTTGATTTATGGGCGGGTGGTGCTCAGCCAGGCCAACCCACCGAATGTGCTGCCTTTTTAATAAGCCAAAAGAAATTAATAGTTTGCCGAAATTCAGCTAAAATTCAAGTGTGCTTTAAGACTCCTTTACGCTTGTGTTCAACTTGATTAAACTAAGACAATTCGCAGCTAAAATTCAAGTCTGTTTGCACAAAATGCAACTGAATGCTTTAAGTCTTCTTTTCGCTTGTGTTCAACTTGATTACACAATTTCAATTCATTGCATTGCATAAATAATGCACAACGTGGTTTGCCATTCACATGCTAAATGCGTGCAGACTAACATTTTACAGCATTTGCATTCTGCATTTAAACGCATTTAGCACAGAAACGACACAAATTATAATATAAATATATGTATGTACATATTTTAGATGCTGCACGCAAACATTTTGGCCAGAAAATGAACAGGTCCAGAGATGTTGCCAACTTGTTGCAGTAGCAATTTGTTATGCGCATATAAAAAAATATATATATATATATATTTTATTTAAGCGGGATATGAAAATATGAATTAAACTGTTTTTCAAAATAGTTTTGCATGCTTTTCAATTAAATGAAATCAACTTTGCGCCATAAATAATGCAACAAGCTCCACAAAATGCAACAAGCTCCAAATCGTACCCCAAGATTCGTATATAGACATGGGTCAAAAATGACCACCTCCATATCTCGGCCAAATCTCATCCGATTTTCACGAAGCTTGGCGTTTTCTTCATGGTTTTCCCTCTAGATTAATCTGGCATTCAAATCTCGACACCGATTTTTTGGTCGAAATTCATGTCCAAATCTTACCCCAAGATTCGTATATAGACATTGGTCAAAAATTACCACCCCCATATCTCGGCCAAATCTCATCCGATTTTCACGAAGTTTGGCTTCTTCTTTATGGTTTTCCCTTTAGATTAATCTGGCATTCAAATCTGAACACCGATTTTTTAGTCGAAATTCATGTCCAAATCTTACCCCAAGATTCGTATCTAGACATGGGTCAAAATTTACCACCCCCATAACTCGGTCAAATCTCATCCGATTTTCACGAAGTTTGGCTTTTTCTTTATGGTTTTCCATTTAGATTAATCTGGCATTCAAATCTGAACACCGATTTTTTAGTCGAAATTCATGTCCAAATCTTACCCCAAGATTCGTATATACCCATGGGTCAAAAATGACCACCCCCATATCTCGGCCAAATCTCATCCGATTTTCACGAAGTTTGGCTTTTTCTTTATGGTTTTCCCTTTAGATTAATCTGGCATTCAAATCTGAACACCGATTTTTTAGTCGAAATTCATGTCCAAATCTTACCTCAAGATTCGTATATAGACATTGGTCAAAAATTACCACCCCCATATCTCGGCCAAATCTCATCCGATTTTCACGAAGTTTGGCTTTTTCTTTATGGTTTTCCCTTTAGATTAATCTGGCATTCAAATCTGAACACCGATTTTTTAGTCGAAATTCATGTCCAAATCTTACCCCAAGATTCGTATCTAGACATGGGTCAAAATTTACCACCCCCATAACTCGGTCAAATCTCATCCGATTTTCACGAAGTTTGGCTTTTTCTTTATGGTTTTCCCTTTAGATTAATCTGGCATTCAAATCTGAACACCGATTTTTTAGTCGAAATTCATGTCCAAATCTTACCCCAAGATTCGTATCTAGACATTGGTCAAAAATGACCACCCCCATAACTCGGCCAAATCTCATCCGATTTTCACGAAGTTTGGCTTTTTCTTTATGGTTTTCCCTTTAGATTAATCTGGCATTCAAATGTCGACACCGATTTTTTAGTCGAAATTCATGTCCAAATCTTACCCCAAGATTCGTATATAGACATGGGTCAAAAATTACCACCCCCATAACTCGGTCAAATCTCATCCGATTTTCACGAAGCTTGGCTTTTTCTTAATGGTTTTCCCTTTAGATTAATCTGGCATTCAAATCTCGACACCGATTTTTTAGTCGAAATTCATGTCCAAATCTTACCCCAAGATTCGTATCTAGACATGGGTCAAAAATGACCACCCCCATAACTCGGCCAAATCTCATCCGATTTTCACGAAGTTTGGCTTTTTCTTTGTGGTTTTCCCTTTAGATTAATCTGGCATTCAAATCTCGACACCGATTTTTTAGTCGAAATTCATGTCCAAATCTTACCCTAAGATTCGTATCTAGACATGGGTCAAAAATGACCACCCCCATAACTCGGCCAAATCTCATCCGATTTTCACGAAGTTTGGCTTTTTCTTTATGGGTTTCCCTTTAGATTAATGTGGCATTCAAATCTCGACACCGATTTTTTGGTCGAAATTCATGTCCAAATCTTACCCCAAGATTCGTATATACACATGGGTCAAAAATGACCACCCCCATATCTCGGCCAAATCCCATCCGATTTTCACGAAGTTTGGCTTTTTCTTTATGGTTTTCCATTTAGATTAATCTGGCATTCAAATCTGAACACCGATTTTTTAGTCGAAATTCATGTCCAAATCTTACCCCAAGATTCGTATCTAGACATGGGTCAAAATTTACCACCCCCATAACTCGGTCAAATCTCATCCGATTTTCACGAAGTTTGGCTTTTTCTTTATGGTTTTCCCTTTAGATTAATCTGGCATTCAAATCTCGACACCGATTTTTTAGTCGAAATTCATGTCCAAATCTTACCCCAAGATTCGTATCTAGACATGGGTCAAAAATTACCACCCCCATAACTCGGCCAAATCTCACCCGATTTTCACGAAGCTTGGCGTTTTCTTCATGGTTTTCCCTCTAGATTAATCTGGCATTCAAATCTGAACAACGATTTTTCAGTCGAAATTCATGTCAAAATCTTACCCCAAGATTCGTATATAGACATGGGTCAAAAATGACCACCCCCATATCTCGGCCAAATCTCATCCGATTTTCACGAAGTTTGGCTTTTTTTTATGGTTTTCCATTTAGATTAATCTGGCATTCAAATCTGAACACCGATTTTTTAGTCGAAATTCATGTCCAAATCTTACCCCAAGATTCGTATCTAGACATGGGTCAAAATTTACCACCCCCATAACTCGGTCAAATCTCATCCGATTTCCACGAAGTTTGGCTTTTTCTTCATGGGTTTCCCTCTAGATTAATGTGGCATTTAAATCTCGACACCGATTTTTTGGTCGAAATTCATGTCCAAATCTTACCCCAAGATTCGTATATAGACATGGGTCAAAAATTACCACCCCCATAACTCGGTCAAATCTCATCCGATTTTCACGAAGCTTGGCGTTTTCTTCATGGTTTTCCCTCTAGATTAATCTAGCATTCAAATCTGAACATCGATTTTTTAGTCGAAATTCATGTCCAAATCTTACCCCAAGATTCGTATATAGACATGGGTCAAAAATGACCAACCCCATATCTCGGCCAAATCTCATCCGATTTCCACGAAGTTTGGCTTTTTCTTCATGGTTTTCCCTCTAGATTAATCTGGCATTCAAATCTCGACACCGTTTTTTTAGTCGAAATTCATGTCCAAATCTTACCCCAAGATTCGTATATAGACATGGGTCAAAAATTACCACCCCCATAGCTCGGTCAAATCTCATCCGATTTCCACGAAGTTTGGCGTTTTCTTCATGGTTTTCCCTCTAGATTAATCTAGCATTCAAATCTGAACACCGATTTTTTAGTCGAAATTCATGTCCAAATCTTACCCCAAGATTCGTATCTAGACATAGGTCAAAAATGACCACCCCCATATCTCGGTCAAATCTCATCCGATTTTCACGAAGCTTGGCGTTTTCTTCATGGTTTTCCCTCTAGATTAATCTGGCATTCAAATCTTAACATCGATTTTTTAGTCGAAATTCATGCCCAATTCTTACCCCAAGATTCGTATATAGACATGGGTCAAAAATGACCAACCCCATATCTCGGCCAAATCTCATCCGATTTTCACGAAGTTTGGCTTTTTCTTTATGGTTTTCCCTTTAGATTAATCTGGCATTCAAATGTCGACACCGATTTTTTAGTCGAAATTCATGTCCAAATCTTACCCCAAGATTCGTATATAGACATGGGTCAAAAATTACCACCCCCATAACTCGGTCAAATCTCATCCGATTTTCACGAAGCTTGGCTTTTTCTTTATGGTTTTCCATTTAGATTAATCTGGCATTCAAATCTCGACACCGATTTTTTAGTCGAAATTCATGTCCAAATCTTACCCCAAGATTCGTATATAGACATGGGTCAAAAATTACCACCCCCATAACTCGGTCAAATCTCATCCGATTTCCACGAAGTTTGGCTTTTTCTTCATGGGTTTCCCTCTAGATTAATGTGGCATTCAAATCTCGACACCGATTTTTAGTCGAAATTCATGTCCAAATCTTACCCCAAGATTCGTATATAGACATGGGTCAAAATTTACCACCCCCATAACTCGGTCAAATCTCATCCGATTTCCACGAAGTTTGGCTCTTTCTTCATGGGTTTCCCTCTAGATTAATTTGGCATTTAAATCTCGACACCGATTTTTTAGTCGAAATTCATGTCCAAATCTTACCCCAAGATTCGTATATAGACATGGGTCAAAAATTACCACCCCCATAACTCGGTCAAATCTCACCCGATTTTCACGAAGCTTGGCGTTTTTTTCATGGTTTTCCCTCTAGATTAATCTGGCATTCAAATCTGAAAATCGATTTTTCAGTCGAAATTCATGTCCAAATCTTACCCCAAGATTCGTATATAGACATGGGTCAAAATGACCACCCCCATCTCTCGGCCAAATCTCATCCGATTTTCACGAAGTTTGGCTTTTTCTTCATGGGTTTCCCTCTAGATTAATGTGGCATTCAAATCTCGACACCGATTTTTTGGTCGAAATTCATGTCCAAATCTTACCCCAAGATTCGTATATAGACATGGGTCAAAAATGACCACCCCCATAACTCGGCCAAATCTCATCCGATTTTCACGAAGTTTGGCTTTTTCCTTATGGTTTTCCCTTTAGATTAATCTGGCATTCAAATCTCGACACCGATTTTTTGGTCGAAATTCATGTCCAAATCTTACCCCAAGATTCGTATCTAGACATGGGTCAAAATTTACCACCCCCATAACTCGGTCAAATCTCATCCGATTTCCACGAAGTTTGGCTTTTTCTACATGGGTTTCCCTCTAGATTAATGTGGCATTCAAATCTCACACCGATTTTTTGGTCAAAATTCATGTCCAAATCTTACCCCAAGATTCGTATCTAGACATAGGTAAAAAATGACCACCCCCATATCTCGGTCAAATCTCATCCGATTTTCACGAAGCTTGGCGTTTTCTTCATGGTTTTCCCTCTAGATTAATCTGGCATTCAAATCTGAACATCGATTATTTAGTCGAAATTCATGTCCAAATCTTACCCCAAGATTCGTATATAGACATGGGTCAAAAATGACCAACCCCATATCTCGGCCAAATCTCATCCGATTTTCACGAAGTTTGGCTTTTTCTTTATGGTTTTCCATTTAGATTAATCTGGCATTCAATCTGAACACCGATTTTTTAGTCGAAATTCATGTCCAAATCTTACCCCAAGATTCGTATCTAGACATGGGTCAAAATTTACCACCCCCATAACTCGGTCAAATCTCATCCGATTTCCACGAAGTTTGGCTTTTTCTTCATGGTTTTCCCTCTAGATTAATGTGGCATTCAAATCTCGACACCGATTTTTTAGTCGAAATTCATGTCCAAATCTTACCCCAAGATTCGTATATAGACATGGGTCAAAAATGACCACCCTCATAACTCGGCCAAATCTCATCCGATTTTCACGAAGTTTGGCTTTTTCTTTATGGGTTTCCCTTTAGATTAATCTGGCATTCAAATCTCGACACTGATTTTTTAGTCGAAATTCATGTCCAAATCTTACCCCAAGATTCGTATATAGACATGGGTCAAAAATTACCACCCCCATAACTCGGTCAAATCTCATCCGATTTCCACGAAGTTTGGCTTTTTCTTCATGGGTTTCCCTCTAGATTAATGTGGCATTCAAATCTCGACACCGATTTTTAGTCGAAATTCATGTCCAAATCTTACCCCAAGATTCGTATATAGACATGGTCGAAATTCATGTCCAAATCTTACCCCAAGATTCGTATATAGACATGGGTCAAAAATGACCACCCCCATAACTCGGCCAAATCTCATCCGATTTTCACGAAGTTTGGCTTTTTCTTTATGGTTTTCCCTTTAGATTAATCTGGCATTCAAATCTCGACACCGATTTTTTAGTCGAAATTCATGTCCAAATCTTACCCCAAGATTCGTATATAGACATGGGTCAAAAATTACCACCCCCATAACTCGGTCAAATCTCATCAGATTTCCACGAAGATTGGCTTTTTCTTCATGGGTTTCCCTCTAGATTAATCTGGCATTCAAATCTGAACATCGATTTTTTAGTCGAAATTCATGTCCAAATCTTACTCCAAGCTTCGTATATAGAAATTCGAAATTCGTGTCCAAATCTTACCCCAAGATTCGTATCTAGACATGGGTCAAAATTTACCACCCCCATAACTCGGTCAAATCTCATCCGATTTCCACGAAGTTTGGCTCTTTCTTCATGGGTTTCCCTCTAGATTAATTTGGCATTTAAATCTCGACACCGATTTTTTAGTCGAAATTCATGTCCAAATCTTACCCCAAGATTCGTATATAGACATGGGTCAAAAATTACCACCCCCATAACTCGGTCAAATCTCACCCGATTTTCACGAAGCTTGGCGTTTTTTTCATGGTTTTCCCTCTAGATTAATCTAGCATTCAAATCTGAAAATCGATTTTTCAGTCGAAATTCATGTCCAAATCTTACCCAAAGATTCGTATATAGACATGGGTCAAAATGACCACCCCCATCTCTCGGCCAAATCTCATCCGCTTTTCACGAAGTTTGGCTTTTTCTTCATGGGTTTCCCTCTAGATTAATGTGGCATTCAAATCTCGACACCGCTTTTTTGGTCGAAATTCATGTCCAAATCTTACCCCAAGATTCGTATATAGACATGGACAAATCTCATCCGATTTTCACGAAGTTTGGCTTTTTCTTTATGGTTTTCCATTTAGATTAATCTGGCATTCAAATCTGAACACCGATTTTTTAGTCGAAATTCATGTCCAAATCTTACCCCAAGATTCGTATTTAGACATGGGTCAAAATTTACCACCCCCATAACTCGGTCAAATCTCATCCGATTTCCACGAAGTTTGGCTTTTTCTTCATGGTTTTCCCTCTAGATTAATGTGGCATTCAAATCTCGACACCGATTTTTTAGTCGAAATTCATGTCCAAACTTACCCCAAGATTCGTATGTAGACATGGGTCAAAAATTACCACCCCCATAACTCGGCCAAATCTCATCAGATTTTCACGAAGTTTGGCTTTTTCTTTATGGGATTCCCTTTAGATTAATCTGGCATTCAAATCTCGACACCGATTTTTTAGTCGAAATTCATGTCCAAATCTTACCCCAAGATTCGTATCTAGACATGGGTCAAAAATGACCAACCCCATATCTCGGCCAAATCTCATCCGATTTTCACGAAGTTTGGCTTTTTCTTTATGGTTTTCCATTTAGATTAATCTGGCATTCAAATCTCGACACCGATTTTTTAGTCGAAATTCATGTCCAAATCTTACCCCAAGATTCGTATATAGACATGGGTCAAAAATTACCACCCCCATAACTCGGTCAAATCTCATCCGATTTCCACGAAGTTTGGCTTTTTCTTCATGGGTTTCCCTCTAGATTAATCTGGCATTCAAATCTGAACATCGATTTTTTAGTCGAAATTCATGTCCAAATCTTACTCCAAGATTCGTATATAGAAATTCGAAATTCGTGTCCAAATCTTACCCCAAGATTCGTATATAGACATGGGTCAAAAATTACCACCCCCATAACTCGGTCAAATCTCATCCGATTTCCACGAAGTTTGGCTCTTTCTTCATGGGTTTCCCTCTAGATTAATTTGGCATTTAAATCTCGACACCGATTTTTTAGTCGAAATTCATGTCCAAATCTTACCCCAAGATTCGTATATAGACATGGGTCAAAAATTACCACCCTCATAACTCGGTCAAATCTCACCCGATTTTCACGAAGCTTGGCGTTTTTTTCATGGTTTTCCCTCTAGATTAATCTAGCATTCAAATCTGAAAATCGATTTTTCAGTCGAAATTCATGTCCAAATCTTACCCCAAGATTCGTATATAGACATGGGTCAAAATGACCACCCCCATCTCTCGGCCAAATCTCATCCGCTTTTCACGAAGTTTGGCTTTTTCTTCATGGGTTTCCCTCTAGATTAATGTGGCATTCAAATCTCGACACCGATTTTTTGGTCGAAATTCATGTCCAAATCTTACCCCAAGATTCGTATATAGACATGGGTCAAAAATGACCACCCCCATATCTCGGCCAAATCTCATCCGATTTTCAAGAAGTTTGGCTTTTTCTTTATTGGTTTTCCATTTAGATTAATCTGGCATTCAAATCTCGACACCGATTTTTTGGTCGAAATTCATGTCCAAATCTTACCCCAAGATTCGTATATAGACATGGGTCAAAAATTACCACCCCCATAACTCGGTCAAATCTCATCCGATTTCCACGAAGTTTGGCTTTTTCTTCATGGGTTTCCCTCTAGAATAATCTGGCATTCAAATCTCGACACCGATTTTTTGGTCGAAATTCATGTCCAAATCTTACCCCAAGATTCGTATATAGACATGGGTCAAAAATTACCACCCCCATAACTCGGTCAAATCTCATCCGATTTCCACGAAGTTTGGCTTTTTCTTCATGGGTTTCCCTCTAGATTAATGTGGCATTTAAATCTCGACACCGATTTTTTGGTCGAAATTCATGTCCATATCTTACCCCAAGATTCGTATATAGACATGGGTCAAAAATTACCACCCCCATAACTCGGCCAAATCTCATACGATTTTCACGAAGTTTGCCTTTTTCTTTATGGTTTTCCCTTTAGATTAATCTGGCATTCAAATCTCGACACCGATTTTTTAGTCGAAATTCATGTCCAAATCTTACCCCAAGATTCGTATATAGACATGGGTCAAAAATTACCACCCCCATAACTCGGTCAAATCTCATCCGATTTCCACGAAGTTAGGCTTTTTCTTCATGGGTTTCCCTCTAGAATAATCTGGCATTCAAATCTCGACACCGATTTTTTGGTCGAAATTCATGTCCAAATCTTACCCCAAGATTCGTATATAGACATGGGTCAAAAATTACCACCCCCATAATCCCATCCGATTTCCACGAAGTTTGGCTTTTTCTTCATGGGTTTCCCTCTAGAATAATCTGGCATTCAAATCTCGACACCGATTTTTTGGTCGAAATTCATGTCCAAATCTTACCCCAAGATTCGTATATAGACATGGGTCAAAAATTACCACCCCCATAACTCGGTCAAATCTCATCCGATTTCCACGAAGTTTGGCTTTTTCTTCATGGGTTTCCCTCTAGATTAATGTGGCATTCAAATCTCGACACCGATTTTTTGGGCGAAATGCATGTCCAAATCTTATCCCAAGATTCGTATATAGACATGGGTCAAAAATGACCACCCCCATAACTCGGTCAAATCTCATCCGATTTTCACGAAGTTTGGCTTTTTCTTCATGGGTTTCCCTCTAGATTAATCTGGCATTCAAATCTGAACATCGATTTTTTAGTCGAAATTCATGTCCAAATCTTACCCCAAGATTCGTATATAGACATGGGTCAAAAATTACCACCCCCATAACTCGGTCAAATCTCATCCGATTTCCACGAAGTTTGGCTTTTTCTTCATGGGTTTCCCTCTAGAATAATCTGGCATTCAAATCTCGACACCGATTTTTTAGTCGAAATTCATGTCCAAATCTTACCCCAAGATTCGTATATAGAAATTCGAAATTCGTGTCCAAATCTTACCCCAAGATTCGTATCTAGACATGGGTCAAAATGTACCACCCCCATAACTCGGTCAAATCTCATCCGATTTCCACGAAGTTTGGCTTTTTCTTCATGGGTTTGCCTCTAGATTAATGTGGCATTTAAATCTCGACACCGATTTTTTGGTCGAAATTCATGTCCAAATCTTACCCCAAGATTCGTATATAGACATGGGTCAAAAATTACCACCCCCATAACTCGGTCAAATCTCATCCGATTTCCACGAAGTTTGGCTTTTTCTTCATGGGTTTCCCTCTAGATTAATGTGGCATTCAAATCTCGACACCGATTTTTTGGGCGAAATGCATGTCCAAATCTTATCCCAAGATTCGTATATAGACATGGGTCAAAAATGACCACCCCCATAACTCGGTCAAATCTCATCCGATTTTCACGAAGTTTGGCTTTTTCTTCATGGGTTTCCCTCTAGATTAATCTGGCATTCAAATCTGAACATCGATTTTTTAGTCGAAATTCATGTCCAAATCTTACCCCAAGATTCGTATATAGACATGGGTCAAAAATTACCACCCCCATAACTCGGTCAAATCTCATCCGATTTCCACGAAGTTTGGCTATTTCTTTATGGGTTTCCCTCTAGATTAATGTGACATTCAAATCTCGACACCGATTTTTTGGTCGAAATTCATGTCCAAATCTTACCCCAAGATTCGTATATAGAAATTCGAAATTCGTGTCCAAATCTTACCCCAAGATTCGTATCTAGACATGGGTCAAAATGTACCACCCCCATAACTCGGTCAAATCTCATCCGATTTCCACGAAGTTTGGCTTTTTCTTCATGGGTTTGCCTCTAGATTAATGTGGCATTTAAATCTCGACACCGATTTTTTGGTCGAAATTCATGTCCAAATCTTACCCCAAGATTCGTATATAGACATGGGTCAAAAATGACCACCCCCATAACTCGGCCAAATCTCATCCGATTTCCACGAAGTTTGGCTTTTTCTTCATGGGTTTCCCTCTAGATTAATCTGGCATTCAAATCTGAACATCGATTTTTAGTCGAAATTCATGTCCAAAACTTACTCCAAGATTCGTATATAGACATGGGTCAAAAATGACCACCCCCATAACTCGGTCAAATCTCATCCGATTTCCACGAAGTTTGGCTTTTTCTTCATGGGTTTCCCTCTAGATTAATCTGGCATTCAAATCTGAACATCGAATTTTTAGTCGAAATTCATGTCCAAATCTTACTCCAAGATTCGTATATAGAAATTCGAAATTCGTGTCCAAATCTTACCCCAAGATTCGTATCTAGACATGGGTCAAAAATTACCACCCCCATAACTCGGTCAAATCTCATCCGATTTTCACGAAGTTTGGCTTTTTCTTTATGGTTTTCCATTTAGATTAATCTGGCATTCAAATCTCGACACCGATTTTTTAGTCGAAATTCATGTCCAAATCTTACCCCAAGATTCGTATAGACATGGGTCAAAAATTACCACCCCCATAACTCGGTCAAATCTCATCCGATTTCCACGAAGTTTGGCTTTTTCTTCATGGGTTTCCCTCTAGATTAATCTGGCATTCAAATCTGAACATCGATTTTTTAGTCGAAATTCATGTCCAAAACTTACTCCAAGATTCGTTTATAGAAATTCGAAATTCGTGTCCAAATCTTACCCCAAGATTCGTATCTAGACATGGGTCAAAATTTACCACCCCCATAACTCGGTCAAATCTCATCCGATTTCCACGAAGTTTGGCTTTTTCTTCATGGGTTTCCCTCTAGATTAATCTGGCATTCAAATCTGAACATCGATTTTTTAGTCGAAATTCATGTCCAAAACTTACTCCAAGATTCGTTTATAGAAATTCGAAATTCGTGTCCAAATCTTACCCCAAGATTCGTATCTAGACATGGGTCAAAATTTACCACCCCCATAACTCGGTCAAATCTCATCCGATTTCCACGAAGTTTGGCTTTTTCTTCATGGGTTTCCCTCTAGATTAATGTGGCATTTAAATCTCGACACCGATTTTTTGGTCGAAATTCATGTCCAAATCTTACCCCAAGATTCGTATATAGACATGGGTCAAAAATGACCACCCCCATATCTCGGTCAAATCTCATCCGATTTTCACGAAGTTTGGCGTTTTCTTCATGGGTTTCCCTCTAGATTAATGTGGCATTTAAATCTCGACACCGTTTTTTTGGTCGAATTTCATGTCCAAATCTTACCCCAAGATTCGTATATAGACATGGGTCAAAAATGACCACCCCCATATCTCGGTCAAATCTCATCCGATTTTCACGAAGCGTTTTCTTCATGGTTTTCCCTCTAGATTAATCTGGCATTCAAATCTGAACATCGATTTTTTAGTCGAAATTCATGTCCAAATCTTACCCCAAGATTCGTATCTAGACATGGTTCAAAAATGACCACCCTCATAACTCGGTCAAATCTCATCCGATTTCCACGAAGTTTGGCCTTTTCTTTATGGTTTTCCCTCTAGATTAATCTGGCATTCAAATCTGAACATCGATTTTTCAGTCGAAATTCATGTCCAAATCTTACCCCAAGATTCGTATCTAGACATGGGTCAAAATTTACCACCCCCATAACTCGGTCAAATCTCATCCGATTTTCACGAAGTTTGGCTTCTTCTTTATGGTTTTCCATTTAGATTAATCTGGCATTCAAATCTGAACACCGATTTTCTAGTCGAAATTCATGTCCAAATCTTACCCCAAGATTCGTATCTAGACATGGGTCAAAATTTACCACCCCCCATAACTCGGTCAAATCTCATCCGATTTCCACGAAGTTTGGCTTTTTCTTCATGGGTTTCCCTCTAGATTAATGTGGCATTTAAATCTCGACACCGATTTTTTGGTCGAAATTCATGTCCAAATCTTATCTACTAGTGGAAGCCGAAACTGAAAGCTAAAGAAAATGCCGAGCTCTGGCTATGTGTGGGGAAAATGTAGTTAGTTGGAATTTTAAGTCAACAAGCAAACTATCCAAAATTAACAGTTCAATATTAAATAATTTAGATTCAATATTATAAGCAACAACAAGTACTAATAAATATTAATAATTATGAATATAAATATTATAAATAAAACAGAAAAGATTTTCCTGGCTCAAAGCAGGTTTAGCTTAAAACTTATTTCTAGCCTTTAGAAAGATTTCTCGGGCTTGCAGCCGGCTTCCTATTTAAGAGCCTACAGGAACTCAGCATTAATGAATAGTAAAAATGAAATAAATAATAAAAAACTCAAGCAACATTAAAACGCAACTTTAACTAAACTAAGTGACCTTTTTATGTGCGCTATAAACGTAATCTCAGTCAATTGTGATAACAACAATCGGCTACAGCTGCAGCGCCCGAGTGGACTATAAAAAACGACATCTACTAAAAAAAAAAACAGCAACAACAACAACAACAAAAAGTGGCATTAACAAGCAGCAAAACGTACTCAAGATTGCATAAGATGTTGGTTGGCTCTTAAAAAGGAAATTTTAAATGAAGCGCAATGCATTTATTTCCTTTACTTCTTTTTGTTGCCTTTTTATATACCTTTTGCTCACTGTTTTCCTCCCTCTCTCTCTCTCTCTCTCTCTGTCTCTCTCTCTTTCTGTCTCTCTCGTGGCATCTCTTTCTGTGCTGCTGTTCGACAAGATGCTTAAAGGATTACAATTGCATTGAGCATCACCCGGCAGCAGATACAATAGCAATGAGCAGGACGAGCAGCTACGCACAATGAAAACTTGTCTCGCGATTCGACCAATTTATAATACCCTAACAGAGAGTCCTATAACTTTCTCATGCAACTTGTTAAACATAGATGGAGATATTGCTGACTATTAGCAACAGCTTACATATTGAAGATTTCTTTATTTTACAACAAATTCTAATCAACATAAAACTACCCTATTCTATAGATTAATAGAAAAAGTCTGTCTCAAAATGAGTTGTTTTCTGTTCTTGAACAGAATCTTGAGCTATTTTAGCATTTACGAGCTTCACTATTATTCCCACATAGTTACCCTTAACAGTCGACAAGGGACTTGAATCTTCGGTGTGCTGCAGAGTGAGAGAGAAAGATGTTTTATCTACTTTTTTTTTGTCGCAACTTGCGTTAAGCAAAAGTTGTTAAAAAGTCGCAACGAGATGTGTTTCAAGTTATTTAATGGCTCAAATTGGCTGAAAAAAGAGTGAAAAATGTAGCTTTCAGGCATAACAATGGCTAACAATAATAACAAATGTCGGCTATAATTAGCTGACAGCTTTGTCCAATGCAACAGCAACTAATCAAACGCTGACAGCAGCCTTGTGCACACACACATGTGTGTGTGTGTGGGTGTTTGACTGTGGATGAGTGGTGTGTGAGTGTGGCCGTGTGTGTGTGTGTGTAGTGCGTGCGTCTAAATCCGTGACAACCAGCACACGACAAGCGACAGCCACAGCGCTGACCAAGTGGCCAACACATCCTGTTGCTGCCCCCCCTCCACACCCCCGATCCACCAACTCACACGCGCTGTTGGCCTAAACCGCCGTCACTAATTTGTTAACATTTAACGGCAATGGCAGCTGCTAATGCCCAACCAACAACAACAACAGCAACAACAACTGTCAGCTGCTAATGCCAAAAACCAGCAACAACATTTGCGAAAATTGCAACTGATGAATTTCGGGTGCTGCCAGATATATGCCAACATTTGAAGCCCTATAAACATATAAGTATTGGACTATATTTTGATAAATAAATCAGGTATAATATACAATATAAATACAAAAGTATTTTCTTTTGTGTATACGGAAATAATATTTATATTTAGAGGAGTTAACTTGAGCAGAAATTCAGCAAGATGTAAAATTGATTGGGTCTAAGCAGAAATATAGCAGATATTGGGAATATTACTTGGGGACTTGGGCAATTTTATGGGTCGAAATTTGGTTAACATTTTGCATTATGTGTGACAGATAAAATTATAATAATATAATCATGTGTTAAGCCTATTTTTATGAACCCAAAGCTGAGTAAACCGAACGAGCCTTTCAAAACTATTCCAATGCAATTCTATTAAGAAGAAGCCCCTCAATTTGAGCAAGAGCTCAAACCATTATCAAAATGACTTCATGCACATAAATCAGTTCAGTTCTGGCAAAGTTAAGGTACTGCGATAGTTGGTAGCCGCATTCGTCCGTATTTGAGAGCATGACCAAAATGCTAATTAACCCAAAGTAAACGAGAGCTGGTCGGTAATTACATGCTAATCACCTTAAACATTTGGAAAATCAAATGTAGTCCCTGCAACGCATATGCTCATGACATAATTTGCTTTTTGAATGACAACAAATGAAATTTTGGTGTAAACCAAAAAACAAAGTAATTTGCGAAATTGTGTTGGCACGATTTTCATATAGAGAATCAACTTGTAATTTGCATAATTTGAATTGAAATGCAACAAATACGAAATCTCTGAGGCTGGTTCATGTTTTGCTCTGCTGACTCGGCCTGACCCTTGACCCGCCCATCCTCTTTCTCTCTCTCTCTCTCTGTCTCTTCGTCGAAATGCCTGAATTAAAAGCAACGTGTTCCGGTTGTCAAGCAGCCTGACACATTTCCTGGCCATCAAATATGAAATGTATTTACATTTAAAGACCTCATGCACATATACACGTATTGAAGTTAAGAAAAGTCCGTGGAAGATGGCAGCAACAGCATTAAATCAAATTGACATTTAAGCCGAGGCCAATGGGAATTTGCATAATAAATATGCATTTATATTTCCATTTGGCTCAACCGGTGCCTGTGCCGGTGCCTGTGCCTGTGCGCCTGTGTTACTACTGAATTATAATTACAATTCAAGAATATGAGTGTAAAAACATTAAAGAAACTCTTGAACACAAAAGTCAACAGCATAAACAAAGGCCCGGCTGGGGCGGGGCCCAGAGCCAAGGCGAATGTTGAGCGCACTTTGCGCTGCGAACAAAGTTAAATGCACTTACTTCAAAGCCCCTAACAACAACAAATAACAAATGCTGCGCGACGAGTTGAGCCAAAAAGTGCGGCCACACACACACACACACACACACACGCACACATACACAGAACTGGCAACAAGGGAAACCACTTAAAAGTAAAGCAAAAGCAACCATGTAAATTTCTTTAACTTTTTTTTCCGCTCATATTTATTTAACACATTTTGCGCTAAATGCGCGAATGTGAATGTGAGCGTGTGTGTGTGTGTGAGTGCGTGTGTGTGTGCCACGCCTTCAAATTAAACGCTGTCCTGTGTGCGTCGCTGCATCCAGCTCTTGTACTTCTGCAATTGGATTACATGCACTGCTTTTGCCATTTTCTTATGTCTTTCGCTTTATTCCTGTCTTCCATGCCAAAGAAAATCGCTTCTCTTATGAATTCTTCTCGTTAACTATAAGAAAAACAAAAGTTGAAAAGGAAATGCGTATTGCGAGGTGCTTGACATTTCAAAAGAGCTGCAGACATGGAGCAGGGCCTCCGAGCAGCAGACAATGGAATCAACTTGAGTGTTTGTTGTCAATTAAAGAAAAACCAGAGCTTTGTAGTTGACATAGTATCTATGGAAATTCGCCTGATGCCTGATGATATGTGAGCAGAGAACTTGATTTCCCTATTAAAGTACAGCTTATATCATAAAAGTTTTAAGTTGAAACACTTTTTTTTTGTGAATACAATTTAATTTTTCTTCTCACATTTTTATTCTAATTAAAATTACAACTTCAAGCCACATCCTCGGGACATAAAACCAATTAGCTGTGCTCTACAAGCTGGAATTTCTTTCAATTTTATTTTCCCCTAAAAGTATGCTTTAATAATTTGATGTTGCCACAGAAACTGGAGCTTGCAACTGGAGCTTGTTGCACGCTCAAACGACAGGTTGCAAAATGATTTTTCGTTCAGTTAACGAATCTTTTATGTGAAATATGAAAGACATTTATTTTACTAGTTAAATTAGTTGTGGTTTGTATGCCACGCCCATCATGCTGTTAAGGTACGTTCTTTTGATTATTTATTTAATAAAATATGATATTTTCTTAAATTGAAAGCTCTTTCAAAGCTCTGCAAACATATTGAACAAATGACAGCTGGACAAATTGAGAGAGAGAGAATGAGTGAGCAGCATTTGGCTTTTGTTTTCTTTTGTTGTTATTTTTTTTAGCTGCTTTTTTCACAAAAGTAATTAAAATTGTAGAGTAAAAATGTGCTCGTTAAAATAAAAACTTTATTTGATAATTTATGACATTTTGTGTGCGGCGCTGCTGGAAAACTATGTAAAGCATAGCCGTTCGGGCAGAGAGGTGTGGTGTAGGGGGTGGGTTACGGGTAGAGGGGAGGGGATGGGGGCTGGGTTGATAGTTAGCGGGTTGGCCACAGGACACGCACAAGATGCCGACGATGTCGTCGGAAGCGCGCACACAAAAAATTCAATTAAATGCTCAAGTGCTAACCACGAAATCTACAACGTTGCCGCTGTCAGTATCCCACACACACACACACAAACACACACATATACACAGAAACCAACACACACACAAAGTTGCAAAGATGCCACCACAGAGACATTCATTGTGCGTTTTTGGGCTCTCTGCTGGCATCAAGGACGCCCTAGGCGGAAATGGAGACCAATGGCTGCTGCTGGTCCAGGGCTGGGAGGGGGGCAGGGGCATGGGGTGTCCGGATCGCAGTCTCAGCTGGCAGCCCATTCAGCGGGTACTTGCGTTAAGGAATTTAATTACCTTGCGGTTGGACCATAATTTTGAAGAGCCTGTGACCGCGCCAACGTCTATAGACATATTTTCTACGTTTTTTTTTTTTTGCTACCTTTGGCAATTTTTCTTTTTGTAACATTTTCATCACATTACCTTAGATTACATTGACACTTAGCCACGTTAACAGCACGCTGTCAACTTAAATTAAAAACACAAAGAAATACAAGAACGAGCGACTTTCTTATACCAAACATTAAATACCCTTGTATGTGGCTTAGAGGTGATTTTATATCAAATTTGAATTTCGACCGATTGTTCCTAGAATTAAGTTCTCGGATTGCATATGGGTTTACAGTTATCTTAAGAGTATAGCATAGTATAGAGGATATTCCGAGTAGCAGAAAAGTATACAAAGAACGCATTAACTCATTTGCCAATTGGAAAGTTTCTTTTCATTGCGTTATATATTTTATGAGAAAATTATGATATCCCTTACAAGAGTATACAAGAAAAATTGTAAGCCTGCGTGCTCGCTTTGTCGTTGTTCTTTCTATTTAAGGTCCTGATTCATTTTAAAGAAACGATGGAGATACTTGGAGCATAAATCTTGCAAACATGCCTTTGAAAAGCAGCCAGAGGGCTACTTAATAGGTAAAAATAACTAATTAATTATGTGGCTCAGCAAGAAACTGTAAATATATGGAGTAAAAAAATAACAAACCTGAGAGAAGCAATAACTAAACAGAGAAGTTAGAGACGTCAACAATTGTAGGAAACAGCAACTATATTTTGTAATATCTTGCAAAAATAAAATATGTAGCTTCAAACAGCAGGAAATCAGAGAGAAGCTAAAATTATAGGAATACCTTAGAGAAGTTCAATTACATTTAGACATATATAATATTTATATTTTTCAATAAAAATCATAAGCCTCAAATAGCAAGAAACTTGTTTAAAGCATTTTAACAAGAACATTTTCAACGCTTTTCCATTTGATTGCAGTTTCGTTAACTTTTTGACAAAAGCGTAGTGCACATTCCAAAAATACCACTAACTTAGTAAGCCATTTAGACCACGCACTCACACACACACACACACACACACACACTCACACACACACACACACACACACACACACACACACACACACACACTCGCACACTACACACACAGCTATTCAGCTGAGCCCCTAATGCTCTTGGCAATCGCTCAAAATGCTGTTTGCAAATGCAACCAAAAAGACGAACCACGAACGCGCTTTTACTTACCCAAGTTTACCAGCCCCCGCTTCCCCGTCCTCGCCATGCTGCACTCCGCCCTCGCCACGCTGCGCACTGTCAACAAGATGGGGAACGCACTATCGCATGGCAAATTGGTTGATAACAATGAGGAGTCGGGCAAACAGCAGCCAACCGGAGCAACCAAAGCAACCAAACCAACAAACCATTCAAAATCAAACTAACTAAGTTTTCCTTTAGCCACGGCTAAAGGTTGCGGGCGACGGGTGTGCCAGGCTCCAGCCATTCCCTGTCCAAATGTTGTGGCAGCTGCCTGCCGGGGCTGCTGAGGCAGCAGCAGGAGCAGACAGAAGCTGGAGCAGCAGCAGGAGCAGCGGCACGTGCCAAAAGTGGCGGAAAACTGGCAAAGTCGTTTGCCAAAGAATAACCCAGTGTAACACACAACGCATGAGAGCGAGCTGATGCTGTGGATGGATTAGGTGGTTATATAGAAATACACGACAGTATGGATTGCATGACCACACAAAAGGTCGCTGATCCCCAATGCCACAAGGCAGGCCAGCACCCATATGCATATAAACAATTTAATGAAGGTCTGCCAGTGCATCCAATTAAAAACAAAGAATTTGATATTTTATCTAGTTGAAACCAAATTTTACGAGAAAGTAAGAAGATTAAATACACTTGTAGACATTTGCCTCACGGGCTTGCAGATATGTGAGAATTATAAAGCTTGTAAATGCTGAGTTCGAAGAAAATATCTTGGAATACAGAATATTTTGCCATAAAAGAACCTACTTGTTGAGCGATTGTTCCTATGGCAGCTATATGCTATAGTACAGATGAATCAATGCAAAGTTTAAAGAAAAGCTATTTTATATATGTGAGAGAAAAGAAACACACAGAGGGAAAGACTCAATCAACTCGGCTGTTGATGCTGGTCTGGAATGTGTATACTTTATACTTTATGAATTCAAAGATGTCTCCATTAATGCCTTACACATCTCATGACAAAATTAAAATGCCCTCTACAAGTGTATAAAAAGGACATCGTAATATCAAGGCAAGCTCTTTTAAATCCGAATTCAATTACATTGATCCATTGTAACCAGAAGATAACGCTCATTAATTGAGGAAGAGAAGAAAGAAGCAACTTACAGGGTATCTTACAGTTACGAACACCTCACTCAAACAAGTTAACTGACTTAATATTAGTGTCAAAAACAAAAAAAGGAAACATTTGCATCTGCATGGCGCTGTGGCTGAGCAAAGCAGTCGATTTGGATGATCTGTTTCGTCATTTTGTTCTCCTCTTTTGTTATTTTTTTTAGCTGGGAGTCATCAAAACGCATGAAAATGTTTAAAGTTTGTTTTTTAGTTAGTTTCGCCTCGTTTAGTTGCCGCTTTGTTGGTTCTGTGGGTCGGTTGGGCTGCGGTGTGGGTCGTGCGGGCTGCGGCATAAATCCCTCAGCTTTGAACTTTTTGTTTAAAACTTGTTAATAACAATTCGAGCAGCGAAACTTTTTACAATTTTTGTTATATTTTTTTTCACCGGTTTTGCTTGCTCTTTTATTTTCATTTTGGTAAAAATGGGTTGTTGTTGTTTTTGTTGTTGTTTTTGCTATTGTCGCTCTCGGCGCACAACATCCAAAGCTCATTTATCACAATGATGAAGTTGCAGAAGCGTGCGCCTTGCAGCAGGATGCGAGCTTGCCAGGATGACGCCCTGTCATGCCAAGTATTCGATATTCAGGCTTTTACTTTAATCATAAACTGTTACACACAGCCACAGTCACACACACACACACACACACCCATGTATAGATACTTCAAAAATGCAAAACATGTCTTTCTTCTTGAGGGAGTCCTTTTCATTTGGCACGCCCTCCTCCCACGCCGCCTGCATCTGCCTGCAGTTGTTGTTAACAACTTCAATTGCATTTGATGATTCTGTTTTTAAGTGCTTGTTCCATGTTCCATGTTGCTTGTCATCTTGGTTTGTCACAGTTCCCTAACAATTTTCAAATCATCTACTTATTTTCCATATCTATGACAGTCAGTCGCCTGTCTGAGCGGATTGAGTGGCGTTTTGTCTGTGGGCTTGGCATATTTTATTGTTTTGCCGCTGCAGCTCATAGGACTTCAAGTAGCTCAGGATGTGCCTGGCTGTCTTTCATTTATTGGCATTAAAGTTTATTTGAGCAACGGCTGCGGAATGCATCAACATGTTTTGATATGCTCAAATCTCTGTGAGCACGATTGAAATTTCGTAAAATATAATAAATATCAATAAGCAGGTTCTTATGTGGCAAATTATTCTTTCCTTTCTTTCTCATCTTAATTTACTCAAACGAAATGGTCCTTGCTTCAATTTGACTGCACTCAAAACTCATTTATCAAAAGCAACTTTACCCAAATGTCCATTAATAAACGACAATTAAAAGGCAGCCCCGGCTCTGGGTTCAGGGCTCTTGGCTCGTGGTCCAAATCTTGCTTTGATGGTGCCCGCAGCCGCCATGTGAAGCTGTCGTCAAGGCTTGCTCTCCCTCTCTCTCTGTCTTTCTTTTTTATTAATTCACAATCGTGCAAGCAGCGCAAGCTGTGCCAGTTTTTTTCCGAAATTGATGACCTCATGACCTCGCCAAAAATCCAAAGAATAAAAATAAAAACCGCTCACAAATGTGTGCGGCAGGGCAAGGGGTAGGGCATTGTCTGGCCATTGTTTGGCACTTGAGCTGAGATGTTTCAGTATTTATTTGGGCAAATTCTTTAAAGTCAGCGCGTGCTCTTATCTTATGGCCGCCCGCTACGGCAAGGACCCTTCCAAAGCGCTCCTTTCTTATCATTGTTGTTGCAGCTAAGCCTTACAAATTCGTTATTAAGATGTTTAACCAAACGTTCTGGTTTTGTGAGCCGGCGTGGGCAGCGCTTGGCCTTTAACAAAAATTGCCACAAATAAATGAGCAAATATATAAAATGATCCCAGCCTTTGTGTGCTTTTGGCTGTGCAGGCTGGCCAGGGGGTGGGGGGAGAGAGAGAGAGAGATACATATGTTTGTATGCTGGGGCTGGGATCAAACAATTTGTTCATAAGCCCAAACAGCGCGCAAATATCGAAAACTAATTTCATCAAATATTTACGGCTAATAATAAATCAATTTGCACTTTGCTGCCAAAATAATAGACAGAGGCAAGACGAAGTTGTGATACTCTTACTGTTCAAAATTATTCAAAAAATCCTTAAAGGCAGCATAATTAGATTCAAATGTATCTATAACAAAATAATGGCCAAAACTTGATAGACTTTTAACAATAGGCCAAGTTAATAATAAGCCACATGTGAGTATTCAACAGACCTGCAAGCCCAACAAAAACGGGAACTCAATAAACATTTCGCACCAACCTAAGGACCTAAGGAGTTCATAAGCCGAAACTCTCGCTCTCTCTTCATAATAAATACAAAATTAGAATTCTCTGCCAGTCGAATGCTCGCAACAAGCTCAACGATCAGCCCCAAGTAGCCCATATACAGTTAGGGTATTCCGTTCAGTCGCACGCACATAATTAAATGAAGCATACGCACCGGGGCCATGCTCATATGTTACGTATACGCCGCGTGTGACGTCTAAAAATGATGGTTGCTCGGCACGCTTTGGGCCATAAATCAATTTGGCAATGCCAACAATGCGAACACCTGCAGCTGCAGCTTTAAACAAAACAAAAAAATAGAAAAGCGAATACAAAAACTAAAATTTGCAATTATAAATCAGTGAGTGGGCGGTGGGCTTTGGGCGTGGTTGAGTGATGGGCAGCTAAACGACGCTTGACCTGCGGCTATTTGCACTGCGCTGACGCACTAATTCAGCCCTTTGGCCCCGTGATATATTGATATATCAATAAGAGCATTAAGCGGCGAGTATTTAAATGCGTGCGGCGGCTGACAACGCCAACAACCGAATCATTAGCAGCAAAGTAAATTTATTGTTTATTGATATTAGCCGCGGGCCAATAGCTCAGCAATTGGCCCGGCCACGCCCACACATGTGAATGCATATGATATATATAAATTGTAATTTGTATAAAAGCCAAGTTGGCCAAGTCAGTTGTGAATGTGCTTTGGGCCCAATGTATGCAAAATACTTGCCCGTAATTCCTTCTACGCTCGCTGCACATCTTATGCAAATGCCGGACCTGGGAGTTCTCTCTCTCTCGCACTCTCTCTCTCTCTCTCTGTCAAGCAGAAAGCAAAGCAGTTGCTTTTACGGCGCATTGCATATTATACAATATATATATATATATAGTTGAGTACTAGTCCGTAGACTTTTGCCCCCTTTCTGTGTGGGCTGGGTCTTGCTCTTCTGAGATATATGTACTTCTATATAGGAAAATTGCATGTTTCGCTTGCAATGAAAACAAATCGCAAAATTACCATAATCAAAGCATAAAAGGGATTTTTCTTTCTTTCTTTCTACAAATGCCGCTCTTTATCTCTCTCTCTCTCTTTCCTCTCTCTGCCTCTTCCCACTTTGAATGTTGCACTCACAATTGTCCTGTTGTCGCTGTTAGACAAAGGGAAATTTTGTAAAGTTTCACCAAAAGTTTTCAACAAAAATATCTTAAAGTAATTGGCCTCGTTTGTTCTTAGCCCAAAGAACAGCAAATTCAATTTTGGAATAGATATACCCGATGGCATCGCAATTGATGCGGACATTTTACGAATTGTTTCTCCGAAGTTTTTTTACGCGCTGCTCCCTTATTGGCCAAGTGAATGCAATGAGTGCTAATATATTCCCAAATGTGAATAATGAGTGTGCATTTGGCCAGACAAATGCAGCGACTTTTATT